>NC_139222.1:216115638-216300638 GCF_055691185.1 Crinia signifera | reverse complement strand
GGCTGTGCGCACACACAGTGACAGCGCGCTGCATGTCTTTCAGTCAGAGGCACGAGCGAGAAGTGTGATCCTGAGCCACTGCAATCATCACAGCAGTGAGCATCACCGCGGTCGGAAAACAGTTGGACCAGACAGGAGACTACAGTGAGGTGACGGTTGCTGTGTGCCTTGTTGTATAGTCCAGGAACACCAAACGTCCAGACTCCGGACACAGGGCTTAATTACCGGACTGTTTGAAGTAATCCCGGATGGGTGGTAACCCTAAGGGTTTTGCAAGCAACCATTCATCAGATGTAGCGACCATGTATAAGAGGTATATAAATGTGACTTATACCCCTTTCAGACCACACTTTTTACCCAGTATTTTGCATGTTTTTTTACCATTTCAAAACGATAATATGTGCAGTCTGAAAGGTGCAGAGTGAATTTACTGGTTCTATTAAACTGGTATTTCTAAATGGTAATAAAGCAGTGTTTTACCCCTTTCAGACCTGTTTTTTTTTTATCCACTGTTTTCTATGGGTTTAAATGGGTTCAATGTTGTGAAGGGACAAAAACGGGATTTAAAATATAATTTAAGGACAAAAACTGCATTGAAATACTGTTTAAAGATATGCAGTGTGAGAGGGGTTTAATGCCCCTTTCAGACCGCACTTTTTACCCGTTATTTTGCAGGTTTTTTACCCAGATGGCATTGCTCCATTGACAGCACAGCAGAACTGATGTTTTTTGTTTTCTTTCAAAGTGCCAGGACATTGAGCATAGCTCCTCCCTGACAAGCCTGAAGCTCCGCCCCATAATCTGATTGGCCCA
The DNA here is from genome assembly GCF_055691185.1 of Crinia signifera. Classification (NCBI taxonomy): domain Eukaryota; kingdom Metazoa; phylum Chordata; class Amphibia; order Anura; family Myobatrachidae; genus Crinia; species Crinia signifera. The sequence goes on along the minus strand of NC_139222.1, from coordinate 216,299,825 downwards.
GGTGCCAGTCAAAGAAAAATGGATGACCATCGATAGCTAAAACTTTTGACTTATCCATCACATAGTTTATTACTATCGATGGCTGGTTGCAGTATCACCACCATTGGCAACTGCACCATTGGCCATCCCTAACCTGATGCTGGCCCTCTCTACAACGCATGTTTCACTCATAATGCCTGTTAACATCTAAATATTAAATTGCATCAAATGTATTGTGACAAGGATCACAAACAGGGGACTCAAATGAAGACTTTGATGTTTATTTTCACAACAGGTCACAGCATACCAGATGGATTCCATATGTGATTATAATTACAGGCAGTAGCATACAGACAAACTCAGCATATCAGAAACTTGGAAGGCTCCAATGGTCCCTACAACACCCCCAGCCTGTCGTGTGGGTAGCTAAAACACCATCAAGAGCAAGGTGACTCTGCCCTGGAAACCCTTATATCAGGAAATCTAAGGTACTGCTGATTACACACCTGGATTCTGATACTGCTTCCAAAACCTGGTCTGGATCCTCAACATTACTTTCATGTGGGCAGTACTGTCTCTGCCACACTTCTCTCCCATTAGCTTCATACAAGCTGGTGAAGCTACACAATTTTTAGGTGAGCTCTCTGCCTCGCCACTTCTACTTGTGACATCTGCCGGGTGCACAGCCCTCCACCACTTTACAGAGGTCGCCCACCTCACCTTCGTCCTCCTCCCCAAGCTTCACCATAGGTTTGCTTGGAGGATCAGGACCTACAAACCTCCTGGAAAGGGCATTGGCATTGAGTTGCTGTTTCCCCGGACAATGCATCACCTCAAACTTAAATGCCTGCAAGGCAAAAATCAACGGTCACATGAGCATTCACCTCATTGTTTGGATGCATTCATTGTAAGGGTGTATGGTCTGTGACCAACAAAAACTCTCGTCCCAGTAAATATCACCACAAGGACTCAACTGACCACTTAATGGCCAAGTACTCTACAGTTGAGTACTTATGCTCTCTGGGCAAAAACTTATGGCTAATGTAGAGGATGGGCTTCTCCTCTCCATCTACCTCTTGGGAAAGGACTGATCCTAATCCTGTCCCAGAGGCATCCGTCTGTAACACAAATTGTTTTTTAAAGTCAGGAGCTTGCAAGACAGGCTCGGTACACAAAGCTCGTCTTAAATCCTGCCAAGCAGTATCAACTGGTCTAGGCAAAATCTTGAAGGTACCTACGATAATATTCTACCAGACCGAGAAATGTCCTAAGTTGTGACTTACATTTAGACCAGGTGAAGACTGCTTCTACCTTACTAGGCTGAGGTTTAACCTGTCCTCTGCCCATAATGTACCGCAAATACTTGGCTTCTACCATACCAATGGCACATTTATCAGGGTTGGCGGTAAATCTGTGTGCCCGTAGAGCAGGCTTTCCCAACCACGGTCCTCAAGGCACACCAACAGTGCAGGTTTTAGTGATATCCAGGCTTCAGCACAGATGGTTTAATCAGAATCACTCAGGTACTAATTAAGTCACCTGTGCTCAAGCCTGGATATCACTAAAACCTGCACTGTTGGTGTGCCTTGAGGGCCGTGGTTGGGAAAGCCTGCCGTAGAGACTTCAAAATGGCTTGTAACTTTGGCTCCCAGTCAGAGCTGAAAATAATAGTCATCTAAGTATGCAGCTGCATATTCCCTGTGGGTCCGCAGCAACTTATTCATCGCTCTCTGGAAGGTTGCTGGGGCACCATGTAAACAAAATTGGAGCACTTTATACTGGAATAAGCACTTTTGGGTAGAGAAGGCTGTTATGCCTTTGCAGCTTCTGTTAACGGAAACTGCCAATAACCTTTTGTCAAATCAAGGTGTAGTGAGATACTGACTATTGGCTAGCTTTTCTACAAGCTCATCAACCCGTGACACTTGATTTCGTTTATGGAAGTCATTGCAGAACCTTAAAACACCTGAAGGCTTAGGTACTAAAACAATTGGATTATTCCACTCACTGGTGGATTCCTCTATAACCCCTAGGCATAACATCTCTTCACCCTCCTGCTTCACCGCTGCCCGCTTTGCTTTGGGTATGCGATATGGCATTTGTTTAATGACCACCCTGGTTGGAGTCACAAGATCATGTTGGATGATCTTTCTTTCCCGGAATGGCAGAAAACACATCTTGGTAGCGTTTCACCAATTCTCATTTCTGTCCAGGAGTAAGCGTGACTTCAATGGGTACCTGGCATTCTGGAACCTTTTTAGCTACCACATCTTGCTTTCTGTGGTGGGTACCAGCACTAACACTTTGTATTCTTGTTTAAAGGACCAGTTGGCTGAGGTAACATCATACCTTTGTGACGTTGTTTGGCCCTTTCCATGTGTTCATTCAGGAGTGGCGCAATCTGCTTTAGACGGCCGTATAACTGGGCCATAAACTGAACAACTTTAGGGTCCTGGCATGGTTGTTCTTCCAACCCTTCTTTTAAGAGGTTCAGAATACCTCTGGGCTGTCTCCCATAGAGGAGCTCAAAGGTATTAAACCCTGTAGAGGATTGGGGTACCTCTCTGACCGTAAACATCAAGTAAGGTAGGAGCAGATCCCAATCTCGTTTTTCTTGTCGTATTGTCCTCTTTATCATTTGCTTAAGGGTTTCATTAAACCTTTTTCTACCAGTCCATATGTTTGCAGGTGATACACTGAGGTGGTAATCCTGTCTATGTTTAGCAACCGGCATAAATCCTTCATAAATTTAGAAACAAAAAGGAGTACCTTGATCCGTTAAGACCTCTTTCGGTATTCCTAAGCGGGTATACATGGTTAGTAGCTCTCTGGCAAAGGTGCCAGATTTCATATTATACAGGGGAATAGCCTCCGGGTACCCGGTGGCATAATCAACTACCATCAATATGTATTGGTGCCCTCAAGCAGATTTTTTCCACTGGCCCTATCAGATCCATACCATTCCGCTCAAAAAAAGAAATTATACGGAGGACTACCAGCGGCCATGTGGCTGTCTTCTGGCACACTGGGCATTCCTGACAATACCTTTTAATGGAGGCATATATGCTGGGCCAAAAGAACCTTAGCTGGATGCGTTGCTGTGTTTTCTCCTCCCCCCAGATGGCCACCCAACAAATGCGTATGTGCAGCTTCCAATACCAACCGCTCCAGTTTTCAGGGAACTAAGAGCTAATCTACCCTTTTCCCTTTTAAAGTAGCAACACGATATAGCAAATCGTTTTTCAAAACAAACCCCAAACAAAACACCCTTTAATGGTAAAGAATCAATTACCCTGCCATTAACAACTTTAATAGTCTCAAAGGCATGTACCAAATTGCTGTCGTCGCGTTGATCTCTCCCAAAGTCCTGCAGTGATATCTTTTCACCAACTAGGTTCCATTGGGCTTCAGACAAAGTTTTTTGGAGTGGTTCCGGACTGGCAGCAGCTCTCCCAGATGCCAAACATTGGCAGTCTCTGGCTCCTGAGTTGCTTCAGTTGCTGACAGTTTGTTGGTGTCATGCCAGGTAACCAGGTCCTGCAGCAATAGAAAGTCACAGCCCAGAATCAACGGATAAGGTCTGAAGGTCACCACCGCTACCACCTTTAATGGCCGGCCTTGAATGGTCAGGGGTAAGTAGAAAGGTGGGCACTCCTCAACATCGCCATAGATGCACAACACCCTGACAGGAGTCAGGACCTTGTCAGCTCCTGGAGGAGCCACATTTGCAGCGACAATGGTGAGCTTACTGCCAGTATCCACCAGTGCCCAGATTTCCCAGCCTTCCAATTGTACCAGCAACTGGAACAGGGAGGACTCTGCTTGGGATACCCCCGCAGCCACCATGCTGACCCATTTATCCTGCACTGCAATCCATCAGCTCTTCCTGTTTAAGGCAGTCCTGCCGCACAGGACCAGGCTCACCCCACTCAAAGCACACCAACGGAGGCGGAGTCTTTGGTTTAACCAGTGGGACCTGAGTTCTGAGCTTAAGTATTGGCACGTATACTGACCTGACTTTGAGCAGCACTTGACGCTAGGAAAGCTGAATAATCTCAACTGCCAATTCCTCAAATGGCAGGGGGTCATCCTGAAGAGCCCACTGCTGCACAAAGCGGTCTAACACCCACATAACCTAGTCTAGTGCGACTATCTTCACAATCCTCACTGCTGAGGTTTTATAAGCTAAATATCAGGGAGCTCCATCTTTTTATTTGCCCTGGTGCCATAAAGCCTTGCCAGGGGGAATGTTTGCCTATTTTTTCCCTTGGTTGCAGTTACATTGTAATTCAGCCCCATCTTTTCATTGGAATTTATTCATCTCTGTATTCCTGTATGTATGCGCCACAGCACTGAAAGCGCAAATGCTGACCAGGGTAACGCAGAAACGTGCATCACGGTTCTAATAATAATTTTATTTATATAGCGCTCTTTCTCCGATAGTACGCAAGGCGCTTAACAGATAGAATCGACTAGTATGCTATTACGGCCCTGATGCACGGTGAGGAGGATGCTAGTTCCCTCCATGCTGCACAATACCCAGATGATTATACACTGACAGAGTAAAATTAACAACAAAGTACACACAGCCGGACCCGGGATGTGAGCTGAAACTCCGAAAGCAGTCCGTCTGGCTGGTTTCACACACTCCGGCTCCTGCCGGACGGTGAAATCCCGCACGGCCAGGGAGCCGTGCCGCACACACTAGTTTAGCATGGAAGGGATGGCCACAGCCCGGCAGCCGTCCCTTCTAGTGGTGGGATCCGGCTGCAGCCGTGCGGCCGGGTTGTGGCCGTCCCGTGTGAATGGACACAATAGTGTCCAATCACAACTAATGTGTGCGGCACGGCTCCCTGGCCGTGCGGGATTTCACCGTCCGGCAGGAGCCGGAGTGTGTGAAACCGCCCTCTGGGGACTATGTAAAAACCGGACCGGACTAAACCCCGGACTGCCGGACAGGACATCAAAATCTGCAGTCCGGAGCTCGTAGGTTCCGGTCCGGGGGGGGGGGGGGGGGGTCCTGTCCAGGGGTGTCTTGTTCGGGGGGTCCCTGTGATAGCTATCACCAGGGACATGGGGGCAGTGCCGCCGAGAGGGAGGGGGAGCGGGTACATTTTACCTGGGCCCGGGCCTGTCAGGGGGGCCCGGGTCCGGAGACTGACATACACGTTTTTCTTTTTTTTTAAGGCAGCGTGTGCGGCGTGTGCGCCGTTCGGGTCGCCCGGTCAGCTGTGTGGCAGGAGCAGCCGGGAGCACGGGTGGGGACTGCTGGGAGCACGAGCGTCCGGGAGCTTGGGCGGGGGTGGCCGGGGATTAAGTACGGGACTGAAATAGGAGAGTGTTTCAGCAGCGCAGCCGCAGCGTGTCACTGTCTGCAGACAGCGGCAAAGGCGTCCACCGCTGCGGAGCTTCTGTGTGCCTGCAGACTGCAGCAGCCTGGGGACAGGATGCTGCAGCTGTCCTGCACGTGAGATGAGAGGAGAATGTGCTGCGTGGAGCCGGGTCACTGCAAACAAACAACACAGTGAAAATGCTGCCCTGACCCATAATGGCTATTGTAAGTAAATTTGTCTTCCCCTCGCTGGCTTAATAAATATTATATGCACTATGATTGACTAATGTGACTCACACACTTTTCTTTAGAGCACTATGTGTAGTAGATAGAAAGCTGTGAATAAGTGGGCTAGGTCAGATTGATTGAGATTGTGTGTGTGTATATATATATATATATATATATATATACATATATATATATATATATATATATAGAAATAATATTGTTACAGTTACTTTTAATGATGGAGTTCCATGAGTATTCTAATTTTACCCTAGCGTCCGCTAATTGTAGTTGGTCCCAGCTGCTAAGGAAGCAGTCTTTCATAGGCGGCTGCGGGACTCTGGCAGTGTTTAAACTCTATCTGTCAGCACGTTTCACTACTTCTTTAATTATATATATATATATATATATATATATATATATATATATATATATATATATATAGACACTCACACAGCAGCTTTTATGGGGCTGTCCCGCCATTCTAATAGAGAATGTTGTACTTCCTCATCTTTGAGGCCATCGCTTACACCAGTTACGTGGATCACGACTGTCCCCTAGTGAGCTTGCTCCTCCTCGCTCACTATAACTATACTAAAGGTAATAGATGGTAGCGTGGACACAGGAGACTGGCGTGGACCCTAAAAATAACCCTCGTGGCTAGCCGCACACTACGGAAGTTCTGTAGCGTAAGCGGTGGCTGCAAAGATGAGGAAGTACTGGGAATACTTATGCCCCAGCTGCTGGAAGGCATGTCTTGCTCCTGTGCGTGGGTTCTTCTCATGTGCAAATAACGCCCTTAACATGCTGTGGTGACACCCCGCCTATGGGGGCCCTGGGAAGCTGTTGTACCGGGGCCCAAAATTTCTCTTGGCAGCCCTGCATGGGGGAGGGGATATTACAGCCTCCCCAGCTGGTCCGGACCGTCCGGTTTTTGCTACATGCCCGGACCATACAGGGAGGCTTTATTCTACCCCCTACCCCCCCCCCCCCTCCTCTACCTGGTGACAGGTGTGACAGGCAGCCCCCCCGGACAGGACACCCCCGGACAGGACACCCCCGGACCGGAGGCTACAAGCTACAAAATGCAGAGTTTGATATCCGGTCCGGCGGTCCGGAGGTTTTGTGTTGGTCCGGTTTTCACCCATACCCGTCAGTCTGGGCTGGGAGAGTCCAGTCAATGCGGACGCCGGACAGCGGCGCTGTTTTACACCATATAAGCGGCCGGATGTGCATCCACTCAAGCACAAACTACATTGCCCGGCATGCTTTGGGGGATGACGTCACACTACACAAGCCGGTAGTACCGGATCGCAGAGGCCCGGGGCACAGGGGGATGAGGAGACCGGCCACCGGGGAGCAATATGGGCAATATCTTCGGCCGGAAGAGACGGAGCCGGGTCACTGAGCAGGACAAGGCAGTGCTGGTGAGAAGAGTCACTACGACACACTTCCTACACACACCCACCACACCTGATAACACTGCTTCTCCTTCATGCTGCTAATATATTCCTGCTGACACCCTCACACCTGCCTCCCTCCCTCTATTCCATCCCTGCCTTTGCTGCCTGTCTCTGTTCACTCACCAAGCCCAGCATTTGCTGCCTGCCTCTTCCACTCACCGAGGCCAGCCTCCGCTGCCTGCCTCTCTTCCACTCACCGAGGCCAGCCTCCGCTGCCTGCCTCTCTTCCACTCACCGAGGCCAGCCTCCGCTGCCTGCCTCTCTTCCACTCACCTAGGCCAGCCTCCGCTGCCTGCCTCTCTTCCACTCACCTAGGCCAGCCTCCGCTGCCTGCCTCTCTTCCACTCACCTAGCTCAGCCTCCGCTGCCTGCCTCTCTTCCACTCCCCTAGCTCAGCCTCCGCTGCCTGCCTCTCTTCCACTCCCCTAGCTCAGCCTCCGCTGCCTGCCTCTCTTCCACTCCCCTAGCTCAGCCTCCGCTGCCTGCCTCTCTTCCACTCCCCTAGCTCAGCCTCCGCTGCCTGCCTCTCTTCCACTCCCCTAGCTCAGCCTCCGCTGCCTGCCTCTCTTCCACTCACCTAGCTCAGCCTCCGCTGCCTGCCTCTCTTCCACTCACCTAGCTCAGCCTCCGCTGCCTGTCTCTCTTCCACTCACCTAGCTCAGCCTGCGCTGCCTGTCTCTCTTCCACTCACCTAGCTCAGCCTCCGCTGCCTGTCTCTCTTCCACTCACCTAGCTCAGCCTCCGCTGCCTGTCTCTCTTCCACTCACCTAGCTCAGCCTCCGCTGCCTGTCTCTCTTCCACTCACCTAGCTCAGCCTCCGCTGCCTGTCTCTCTTCCACTCACCTAGCTCAGCCTCCGCTGCCTGTCTCTCTTCCACTCACCAAGCCCGTCCTCTGCTGCCTGCCTCTTTCACTCACCTAGGCCAGCCTCTGCTGATTGTCTGTTTTACTCACCAAGCCTGTCCTCTGCTGCCTGCCTCTATAGCTTGCCATACACTTGGCAATTTACATGCAATTCAGTCTCAATTTATGTGATTGCGTCGATCGATTTGTATGAAAAGTGTCCAAATCGCTTTGGTTGACAGCAGGTCAGGTGCAATGCTTTGTACTGTGTGCATTGCAGCAGAGCCTGTGAGTTGCACTGGATCACATCTGAGTCGGACATGTTCAGCTGGGATCATATGCAAAAGGACCTCATACAAAACTTTGCAGGCTCAAGGGGGGGATTGTGTATGACTTCTCCGAGGGGAGAAGTTGCACAATTGTATGGGAACCTTAAGTCTGTTCCTCTCTTCTGCCCTTCCACCTGCCTATTCCCTACCAACCTAATTGCGCCAATCACCTGCTTAACTGTCTCTGGGCCAGATGCACTAAGCTTCAAAGTGATAAAATGGACAGTGATAAGCAGGCAGCCAGTCAGCTCCTACCTGCCATGTCACAGACTTAGTTAGAAAAATGTCAGACAGGAGCTGATTGGCTGGCTGTTTATCACTCTATTTTATCACTTTTGAAACTTAATGCATTTCTACATCTGCTGCTCCCCAACTTGCCTCTCCCTCACCTCTGTGCCTCTTTTCTCTTTGACATTTCCTGCAAGTGAATCTACACCTTCCTGCTGCCTGCCATCATCTGCTGCTCTATTGCTTGCTTTTGAGCCTCGCTGCCTTGCCCTGCCAGTGTGTCCTTCTGCCAGGCTGCTTCTTTTTACCGCTTGCCTCACCCTGCTGCTCACCTGCCCCTCCATACCCACTCCTTGTCATCACCCTGTCTGATGCTCCTTGCCATTCGCCTGCCTCTGTTCTGCTGTGCCCTTGTTCCCACCCACTTATACCTACTTTTATTTTGTTTATTTTCTTCTTTATGATTTCATCTTGCTAATTATGTATGCTGATAAAGGTGGCTGTCCACTATGCAAATTTCCTTTCCATAAGTTAGGCCGTACTGGCATGTTTTTTTAAGATAACCCTGTATTGAATAAACTATTGCCTGATAGACATGCCTTTTAAACAATATAATATCGGTGTTCTCTTTGTGGTGCAGACATAGCAGAGTTCTCCAATCCGGTTGCAAGTCTACAGTCAATCATAAGTTCTTTGCTAACTACAGTGTAACATGCTCTTCCCACAAATGAACTGTAGACTATGGGACTGATGTTTCCAGAAGTTGACCAATGGAGAAGTTGCCCATGCAACCAACCAATCAGAATCTACCTATCATTTTATAGAATGTACTTGATAAATGCTTCCTCAAAGCTGATTTATGTGCAACTTCTCCACTCTGCGCTGCTTGTTACATCAACCCCCACTTTATTAAAATGAAATAGAAGTAATACTAGTATATGCTTTTTTTATTCATCAGTCCTATTTGTTGAAACTAAATATCAAGAGTTACACCCCCTTGGTATTGTTATAGTAATTAAAAAATAAAACCCACTGTGAAAGAAAGTCACATCTCAATATATATTGTGTTCATAAAATATACACCCCTGACAGATCCAGGTACTGTACTTCTTGCTGACTTGAAACACACTCACTGCCAGACATGGAAGATAATATGGATTATTCTGTAATCCCCTTTCCTAGAAACGCACTTCACAGGTAGATTTGTCCATGATAATCTGTTACTACCATCCTGCAGTAACCGCCATTAATCTGTTTTTGTTCTGTGTGGGTCATATCTTTGTTGAATATGAGTTTTTATTTTAAGCAAGTAGAATGTGAGATCATCTGTACATTGCTTACAATCTTCTATTTTAGCCAACTAATGGCCCTGTCCTTTCACACAATACCTGCTCTAATCGGGTATTCTGCATCGCGTGCCTCAGGAAAGCGAAGTATAATCCCAGATAAGAAGCTGCTTGCCTGCTATAACACATGGGATCGGGAATTTATCCCTTATCCTTTTCATTTTTGCGCAATCACTGTGGTCTATTTTTGACAATCTGTTTCGATACCAAGCCATTTTCATTGCTGTAATTGTATCGGGGCTGATTGGATGTCCCCCCATATAGTATAGATTCTTAATGTGCAGCTGTTACCTGTAAGAAGCAAGGTCAGCCATTTTCTGTTTCATGTATCAGTGATGTCACTGCTTCCTACTGAACTGGTAGGATGAATAGGGTTTTATTTCACTAAATAGCTGCCTGTACTGTGTGTACAAGGACAAGGTGACGCTGCAGACAGCACCAGAAGTGATGCGACTTTCCTCTCCACAGCAATGGAAGACTACTTCCACCATTGGGAGACTTCTTCTCCCGTCATTATCAATATTATTTTCAAGTACCCCTAACTGGTCTGCAGACTACACTCGGCACACTATATTTTATTCTCCCACCACGCCCTAGTGCCGGGCTGGGCAACACAGGCCCTCCAGATGTTGATGAACTACACATCCCAGGATGCTTTGCATTAGTTTTGCTATGTGGCCATGCTGAAACTGATGCAAGGCATGCTGGGATGTGTAGTTCATCAACATCTGGAGGGCCGGTGTTGCCCAGCCCTGCCCTAGTGGATGGTAGGGCATGATATACCGCCTATTGGCACATACCGGCTCAAAAAAACGGTGAAAAACCCCATGTCGACATTTTGACTGTCGACCTAGACACTGTCAAACTAATGACCCGTCGAACTAATGACCTTTCAACCTAGAACCATGTCTACCTCTTCCCATGTCGACCTAATGTTGTCGACCACCATGCTGCAGACCAAATGACCACATCCCTCAGAGTGTAATGACATCCCTAGCTGTCCCTTTTATGCAGCAGCAGAACCATGCAGTCAGAATGTAAGCAGGACAGAATGTATTGCAGGCAGAGACAGATGTATTAAGCCTTAAGAGATACAGCAGAGAGTGATAAAGGACTAGCCAATCAGCTCCTGCCATGTGACAGCCTGTGTTTGAGAAATGACAGTAGCTTATTAGCTAGTTCTTTATTTCTCTCCACCTTTTAAGGCGTAATACATTTGACCCACAGTTTGATGAGCGGCCAATGGAGCTTCCCAACCAGAGGAGAGATAGGAACGTGGAGAGAGCTGTCAGTGACACGGGGATCCCATCTTTTGCTCCTCCCCGCCTGGATGTCTGGGCATTATTAAGCTATTTATTTTTATTCTGTATACATCATTGGTTTAACCCCTTCCCGACGAGGCCTTTTTTGTTAACTTTTTTTTTTTTTTTCCTCCTCGCGTTCAAATAAGCGTAACTTTTTTAATTTTCCGGCTATATAGACACATGAGGGCTTTTTTTTTGCGGGACAAGTTGTACTTTTTAATGGTACCATTTACTATACCGTATAATATTCTGGGGAATCAGGAAATAATTCAATGTGGGGTAAAAAGGAAAAAAAACGCAATTCCACAATTTTGCGCTGGTTACGTTTTTTTTGGAGTTCATAGTTCGTTTAAAATGATGGGTTATCTTTATTCTATGGGTCGTTACGATTCCGGTGATACCAAACTTATATAGTTTTCGTTACGTTTTACCGCAAAAAAAAAAAATAGAAAATGTTACGGTTTTTCTAATTTGCGTCGCGTCGCCATGTTCTGCGGCTTATAACTTTTTTATTTTTCCACCTACGGACCTGGGTGAGGGCTCATTTTTTGCGGGCTGAAGTGTACTTTTTAATTAATACCATTATGGGATATGGGCGACTTTCTGATCTCTTTTAGTTATTTTTTTTTGGGTAGGCGATGCGACCAAAAAACGTAGTTTTGGCGTTGGGAATTATTTTCCGTTTACGCCTTTAACCGTGCGGGATAACTAATGTTATATTTTAATAGATCGGACTTTTAGGAACGCGGCGATACCAAATATGTTTTTTTTTTTTTATTTTTAAACTTATATATTTTTTTTTTTTACTTTTACTACAAGGCCCCCTAGTGTACTTGACCACTAGGGGGCGCGATCGCCTGTACTAGGTTCAGCCATAGAGCTCTATGGCTGAACATAGTGATTTTCAGCACTTCCTATTACATCCTGCCTCAGGCAGGATGTAATAGGAATGCTGACACGGCCAGCACAGGGGTCTACATTAGACCCCTGGCTGCCATGGCAACCGATCGGCACCCTCCGATCTCGCCGCGGGGGGCCCCGATCGGCGCCGGAGGGGGGCGCCCCCCCTCCGATCAGCTATTTAAGCACTGCGGGCGCTTTGCCTGCGGTGCTTAAAGGGTTAAACGGCCACGATCGGCGAACTCGCCGCTCGTGGCCGTGAGAGCAGGTACCTGGCTGTAATATACAGCCATTACCTGCTCTCTTTCAAGCCAGCTCACTCCGTGAGCTGGCTTGATTCCCCCGCAACCGACACATGACGTATATAAACGTCATGTGTCGGGAAGGGGTTAAATTTAATATATACGATCCATACATCCCAACATGACCAGGATGCAAAAAATGATGGTACTTGTTTCCTAGAACGGCCACAATCTGGGGAAATCGTGTACCTTAACTTAAGGTACACTATTACCCCCCGATGGACCCGATTTCCTTTGAAATCAGGTCCATTTTGCCGGCAAAGGCAAAATCGGGTCCATCGCGTCGGTCGGGTGCATTAACATGGCACGCGACGCGACCGACGCGATGCACCCGATTTTGCCATAGGGTTCAATGTTAAAATATTTTTAACATTGTAATCGGGTAAAAAATGGGAAATGGGCCAATATGGGCCATCTCTCATTGTATATGCCCCCCCCCCCCCATTGTGAACGTCACCCCACGATTGACGCCAACCCGAAGCGTGGCGAGCCCGCGAGAGGCGGCGGTACGCGTCCTCCGACCTTTTCATACCCCTACTATCCACGTCGGTGTGGAGTTGAGAATATAAAGTGTGGTGAGCGCAGCGAGGGGACGCGTATACCTGTGAAGTTATACGCGGGGCTCGCTGCGCTCGTCACGCTTCGGGCTCGGTGCACACTTTATATTCTCAACTCCACGCCGACGCGGATAGTAGGGGTATGAAAAGGTCGGAGGACGGGTACCACCGCCCCTCGCGGGCTCGCTATGCTCGCCACGCTTCGGGTTGGCGTCAATCGTGGGGTGCCGTTGAGGCGGTTAAAATTGGGGTCTGGGGAGACTTTTACATTGAATCCAATGTAAAATAGGGTCCCAGGGACCCTATTCACATTTCAATCAATGTAAAAATCGGGACCATCGCGTCGGTCGCATCGCATGCGATTTGGTCGCATGCGATGCGACCGACCCGATCAACATCGGTGTGGCCATTCTAGGAAACAAGTACCAAAATGATGTCTACCTGGACTTCCTCCTTAAGTTATGATTGTGGTCACCTGTGTTGAAGCACATTTCTAAAATAGTTCATCACATCAATCAAATATTAGAGTGAAGTCCAGGCAGAGAGCATTTGTATGTCCTGGGTGATATGCATAATGTAATATAAACCCTCCAATTACCCTGTCTTAGGTGCCCAAGGCATCCCCAAGGATTAATCCGGCCCTGGTTTGCCCACTTTATCATCTTGTCTTGTTATTTTAGTCTCTACCAAGTACAACAGCAGCCAATACTCCTGGCAGTATCACCAACGATCATTGGGCCACCATCAAGTAGGTCGACATGAGATTAGGTCGGCATGGTTTTTTTTACTGTTTTTATTTTTTTGGAGCTGACAGACAGTATTTCATGCCCTACCATCCACTATGGCATGGTGGGAGAATAAAATAGTGTGTTAAGTGTAGCGAGGCACCGTGCCCAAAGCATAGAGAGGGGACATGGTGGTACGTTACGGTGTCCATGTCAACACATGTGCCGCCAGGCGATATTTCATGCCCTACCATCCACTAGGACATAAGGGCAAAATAGTAAAAAAAAAAAAAAAAAACATGTTGACTTTTTCACTGTCGACCTAATGACCCAGTCCACCTTGTGACCCTGTCGACCTGACTCATGTCGACCTTCCTGCATGCCGACCTATACATATGTGGACCTAATGCCTGTCTAACAACTTGCTGGTGACCAACTGATCCACACCGCATCAACCATGTGATGTAATAGAATTTGAAAACCATAATTAACATGTCATATTGGTCTAACATTATTATTAGAAATCCATGTCCGTGTGGATGAAACCTATCCCCTATCCCAGGCATGTCCAAACGGTGGCTCTCCAGCTGAAACTACACATCCCAGCATGCCTTGCCATAGTTTTAGCATTCCCTAATTGCAAAGCTGTGGCAAGGCATGATGGCACTTGTAGTTTCACAACATCCATAGTTTGGACATGCCTGCACTATCCCCTTCTAACCTACATGCTCTGTAATGCTGGTAAAACCAGCAGACTGCCCACCTCGGTAGCGATGATGCGGGAGCGCGCATCATCGCTAGTCGGGGATCTCTGGCCCATACACACTAGGCGATTTTCAGCCGAAAATCGGTCAAAACGCCCGTTTTGACCGATTTTCAGCTGAAAATCGTCAAGTGTGTATGGGCCTTAAGAAGAATAGGAAGTACTGGCAGTAGAACCTGTAACTAAAACCCCATACACACTAAGCAATTTTGAGCTCAAAGCAGATCCCTTTTCCCGTTTTGAGCTACTTTGAGTTTAAGCCATACAGCCGGGCTGGTGACGTATTCGTGAGGCGGGGCCAGGGCGGCGCTGGGAGATGTCAGCATCTCCCAGTGGCGTCTTTACAGTGCAGTGAACGGGACCCAGGTTGCAATGACCAGTTTCCCGGGTTGTTACGCATTCACGCATTTTTTTTTATTTTTTTTTTGTTTGCTATGTACAGCGCTGCGGACACTTTGCGGCGCCTTATAAATAAACGTACTACTACTACTAATAACCCGGGAAATATTTGTCTGTGTGAAAGGGTATTACAGGCTGAGTGAGCCACTTTCCATAGTCTCCTACTACTGGGCCGGCTGAAAATCTCTCAGTGATTTTCATAACATCGATCATGGACAAAAACACACAGTGTGTATGCACCTTAAGGTGGTGTCAGGTTATCTCCAGACATTGTCAAAAAGATGCTAAACAGTCTTGAGTAAATTTACTAAAGCTTCTAAAAATGAAAAGCGGTTGCCTATAAAAAAAAAGGTCTCTCTTGCATTTTAGAAAATGACAGAATCTGATTGCTATGGGCAATATCACCTCTTTCATTTTTATTAGCTTTAGTAAATTTACCCCTTAGGGGGAGTATTCAATTATTAACTTTTTTTTTTCTGTAAAAAAAAAAATCACCAATATTTGCTGATTTTCGGTTGACTTTACAGTCGACATATTCAATTAAAGTGCAGATTTTTTGACTGATTAAAAAATAGGGATGGTCGAAAAAGTGTCGATCAGTGGCACCGATTACTCACCGGTTCACGTGTTTAGGTTGAAAAAGCTTTCGTTTTCCATAGATGCACAAAGTTGAAACTGCATCAGCAGAAAAACTGTCTGAAAATGTCCTTCGTGTTCAATTCTCCTACAGCATTTGTGAAGTCTGGTGGTGGCTGCTAGAAAAGTGTTTCTCTGCTGACTTCTTTGGACAAATAGAGGGACTTTTGATATGATGTCATTGAGGTGCTCAACACCCTCCAGTACTTCTTAACATGTGATAAATAATTTATTTGTTTAGTTGTATCCTTAGATCTGTAACCTCTCAGGATCTATACAATGGAAGATGATATCTATAGGATAGACTGGATAGGTAGGCACTCCACTGATTGGCGAGTGGTCTGCAGAGACTCTAATGCAGGGGTCTTCAACCCATGGCCCGCGGGCCACGAGTGGCCCGCGGAGCTGATCTCAGTGGCCCCCTGCCCGCCATGCACAGGATTTTTTTTTTTTAAGTAAAAGAAAATGCTGCCGAGGGAGGCAGTGTAATGGAGTCCCCTTGGGTGCCGCCTACCTGATTTCCATTGGCTGCAGGCAGGGCAGAGGAGTTTATCCAGCGCAGCTGAGGGAGGAGGAGGCATGTCTGGTCACGAGCTGGGGAGTTGGGACCCGGTGAAGCTGTGGGAGGAGGAGATGCAGCTGGCGGGAGCATGGGACCTGGCACTGGAACTGCAGGAGGAGGAGGCACAGCTGGCGGAGGGGACCCGGCGAAACTGCAGGAGGAGGCATGGATGGTGGAAGCAGGTGACCCGTCAAAGCTGCAGGATGAGGAGGTACATCTGGCGGGAGCAGGGGACCTGGCAAAGCTGCAGGCATTACTGGGGGCATTGTGTGTGGGGCATTACTGGGGGCATTGTGTGTGAGGGGCACTGCTGGGGCATTGTGTTTGATGGGCAATGCTGGGGCATTGTGTGTGAGGGGCACTGCTGGGGCATTGTGTGTGAGGGGCACTGCTGGAGCATTGTGTGAGGGGCACTGCTGGGGCATTGTGTGTGAGGGGCACTGCTGGGGCATTGTGTGAGGGGCACTGCTGGGGCATTGTGTGAGGGGCACTGCTGGGGCATCATATGTATAAGCAGGAGTACTGCTGGCATTATGGTCTGTGGCATAATGGGCATCAGTGTGGGGCATAATGTGCAATGGGCATAATTTTGTGTGGATTAATGTGTAATGGGCATTATGGTGTATGACAATGTACAACAGGTATTACGGTGTGTGGCATAATGTCTAATGGACACTATGGTGTGATGCACAATGTGTAATGGGCATTACGGATAAACAGTGTAACAGTGTATATTGATTTCAGTAGCCTTTCATTGTTTGGGTTTGATCTGTGAGGCATACTATTTCACTGTGTGGGCCTTCATGTTTATATGTCATTGTGCAGCCTTTAGTCAACTTAAGCGTGTGAGGACAATGACCATTCCTGCAGTAACCAATGTCTGGTCATGCAGGTTGCAAAAGAGGTGTCAGGTAATTGTTTTCCTGCTAGTTCACACTCGTTATAATTAGACCACACCCCTTATAATTAGGTCACACCCGTTTTTGGGAGCGCACCTACGGCGCGTGCAATTTATTCAATATCAAATTATATATGGGGGGGGGGGGGGCACATATTTCACTGTTTGCACTGGAACCCAAATTGGCTGCTGATAACTATTAGGGTGTGTGTGTGGGGTTATGTGCTGAGTATGGGCGGCTGTGCCAACTATCTATGAAGGACTGTGCTAAAGTTATAGGGGAGCTGTGATTCTATGGGGCTGTCCGAAATTCCGTAGGCGATTTTAGTGGCCCTCGGGCTTCACTGGATTTTTTTAGGTGGCCCACGCTGTCTTAAAGGTTGAAGACCCCTGCTCTAATGTATGGTGGTTTACCAAAAGCTGAGTAATGCAGGGCTGCACATAGGATGTAATCCAGGAGAAGGTTTGATTACTGATATTGCTTATTTTATTGTAGCAAGGTTTATTTTCTGATCACTGAGTTGGATGTTAGTTAGGTTGAGAGAAGTTGGGTAGAGGTGGAGAAATCTTAGAACAACTGTAAAAGTTAAGGATTCCTTATATACTAAACGAGGCAATGTTCTCACAGTGCACGCCCTTACACATAAATATCACTCAGTAGTTCCCCTTATTCATGTTATGCTACACAGTAGTACTCCTTATACATGTATGCCCCTAAGATTTTCTCCTATGCATTTTGAAATCTCCACAAAAAGTGTAAAAAGTTAAAAAAATTGTCTTGCTTTTTTACCTACTTTTATATATGTTAGTCTAAAGAAGTACTTTTCCTAGAGCAGTGCAGAGGACACTACCTTATGGAGCACCACCCCCTGATGACTGGTCGCTATTGAGCCAATTACACTTGTCACTGCTAACTTGCCAAGAGCTGTGCACGAGGCCCTGCTCACCTTTTCCTGACGACTGCTTGTTGTGATTCTTTACACAAAACCTGCCTGAGAAAATTAATTACACAATGATGAAAACCTTACTGCAAAGGGTTCTGTGGTTTCAGACAGTCTAATTTAAAAGATATATAGATACACATATATATATACAGTAGCGTTGGACATCTGTTCATGCAGTATCTATAGAGTTGGCATGTATTCTTAATTGAAGCTCTATTTATTTTTGCTCTTTGCCTTTTCATTTCTTTGACGTCTTTAAATACACAATACGCTGGGAAATGGGTAGAACATAACTAGCGTACACATTCAATAGTTTCTTTTTAATTGCAGGGTTTCCATGAACCGCAGTTTCGCAGATATATCTATTGTACTGATAGCACTTATTACCCTGATAGAGTATGCTGCCTTCTAAAACCATAGAGCTTTTTATTTGACATTTTAATTACCTCTTATGCATTTATTGCTGCATGGAAAGCAGATTAAAAGCAAATAGGAATGTATGAGCTCTCTCAATGGCCATAACTAATATTAATAAAACTAAGAAAAACATAACGCAATCTACATATATGATTAAGTGCGCTTGTGACTGGTCTTGTTAGTAAACAAAGTCAGAACAGGTGTCCCTATTAAATGCTATGTTACCAATGGGTTAGACCGGGTTTAATGTGGTCCTGGAGTGGTTGGGAAACTAATTTCCCCCCAATGTATTACTGTGCCTCGCAGGGACATGGTATACAGAAGGAGTCTATCCCTGCCATGTGTTCGGAGTGAAGAGACTGCATCTGTCCCTTCCCTACCCTAACCTGCACATGCAGTGTGGCAGCCATTGCTTGGAGGGATTTGCAGGAACCCTCTCCCTCTAAAGTGTGGCCTATAGGCTACAAGGGGATGATGACATTCTGCAGCTCGGTAAATGATCACATTGTATCCTCAATAGAAACCTTAAGTCCCTCCTTCAAACATTGAGGTGATAATGGTGTTTTGAGGAAATTTGACACAAATATTTATTGATACGTAGACTTCTTGGACCTTAACTCCACGTTTGTGCTGCTGCATGACCAGTGTTTGTTGTTGTGCGTTGGCTTTCTGAGTCTTCTTGGAATAGTATTTACTATTTGTGTTCTACATATCTTCATTATGATATTGCAGCAACTGAAGCAGCAGAGAGACAAACTTAAACAGTATCAAAAGAAGATCGCATTGCAACTCCAACGTGAACGTGAACTGGCCAAACAACTGCTACATGATGGCAAGAAAGAGTAAGTACAGAAATACAGGAACAATAATGCCACATTATGATATATATATATATATAGTACTCTTTACCTAGAAGGGCGACCATCGAATGCACTAAAAATCGGGTGCGACGCGATGGCCGCGATTTCCCATAGGGACCAATGTTAAAAATGAGATTGGACCCGATTTTAGTGTTCAATGCCTCAATGCCCGTGATTTTTACATAGGAAACAATGTTAAATGGGCCACAGAGCCCTAATAGTCACCGTGAACTCTGAAATGGCCCCCACAATTGTTAACGCCACCCCACGATCAACGTGAACCCGAAGCGTGGCGAGCGCAGCGAGCCCGCGAGGGGCGGCGGTACGCGTCCTCCGACCTTTTCATGCCCTACTATCCACGTCGGCGTGGAGTTGAGAATAGAATAGTGTGGCGAGCGCAGCGAGCCACCGAGGCCCGAAGCGTGGCGAGCGTACGCGGATACCTTCACAGTTATACGCGTCCCCTCGCGGGCTTCACAGGTGTCCGTGGCGAAAAGCGGACACCTGTGAAGCCCGCGAGGGGACGCTTTTACCTGTGAAGGTATCCGCGTCCCCTCGCGGTGCTCGCTGCGCTCGCCACGCTTCGGGCCTCGGTGGCTCGCTGCGCTCGCCACACTATTTTATTCTCAACTCCACGCCGACGTGGATAGTAGGGCATGAAAAGGTCGGAGGACGCGTACCGCCGCCCCTCACGGGCTCGCTGCGCTCGCCACGCTTCGGGTTCACGTTGATCGTGGGTGGCGTTAACAATTGTGGGGGCCATTTCAGAGTTCACGGTGACTATTAGGGCTCTGTGGCCCATTTAACATTGATTCCTATGGCCAAATCGCGGGCATTGAGGCATTTAACATTAAAATCGCAGTCAATCACCGTTTTTAACATTGATCCCTATGGGAAAATCGCGGTCATCGCGGGCACCCGTTTTTAATGTACCCGCGATGCCCGCGATTTTTTACCCCCGATGCCCGCGATTCCAATCGCGGGCACCCTTCTAGGTAAATAGTTTTATATATATATATATATATATATATATATATATATATATATATTTACCGCTTTGGTGTAGGTCTCAGATACAAGGAGTGCTGTTGCTATTGGGGATATTTGTGTGCAACTCAGCGGTCATATTTATATTTCTGAGGAGAGACGGACCAAGGGCAGTATATATATGTGTGTGTGTGATATATATATATATATATATATATATATATATATATATATATATATATATATATATATAGCGATCCAATACACCCGGAGGGGTGAAGAAACGGCACTCAGGAGACGGTTTGTAAATGCAAATAAAAGTGTATTCTTGGGGACGTTTCGGGGTATTAGCCCCGTCTTCAGCCCAAATCCTACAGCCTACACGGATTAAAACAGAGTCACTGCAGGAGAAAGCCGCTAGTTGCAGCAACATGCTCCTCCAACCAGCATTGGGCTGGTTGCGGGAGCCTGCTCCTAACAACCTTCGCCCCGTACACATGGAGATATAGGCTGAAATCACCCTGTGTGTACAGGACTTTAATGACAAAGCAAGCAATCGGCACTCCTTGAAACTCAGCAAAATATATGGTGCTGTCCAAGGGGTACTGAAGTAATACACTCGAAATTGCAGCTGCATGCTCCTAAATCAAGTGAATAAGACTCAGTAATATTTTCCAACACTTCAGAAACAATGTATTCACTCCTTTCATCAGGAGCAATAAGTATTTTAAAATGTCTTACTTTAAATACCCCATTGAATATGGTTGCGGTGTCTTCCGGAGCTCAAGAGTCCCGGGGGACCGATTCCTCAATAGAGACACAGAGACCTTCTTCATTGTTCTCATGCAAGGGTATATAATGTGTTTTTAATTGTCACAGAAATGATAACATTCTATACTAATTTTACATGAATTTATTTAACTCTAGAAAAGCCAAACTGCTGTTAAAGAAGAAGAGGTATCAAGAGCAGCTTCTGGAGAAAACAGATAACCAGATCACTAACCTAGAAAAAATGGTCAGTCTGTCCCACATATATTTCCAACGTTGTAGTCATTGTAACAGATTGTGTGTGTGTGTGTGTGTACGTGCGTGCATGGGTTTTGTACAGAGACCCGAGCAAATCATGTGTTATAAATGAGACACTGTACACAGCCCATTATGCTTATGTCTGTTTTATTATGCTGTGTTACACGGTTCTTCCTTCTGCTTTACATAGCCATACTATTACATGTACACACATTATTAATATAGTTTATACAGTGGGGAGAATTCAACCCTTGACGATATTCTGACTATTAAAAATAGTTGAATCTGCAGGCAATGTAGGTCCTGTTTCCGACTATTGGAAATATCGGCCAGGATTGAATACCCCAATAGATTTGAATAGTGGTTCATAAGCTATGTTAGTAGGGGTGGCAAGGGCACATTCACTGAGAGCCATTTGTTCCTGGGGCCTTGTTGGGAAAAATCTATATTTGAGATAAATGTTCCTATGAAATTTGAGTTTTGTAGACTGCAAGCTTAGTATTGATCATCATGTGACTATAGATTTCCTAAGTGATCGAATTCTTGAATAATTTGGGATATTAACCCCTTCAGTGGTGGTTTTTTTAAGGAGCGCTCCCCACTGGGCGAGGTTTTTTCTGGGGAGCACTCAAAAAAAAAAAACCACCACTGTGTCCCCGGGTCTGGACGGCGCAGCTGAACTAAGTAATAGAGCCGCTGCCTTGCCCCCGGCAGCCCAGCTATGTGTGGCGTGACATTACAAGATCACCGCACACAGCAGGGGGAGGGAGGGCCGGGCATCTGCTGAAGCAGAGTGAGGCGCTTATCTCAACTCTCAGCTCAGCAGCGCTGCCCGGCAAAAGGGAGCGCAGGCAGTGGCACTCCAGAGAATTTTCAGGGTTTGCTAATCTGGGCACCACTGACGGGGTCAATATAAAATTTGAGACAACTTCCATTCTACTGCACATACATATTTTTGTAATCTATCCTTTTTATCCAAACATAGGAGTTTAATAAAGCTTGCCATTTATTTAAATTCTTTTTAGGGAAAATATAGGACATAGTTTGAAGTAAATACATACGTTTAATTGCAGCAAATTACACGGCAAAAAGACTTCCTAGGAAAACCAGGCTTTAGTGACGGCTAATTACTTGGTTAACACCAATTACCACTGCAAAAAAAAAAAAAGTACGAGCTTGTCCTAGTGCAAAGTTGATAACTGACCCGTTTTCATGGTCACAATTGTGAATATTGTGTGTTTTAATCCGAAAGTATTTTATTTATTTTTTTGGAGCGGTCACTTCAGACTAAGAAAAAAACTTGGGGCAAAAAATAAGGGTAAACCCCTCATGTTTTTTCCCCATAATAGAATAGTGCACTATTCTATTAAGGGCAAACAAAAGGGATTTACCCTGATTTTTGTGTGTGTGTGTGTGTGTATCTCATACATACTAGCTGGAGTACCCAGGGTTGCCCAGGATTTTAAGAAGGTTTGTTTACAAAAATATATTTAAATATTAAACAGACAGTATAAATAACAGCATTGTGAAAATCCATTTCTGAAGCAATATTGGCAACAAACGAAGTTTTTTTACATACAACCTGCAATCGCGAATCGTAATTTGGTATAGTCAGAGAGCTGAGAATGCTGGCAAAGCCTGTTAAAGCTCTCTTCGATAATACACATTAAGTTGTACAAAACATTACAACACAAAATGCTTGCTCCAAGTCCAATCAGAGCAGCCCCTGTCAATTAGTTGTTCCCGCTCCCCTGGAGTGTATACTCCCTTTTTTTTTTTTTTTTCAGAGTGTGAGGTGGGGTTCAGGCTGAGGCGGCCACATGGGGGGGGGGGGGCTGTGACAGTGCCTTTCTGTTCACAGCCGCAATGAGCGTACAGCAAAAAAAAATGTTTTTTAATGAATTCAAAATTAACAGTAATTTAAATTTCAATGTTTTGTTGCCTAGGCCGTGTTTTAATCCGCTTGTATGTAAAATGTTTAATTTGTAGACATTTTCATGATTTGCTCTAATTTACAGGTTGGAGATATAGAATTTGCACAGATTGAATTGAAAGTAATTGAAGGCTTAAAAATTGGTAATGAATGCTTAAAGAAAATGCACGAGGTAAGCTTATATGTGTGGAGGATTGCCCTCTCTGGATGCGGCCATATTTTTTTTCTGCCAGTTACAGGACTTTCTTTCTTTGTCAGGTTATGTCCATAGAAGAGGTGGAGAGGATCATGGATGAGACCCAAGAAGGCATTGATTATCAACGGGTAAGCAGACAAGCATTATGCAAGTGAAGCTGTGTATTGCAGCATGGCATCTGATCTTTAATTTGTAAGGTGAATGAGATGGAAAAATATGTATTTTCTTTCTGCAGCAAATTGATGAACTGCTGTCAGGAAGTCTGACTACCGAGGACGAGGATGCCATTCTAGAAGAGCTAGAGGCTATTACTCAGGTGAGAGAAGGCTATTACCAGGGAACTTGTACAGCGTTATTAAGGCTGGTACTTTGAGGTCAGAAAACAATTATCAAGCCTGTCACTTGGAAATAAGGAGTCCTTTTAAAGGGTTGTTGTAGAGCTGGGGTAGCCAACCCTAGTCCTCGGGAGCTACCAACAGTGCATGTTTTGCAGGTCTCCTCACAGAATCACAAGTGAGCTAATTAGCTCCATCTGTGGATCTTTTAAAATGTGTCAGTGATTAATGAGTGCAGCTGTGCAGCAGCTAGGTTGTCTGAAAAATGTGAACTGTTGGTAGCTCTCGAGGGCTAGGGTTGGCTACCACTGATCTAGAGGAACTTGATGCTTTTACTGGAGTAGGCTATCACTACAGTAAATATAATGCCTTTTGCTTGGCGCAAAGGACCACTTTGTAGAGACTTGAACTCAACTAGAAGAAAACGAATTTACATCCATTATTCGTGCAAAGCACATATGTGAATTAAATCAAAGCTGTACAGTAGCATGTTCTTTTCCTTTACACATTGTTTTATTTTACTTTTGCATAGGACAGATTAGACCTATAAATAGACATGAAAAGAGAAATCTTAGCTGACTTTTGCAGTGCCTATAATGCTTTCCAGCCATTGTCCCAAGCTACATTGTTGTGTAGGATAGAGCACAATTACCGTATCCTTTTGATTCAAATGCTTCTCTCTGCCCACTTTTGAGCAAAGAAACATCATTCCCCTTTGCTACACCTAAGGTTATCTTCAGCTGCACAACTGTGTTTGCAAACCAAACTGAAGCAGGACCGAAATGATTCAAGTCTCTTTTATGCCATCCCAGAGTTGTACTAATAGTGATAGTTCATATTTGGAATATGTTTATATGTGATTTGCCCCATGTTTGCTTGTTTTAACAGATATAACATCAGACTCTTAGGGGGTTATTCTAGTTCACTCGGAAAGGCACAATCACTCTCTAATGGACAAAACCATATTCACTGCAGGTTGGGATGATGTAACATGTGCAGAGAGAGTTACATTTGGGTGTTTTATTGTTTCTGTGCAGGGTAAATACTGGCTGCTTTATTTTTACACTGCAATATAGATATCAGTTTGAAGTACAAACCCCACCAGATCTAACTCTCTCTGCACATGTTACATCAGCCCCACCTGCAGTGCACATGGTTTTGTCCATAAGAGAGTGATTGTGCCTTTGCGAGTGAACTAGAATAACCCCCTTAGTGAGAACTGATGGTTGCCTAGCATAGTGGGGTAGATAGCGGGCCCCCGTTACAGCCAAATGTATTAACTCCCCTTAGCCGTTAAGGAGAGCCATTAAGTCCAGCTCCCACGGCTTTCCTTATCGGTGCTGCGCATGCACATTGTATGATAATACCCTCTCTCCCCCCGGTCGACTCTCTGGGCATGCGCAAGATCTCGCTATTATTGCGAGGTATCAAGCGCAGCCCGGAACCCAGCAGCAGGGCTAGCATTGTCCCTGCAGTGGGGATAGGACAACGTTAGCCCTGAGCTGGCAAAGCGGCCGGGGTGATTAAACAACTTGAAGGCTGTTAATACATCGCCCCAGCCGCTAATTGCTGGGGGTATTACAGGGGACAACCCCGCCAAACGGTAGTAATAGATTTTTAAAAACGTAATCCCCCCCCACTTACCTAGCTTTAAGTGCAGCATATGCAGTTAGCGCTAGTTGATACATCTGCCCCAGTGTTTGAATTTGAATGGTTTCTTGGCCACATTGGGTGTCACTGACCCCAGTGCCGCCACTGCGTCCACATGCTTTGCTTGTCATTTATTTATCTCCACTATGAAGACAAGTAGCGTTATTGTCATGGCGTTTTAGCACAACGTTCACAGCAATTAATATGCAGTGCTGCGCATAACGGGTGAGAAGTTAGTCCGTGCGCAATTCTCTAGTGGTAGGGTCACTTTTTTTTTTTTTATTGTGTATTTTTATTATATCTCTGACATTTTGACTGTCTACATAGTCTATGTTGATATTTTGGTAGTCTGTATAATGTACCTGTCTCTAATTGACGGTCTAAATAAACTTAATACATATGTATATAATAGTCTTTTCTAATATGGTGTTAACATTCAAAGATGAGCTGGTACTTCCTCATCTTTATGGCCACCGCATACACTTTGGAACTTACATAGGATTCTTTGCGTACCACACCACCACTCTGGGTCCATCCCACCAATTGTTACCTCTAGTAAAGTTGTGGCGAGCAGAGCAAGCCACCGAGCCTGAAGCGTGGCGAGGGGACGATGAAGCTTTTCTGAAAGCAGCTAACGTAACTGGCGTAAGCGGTGGCCACAAAGTTGAGGAAGTACCAATTCGCTTTATTTTTATTAGTGAAAATGCACCATTGTGGCGGTGTGTAGTCATCTAGGAATTTGGGCTTTACACCACCAGCAGCCCTGTGCAAGGTAGTATTCCGGGCTGCAAGAGTATTGAAAATGTTTTGTGTAAGTGCTAAACAGTCATGCATCAGGTAGATACCAACAAGTGGATGTTATCTGGTTCCTCACAGGAAGATCTGGAACTCCCAGAAGCCCCCACGGAGACACTCCCAGAAACCACTCCAGGTAATTATATGGTAAATGGAGGTGCCCAGCATGGATTTCTTGAAGGCACATTAACCTCAAATGTACTGTGTCTGATGTTGGGGAAGACCTGCTACACCTAGTTTACATTAGATAGGCAACATGAAACATTTCAGTGTATCTAGTACCACTCTGATTGACCTTTGTCGTATTTCATATATTATATTTTAAATATATGCATACAATCATGCATCATAACTCACTGCTGATTATTTAGGTACTCTTTACCTAGAAGGGCGCCCGTCGCGGGCATCGCGGGTACATTTATGTATGGCCGCGACGCGACCGACGCGATGCCCGCGATTTCCCATTGAAACCAATGTTAAACATGGAAATCGTGTCGGTCGCGTCGCGGCCGGCCATAAATGTACCCGCGATGCCCGCGACGCGATGCTCCCGATTTCCCATAGGAATCAATGTTAAAAGGCGCGATGGACCCGATTTTACTGTTAAATGGCTCAATCCACCCGATTTGGCCATAGGAATCAATGTTAAATGGGCCACAGAGCCCATTAACCCTTAAATGTCCCCCCAAATTTTTAACGCCACCCAACGATCCACGCCAACCCGAAGCGTGGCGAGCGGCGGCGGTACGCGTCCTCCGACCTTTTCATGCCCTACTATCCACTAGGGCGTGGTGTGAGAATATAATAGTGTGGCGAGCGCAGCGAGCCACCGAGCCCGAAGCGTGGCGAGCGCAGCGAGCCCCGCGAGGGGACGCGGATACCTTCACAGTTATGCGCGTCCCCTCGCGGGCTTCACAGGTGTCCGTGGCGAGGCGGACACCTGTGAAGCCCGCCAGGGGACGCGTCTACCTGTGAAGGTATCCGCGTCCCCTCGCGGGGCTCGCTGCGCTCGCCACGCTTCGGGCTCGGTGGCTCGCTGCGCTCGCCACACTATTATATTCTCACACCACGCCCTAGTGGATAGTAGGGCATGAAAAGGTCGGAGGACACGTACCGCCGCCCCTCGCGGGCTCGCTGCGCTCGCCACGCTTCGGGTTGGCGTGGATCGTTAAAAATTTGGGGGGACATTTAAGGGTTAATTTGGCCTATTTGGCCCCAAATCGGGTCCATTGAGGCATTTAACAGTAAAATCGCGGTCAATCTGCCGTTTTAACATTGTTCCCTATGGGAAAATCGCGGTGATCGCGGGCATCCCGATTTGCCCGCGATGACCGCGATTTTTACCCCCGACGACCGCGATTTCAATCGCTGGCGCCCTTCTAGGTAAAGAGTACCATTATTTAATACCCACTGCTTATTGCTAGGCCACCACTCCCAACATTTGGTTGTGTAAAAGGATCATCGTTATGCATGACAAAACTTGGCCATGTATTTGGAAAAGTCCTGTAATGTTATATGTTTCTATTAAAACACATAAGGTATCCACATAAATGTTGTAAGGTAAAGCTAAATATTATGGGGGTATTCAATGTTGGGTCACGGCTGTCGGGCCAGCATGTCCCGTTCTCGGCAGAACGAGCCCGACTGCTTCTGAAGTCGGGCTCGTTCTGCTGAGATGCCCTGTTCAATGCTGTCGGGGAGTACCGCATTGAATAGGGCCCATCTCCCCTGTCAGGAGATGGCTGCCGGAGATTGAATATCCCTTTTATATATGTGTAGCAAAATACAAATGGTAAGTAAAACTGGCAAAAAATTCAATCAATGTATGTGTGTATATTACCCTCATTTTTACTTGTACACATTTGAGATTGTGTAGGTGTTTCGGCACTCCTTGCATCTTCATAAAGGCTGCCAATTGATACTGCTACTGACATGACTGCATGCTGCATGTGAAAGTCGTTAAGTACACATGTGACTGATGGCTCTTTAAATGCTGCTCAGATTAACTCAAAACATCATTTTATTTTTTAATTCACTTGCAATATGGTTTGCTGGTCATTTCTGCATCAACAGGAATTTTCCATGTTATTCATAACTGAACCAAGATGTAAAGAGTGTGCAGATCTTGTCCAGAACTGTATATGTGTATCTATTAAAATATATCATTAATTATATATTATGATGTCACGTGAAAACCAACCAAAAGGAAATTACAATTTCACCTGACCAAAATGGGAAATAGGCCAAAACACGTGATCCTGAATGGGTTAACGTGTGCATGGTTTTGGTAACATTTTGCTCATTTGTCTTCTTTCCCGCTGTTAGAGCAGAGGTGTTAAATACTATTTATTTTTCCTTGTAACTGATTTGCAAACAGCAATTTTTCTTCCTTTCTTTCAACAGAGAAACAAGCGGTCAAGAACAAACCCAAACCACAGCAGGTGGCTGCTTCCTAACCTCATGCACAGTTCCTGCAATCAGAAAGGTGGTTTCTACTCATGGAAGGAGCTCTGTTCAGTGATGTGCTGGAAAGTATTTTAACCCTTTCCCTATAGTGGAACTGGGGCCCCTTCTCACGTAGATTGTTACTGCCTAGCCAGCAGGCTATCTGGTTGACACTGGAGAGTCTCTTCCAGCCTAGTACATCTGAAAGTCTGAGAAATCAAACAATTATGTCTGGGAAAACTTGACACCCTCTCCAGCAGCAGCAGAGTATTTCGCCCTCCATACAGCTCTATTGTCTGTTTATAGATTAATTGTAAAGTCCATTTTCATTAGATGGAGTATTAACGTACTACACAGTTGTGCTCTTATTTTGATATTTCAATGGATAATTACATACGATCAGTTTTTGATTTTCCTCAAGCATACGCATATATAGCCGTTCCTAATTAAGTATTTTGGTGTGGTCACCGCTAATTGCACCCTGCACTTTAGAATGGAGTTGTGCAGGTTTGTGTATATGAGAAGCCGCGCATATACTGTATAATGTATAGGAAGATATTATTGTGCCGCAAATAGGCCCTTGATGCCCACAGGAATTTTGCAGCCGGAACTTAAGCTGACAAACGATTGCAACAGAGTGTTTACAAATGACTATTCCTCAATTTATTTTTTAAATAAGGTGTTGGTAAATAGGCCAGTTTCTTTTCATTCTCTCTTTTTTTTATTTTTTTTTATTATTATCTGTTTATTATAAAAGAAAATAATTAATAACGGTAAGGCAGAAAATGTAAAAATGCTATGAACCATGAAAGTAACAACTGTTCTTGGCTGAATAGGGCTGACATTGACAATGTCTCACTCTGTCCGCTGTGCGTTGATGCGACTGGCACAGGTAAAGATAGCTAATCATGGTGCTCAAATCCCTAATACTGGAGTGCCTTATACTCATGGCAGACACGTACTATGAGGCATGAAGTGCTAGAGATAGCCACTTCACAGTGCGCATATGTGTATACTTTATTGCTTTGAACATCATTCTCTGCTGGAGAGAGCAACAGTGTTTGTTGATGGTGTTGGTGTGCAACGTGTGGCTCTCCAACTGCTGTGCAACTAAAAGTTCCACCGTGTCCTGACATTATTTGGCTGGGACTTGCACTACCTGCTAGGAAAGCCATGGGTGGCTTAACCCTAATCTAGAAGTTATTCTTTATTGGACACTCTTGTAAATACAGCCCCCCTATCAGTGACGGACGGCATGGTAACTGATCTCAAAACTAAATCGCATCTGTTTATCTCAATTACATCTTGTTTATATCACCCGCATTTCTAGATCACAGTAATTCCTCTGCTATCCGGAAGGAAAGCTGTTTTACAGTATAGTCACGGTTTATCTTTGGCTGCCATTCAGAGATGTGATTGTGCTACAAAAGACGAGTTAGCACTCCAGATGACTTTTTATGCTCTTCCTATTGTGTTTTTAAGATCATAATAAAACCTGTATATACAAAACACACAGCTTCAAGTTGTTTTTCCAGGTTGGGCAAAAAGAGAATATCAACATCCAATGCTTCAAATGTGCCATATATCGGTGGAAACAAATATCGTTGCCCTCATCAGGAGTTTGTAGTGCATTACATAAAGGACTTTCTAGAACGTAAAGAGATTGTGTTATTTCTGAGGATAATCAGTTATTTGCTAATGCTGCTGCAGATGCGTTTTTTGGATTCGTTGGATGTGCGAAAAATATGATATTGTAAAAGTCGCCATTATTTGTATAGAGACGCATACCAGAGCGTCACAATTGTGTACACATTCGCAGCATCGGCACAGATTAAAGTGCTGAGCAAGTTTATGGAGAGGTCAGGATCGCAGTGTGCAACTGATACATGCCCTAATAATGGTCCAAACACATGAGCGGTTTTCATACTACTCCCTATTTCTTCCCACAAAACGGACACTCTGTCAATCACAACAGTGACACGTGTACACCACTGTTCATCGCTGAATAATGTATAACTACCAGTCAGGCCCATACAGAAATGAGCTCTTTCTGGATGGGCCCAAAAGAGGAACAATTCAAATATATGGTATGGTAGAACAAAAGTGGTTTCATCCACCATAAACAAAGTTCTGTATTTTTTGTTAAGAAAATGTACTTGAGTAGATGATTTGCTTTGAATTGAGGTATGTCTTCTATTAATGACCCTTGAATTAGACAGGGGTATATAATTATGTTCTGTTTAAAAGCCAATGGTAAAGTCCATGAATCATCCTACTTCTGGATACCCTGCCCTGCTAGTCTCTCCTATGCTGGCACATGTAGTTACATGTACTCTACAATGTTTTATGGCTTTACCATTAGATGCCAGTTTTTCATTGGGCAGTATTCAATGGTAATATTCTCCGTGCACGGCGAGCATTTTTTTTTGCTCGCCGTGCACTCTCCGTGTTCCGGAGGGCTCGTTGCCTCTCCTGCTGCCACTATTCAATGTTTATAAGACTCGCCGCCACTCGCGGCGAGTCTTAACCCCTGCAGCAGACGAGCGTCCGCAGCAGGGAGCTGACAGGGACGTGGCATCCAGGGAGATTAAAGTCTCCCTGGATGCCACAGAACATATGTGAGGGTAGGGGGCCCCCCTGGGACCCAGGCAGCACAGGCTGCCCCCCTCTATAGCCAGCGGGGGACCCAGTATTCACTGTACCCGAACGTGCTTCGGGTGCAGTGAATATATGAATATCTAATGAGCGGCTCGAGCGCTCTGGCCCCCTGCTGGCTGCACTGTGTAAAAAAAAGAAAAAAAAAAAAATGTAAAAAAATATTTTTTTAAAAATTAAATATATATTCATGTGCTATAGGCACATGAATAAAAAT
The DNA here is from genome assembly GCF_055691185.1 of Crinia signifera. Classification (NCBI taxonomy): domain Eukaryota; kingdom Metazoa; phylum Chordata; class Amphibia; order Anura; family Myobatrachidae; genus Crinia; species Crinia signifera. The sequence continues at coordinate 216,268,575 of NC_139222.1, read as the reverse complement.
AACATGGCCCTCCACAGAAAAAAAACCCTGATTTTTTTACACCAAAATTAAAAAAAACACCCTTTTAGTTTAAAAGTTCACATTCCTGCTCTCCATCAAAAGATGGAGAATTTCTTCACGGAGAGAGACGGCGAGAATCACTAAGAAAGACGGAGAATATTTCACATTGAATAGGGTGGCTCGCCTTTGGAGAAAAAAAACCTCTCTCCACGGCGAAAAAAGCACAAGTTCTCCACAAAAGACGGAGAACTTTTCTCATTGAATACTGCCCATTGTCAGAAATAAATTCCATGCATGATTCCCTACAGCTGGGTGCATTACTGGGTCAGGTAAGCCCAGAATTTTACACTTTGAAGAAGTAGTAGTACAACAAGTCTTATGTCTGGATGTTTAATAACCTATAAATCAGTATCCATGCTAAAGTAAATGATTGTTTGCAGCTGATCTACACACAGAACTTTCTTCAAATTGTCCCAATATCAGCCAAAATTGTGTCCCAGGATGATTGGCATGTCAGAGTGTTTGTAAATATCAGCCATGGCATCTGTCAAAACCAATCATGGATATTGTAATGAAGGCCTAATTCCGCCCATACACGGATGCGTTTTGAACTAGATTGCATCACATCTACGTATGCGATGGGCTAGGGCACCGTGTGTTTTGAACTAGATCTAGTTAAAAAATACAGGCAACACATACTTTATGGGGGTCATTCTGAATGATTTGCTCCGTATGCGCATACTGATGCATGTGCAGGCTCTGTGCGAACGGACACGGCGACTTGCATAGTTCCCATGAAAAAGCTTGGCTCACCCTCCTTCCATACAGGGAGCTCGTAAGACACCAGAGTATCTTAGATCTCAATGCACTGTAGAAATCATTTGACGGTCACCGCACGCTAGCTGCAAATGGACATCCATTCGTGCGGGAACATTCACATTGCATGTAGGAGTTTGTGCGGTGGGCGGCGTTTAAACGACCTATGTGGCATTAATACCCCTTTCACACTGCACTTGTTAAACGGCATATTGCCTTTTTTTTTTTTTTTTTTGAAACATTTAAGGCTGCAGTGGGAAAGCACCAGAGTTCGTTTACCAGTTAAAGATAACCTGTATTTCTAAACATTTAAAAAGCAGAGTCCTGCACGTTTCAGAGCTGCTTTTTATGCAGTGAGAATGGCTCTGAAACGGTATTTAGTAAAAAAACAACAGACTACAGACCTGTGATAGGCTGTCCCCTGCGTTCTGCCTTGAAACGTGTTCAGGGGATTAAACGGGTTAACTGATGTGAATGGTATTTAAACCGGTAATCTACTGCAATGTGAAGGCTCAGACCCGTTATAAAAACCGGTATTTTGAAACTGTATTTAAAACGTTTAGGCAGTGTGAAAGTGGTATTACTTATGTTATCAAGTTGTTTTTTATTTAACATTAAAGTGCTGTTTTTAAGCAATTCAATTGCAGGTGTGGCTCCCACCGCCTAGCTGCTTACTCCGTGCCTGCAGTTGTATGCAGATTTTATTTGTTTTTAAGCAGCCTAGACCTTTCCCATCTGCTTTGCTGCTCCATGTCTATATCAATATTTATCATATAACTGTCGCTTGGTAAGCACAATGATTGTATTATACATGAATAAGGAAACAAACAGTCTGGGTGGAGACACGGAGAGTGTAACCCTGGAGATGGCAGGGGTGTGATTGTGTTGAAATTGGGTTGGGGCTTATGATGCCTACCATCCTTCCACGTAGTGCTGGCATGGGCTGTTCTCCTTGACTCAGCTGCATCTCACCCCTCGCATTGTGATTCACACTCACATAAACAAGGCGTTCTCATCCACCACTGAGTAGGATGTTGAGAAAATCAGCCACCCCCAAACACACACACACACACACACACACACACACACACACACACACACACTGCTGCATAGATGTAAAAATGCCACATTAGCTATGTAAGCTGCCTGCATAATGTACGACCCGTTAATTAAAGGTGCAGTATACATTATGCCAGGCTGCTTTTCCCCTGCAGTTTTTACACAAGTAATCAATCATCAATATCTGATATTGCCAGCAGAGGGCACCCTTACACTACAGCCACAAAATGCTGTGTTATGCATATGCAGTTTCAGTGTGTACAGTATTGTGCACAGAACAGTGTCATTCATAATATACAATAATGCTTTTAGGCTAAAGTTGATAAGATCTGGCGTGTAAACCATTGTCAGCATATGATATAGTTACCGTTTTAGCTGAGCCAGTTACCAGTGTGTGTGTGAGGAGAGATTACTTGGACTGAAAAGAAATGTCTCTCTTTTTGCAGAGAGCATCTTATTCTGCCAGGGTTGGGTCAAAATACCTGCGATAATCCCATGAAATAAACAAAATAGGAGAATGTGACGTAGTAGCTGGCGCTCCTTTATGTCCATTTCGATCATATATTCACGTTGTTATTCTCCAGACCACTCCTTTATAAAACAGGGAAATAAATCTCAGTGAGGTACTGCTTTTAATCAAAGTATATATAACAAGCATGCATTAGTTTATAGAATAAATACATAATAAAAAAATATAACAACAATCCGTGAAATTGGCAGCACAAACGTTGGGTAAATATTAGGGGCATTTAGAACTGTAACAAAACAGTTCTAAATAGAGCAGAGCTGTAAAAGGAATCCTGGTTACTCCATATAGCATCCTGCCGGTGTAGTTGTTACGGGGCTCTGATCCGCTTACCTGGAAGTATGGCTGTAAATATCACTGATGCATTGCCCCCCACCCCCACTGGGGACTTTATCAATGAGCCCTGACAAAAACGATCACCTGAGCTATTCCTAACCATATCCCTCCCTTCCTGCTGCCTAACCCTATGGCTCTTCAGCATGCTTACATTCAGGATTACAGCTGTCAGGATTCTGGCGCCAGTATTCTAACCTGCCACCTACATTCCCTCTGCAACAACCGAATGACTCCCGCCCCAGCCTGCTCAAAGTAATGGGTCACTACAGCTCCTTATCTTGTGTCGAAATTGAGTTCACAAATCAGAGGTAATACTTTTTCAATTTTCAGACTACATGAGACCAAATATAACCTCCCATTTACATTATAAAAGATGTAAAAATACTGTGCTGTATTTATCATTAATTCCTGTGACTTTACTGGGAGAATGCTACTTATTACAGTTTATTTACAGCTATAGAGCATCTCCTTTCCCCTGCGAGAAAAAGGTTATGATCTCTCTCTGCTGTATAGTATGGTAATTGACACTCTTGGACCCTGGAGGTAGGCAAGGAGGAATGGGACAGAGCGTTGGAGCCCTGTATTGGAGGAGGACTACTGTTAGAGAAAAAGGGCCAAATCTATCAAGCTTCAAAAAGTGATGAAGTGGAAAGTGATAAACAGCCAGCCAATCAGCTCCTACCTGTCATGTTACAGGCTGAGCTTGAAAAATGATAAGTAGGAGCTGAATGGCTCGTTGTTTCCAGCATCATCGGTTCCAGCACTGAGCCGGATTACCAATTTTGCTGGATTTTCAGTAATGTACCCTGAATGCAGGGAGATCCCTGCAGCTTGATTTATTCTCCTCTTGTCTGAAGCCCACACTGACCAGTGATGACCAGACCCCTCACCCCCAGAACTAGCCACCTCACACACAAAACATTTCCAAGTCTTATGATTGTTGTGTAACTGTTTTTATTTTATTACCTGGAATTTTTTCCTATCTCAACATGATTAATGTTCTTTGCCTGTTCTTGTAATCCTTGCATTCAGTTAAAAGGCTTAATGTAAAATCCTCAGAGTTTCCAGAGGTACAGGATTTTGGGTACTTGTGAGTTATCCGGGCTGCCGATTTCTAAATCGGGTCGGATCGGGTACATCGCATCGCATCGCATGCGACCATCGGATGCGATGCGATGACCCGTTTTTTCTATAGGAATCAATGTTAAAATGGACTGAGTCCATTTTAACATGGAATTCAATGGGAAAAAGGGGTCCTTTTTCATACCCCTACTATCCAAGTGGGCATGGAGTTGGATATAAACCTGTGGCGAGCCCGAAGCGTGGCGAGCGTAGCGAGCCCCGCGAGGGGACACAGAATACCGTCCCCTCGCGGGGCTCGCTTCGCTCGCCACGCTTCGGGCTCGGTGGCTCGCTACGCTCGCCACAGGTTTATATCCAACTCCATGCCCACTTGGATAGTAGGGGTATGAAAAGGACCCCTTTTTCCCATTGAATTCCATGTTAAAATGGACTCAGTCCATTTTAACATTGATTCCTATGGAAAAATCGGGTCATCGCATCCGATGGTCGCATGCGATGCGATATCGCATCGCATCGCATCTGATTGTATGCCTTAACTTAAGGCATACAATCAAAAAATCGGCAGCCCAGATAACTCACAAGTACCGGATTTTGTGTGAGTCTGTCTGTCTGTCTTTGGTTTTGTTTGTTTTTAATAATCCTTTATTTCAGAATAGGCAAACAGTACAGAAACTAACATAGGACACACAAGCCCAAATACATATCAGCAAGTAACAGGGAAACAAAAAAAAACAAGACGGTAGCTAATGAAGGTGGAGGAAATTATTGAGGGTAGGGGATGAAAAGGGAGGGAAGGGCCACAAAACATTATACGAAGGGTAAACCTAAAGTAAGCATTCAAAAAAATAGTACAATAAAACCGCATGTTATGTGGGTTGAATCTAAGAAACAGAGATCAGTCGGCACCCATGGGTCCCCGCATAACGATAACACTCAGGAAGAAGGGGACCAGGGTCTACACAAGACAAGCATCCATGGTGCCTATACCTGGGTGTCTGGCTGTTTTGTAAAGCCGCAACCATTGGCAAGGCAAGCCAAAATATATATTTAGTATCTATAGCTATAATAATCCACAGCAAGCAATCCCAGTAAAGTGAGGAACCCGTTCTCAGCTACAGTATTGTATAACATGTGTTGTGCAGATGAGGGAGAGATGGGTTACCACCAAGCCTCCATTGTGTAATTTGTTACAGTTATACCATGTTTCCTATACTAGCATATCTCCTTCATTTGATTCAATGTGATTGTTGTTGCCTTACATGTCTAACAAGCAATCCTCTGCTAGCTGGTGATTTGTATGTGAATGAGATCATCAGGTTTTGAAACGCACACATATGGAAATACAACTACGCACAAGTACAAAATGCCACCATTTCTTTACGTGCGGTTGACAGCTTGTTTAAGCTGGGAAATTAAGATTGTGGGGTGTAGTAACTGTACTTGGCTGCACATATTATTCAAAATATCCCCGCACTGCTACAGCTTTGCAGAAACTGAATTGCTATGACTTCTCTACAAAGGCATTACATTAACTTGCTAAGACGTTCTGTTTATTGGCTTTTTTTCATGTTGATAAATAATAAGTATTGAGTATACAGTTGAGCACACGAGCATTTATAATTGAAAAAAAAAACGTAAACTGAACATTTTTTTTCACGTTTTCTTTAAACAGATGGTAAGCTTATTACACCTAGGCCTGTATGTTATTATTGAGAGATGCTGTGGAAGCTGCCCAGGATGGTGGTGCACCTCTGTTTGCATCATTCTAAGAATGGGAGAGCGATTTTGAGTGCAGATTGAGCTCACATACAGCAGGTAGACCAGTCACCACTGCCTGTGTACGTGCTAGTAGTTCGAACAACTCCGTATGTTATTCTTTCCATTTGTTGTCAGTATTGAACATTCATGAAAAGCAACAGTAAACACAGAGGGCCAGATGAACTAAGCTTGAAAAGTGATAAAATGGAGAGATAAACCACCAGCTCCTAACTGCCATGCCACCGCCTGGGTTTGAAAAATGACAAGTAGGAGCTGATTGGTGATTTATCCCTCTCCATGTTCTCACTTTTCAAGGCTTAGTACATCTCGCCCATTGAGATTTTCTAGATCCTGAATAGCAATAACAAAACATTTATGATATGAATTTCAACATCTGTGTGTAATCACCACTATGAAAAGATGGCCATGGATATCATATTTAAAAGAGTCTACACAGTATTTGGCAACTGCTTAGCATGCTCAGTACCCAGGACCATCAGTCAGTCTTCCCTCCTTTTAGGTTCTACCTGCCCTGACAGAAGAGCAAGCAAACTATTTTAATGATTAGTTTTCATCCTTTCTTGACAAACAAGCATTGGAAACAGAGACAACTAGATAAAACCTAACTCTACACACCTCTATTACTGGGCATACTTTATACAATTGTGTAAGCAATCCGCCTGATAATGTCTGTGCTGTGCATGTGCCCAAGATCTCACAGTGGGCCTTATTTTAGTTCACTCTTTCTGACAAAATCCTTCTTAGATGGGCAAAACCATGTGCACTCCAGGTGGGGCAGATGTAACTTGTGCAGATATAATTAGATTTGGGTGGGGTTTTACTTCAAAGTGAGATCTATATTGCAGTGTAAAAATAAAGCAGCCAGTATTTTCCCTTCACAGAAACAAAATAACTCACCCAAATCTAATTCTCTCTGCACATTTTACATCTGCCCCCCTGCAGTGCACATGGTTTTGTCCATCTAAGAAGGATTTTGTCAGAAAGAGTGAACCAAAATAAGGCCCAGTGTACTGTATTTGCATGATATCTGCTGGGTGTCAGGCTGTCTGTTGGTCTGACCAGCGTTCTATCTGGCAATGTATGATCAGGGTCATGGTGCATTTTTAATGCTAAATCCAAAGCAAGAGGAGTATATATGAACAGAATATGCCAGTGGTTCCCAAACTGTGTGCCGTAGCACCCTAGGGTGCCTCAGGACACTTGCAGGGGTGCCTTGGGTTGGTGGTCAAGGACCAATTCAGATTATTTATGGTCATTTTAATAGATTCAACCAGTAATTGAGGCTGTCAATCATAATATATGTGGACAAACAGAAGTGAAGCCAGCCCATCATCACATAACAGATCCTAATAGTGACATATAAACTCATTTTACTTAATTTAATATTTTTTTAAATCTATTTTTAAATCAGAAACTCTTGGCCATGTGGTGCCCTTAAAAAAAATCTTGATATCCCAGGACGCTATGATTTTAAAAAGTTTGAGAACCGCTGGAATATGCATTTTTCGATAATTGCCCATATAACTCACAGAAAAATAGAATTTAAATGCAAATAAGAATCACTTGGCCCATGTAGTCTGCCCTAAGCATATGTACATGGTATCCGGTGGATAGGTTGACAGTCAATAGGTTGACCATTGTTGGTCGACATATGAAAAAGTCGACATGCACTAGATAGACATTGATAACAGTTTGACATGCCAATGGGCGACACATGACAGAGTCAACATGAGTGGCTGATTTTTTTTTTTATTTTTTTTAAACTGACTTGTTGTGACTTCACCACCCATGGCATATAGCGAGATTATAATAGTGTGCCAAGCGTACCAACCTATTTACAGTCTATTCTAGACATTAATGATAATCCACACCCATCATGGAGCCAGTCTAGCAATCTTCAGGATTTCACTTATGCCACATTATGCAGCTGTTACATTTTTTTTGGGGGGGGGGGGGGGGGGGAATTAATCAGTGATCTACAGTATACATTCACATGGGAATGTGTTCTATGTCCCAGCATTGCTTATAAGGCACAATGATCCCTATGGCTGTATGCATTTTGACTAAGGTTTCTCATGGCCATTCATATGGAACCACTATTAGAAGTGTCTTCTTCAACAAGTACAGTAGATCTTACTAACTGGTTTGGGACTCGTGTACAGTTGAATGTAAGCCATTATATAATGCATCTCTTAGATGTAGCAGTACATGTCCATGCTTATAGTCTGTTCTTATATTTCATGTACGCAATTCCCTCACCCGGAGAGAGACTGAAAACTTCTGTATAAAAAGTTTTATAGTAAAAGGAATTAATAGAAATTTAGAAAAAGTAAAGACTCCTAGAAAAGCCTAAATGGTTCAGAAAATTGGGGATTCAGCAACTAATATTCATAGTATTTGAACATCGCATAAAACAACATATTTTCTGTTTGTACAAATACTAATAGAGGGTACACAAAGTGAGAGATGCACTATTTTTCTATTCAATTTTGCTTATAGAAGCAAAATTGAATTAAAAATCGAATGCTTTTTCTACATTCAATGCAGATTCAATCCCAATGCACGCTACTGTGTAGTGCAAATCGAATAGAAAAACAGTCTTCGCAGGCAAGACTATATAGTACAGATCTTTACTATATATATAGTTCAATCGAATGCATTTTGTGTACCATTCGATTTGATCCCAATCGAATCGCAAGCAAAATCACACTGCGTGTACCCACTATTAGAGCTCTGTAACTGACAACTAAGTATGTCAGTACATTGTAAATGGGGCATTTTGCTGATGGGAAAATAAACTCTTATTACTGTGAATAACAATTGGGTTTTTTTTTTACACTAAATAATGTGCACTTGTTTACAGTCTCTTTCTAACCATACACAAAGGCAATGTTTAGAATCCAACAACATAGCAAGTGATAAGGGGCCTACACATGGGAAGATGCTGAAGCAAGAAAAATTTGAACAGTGCTCGCCAACGATGTGTGTGTGTGTGTATGGTTAAGTTTATAGGCTGCAGGGTTTGAGTGTGTGTGTGTGTGTGTGTGTGTGTGTGTATGTATGTGTGTGTGTATGGTTAGGGTTTTAGGCTGGTGTGTGTGTGTGTGTATGTTTAGGGTTATAGGCTGTATGGTGTATGTGTGTGGTTAGGGTTATAGGCTGTGGGGTGTGTGTGTATGGTTAGGGTTATAGGCTGCGGTGTGTGTGTGTGTGTATGGTTAGGGTTATAGGCTGTGGAGTGTGTGTGTGGTTAGGGTTATAAGCTGTGGAGTGTGTGTGTGGTTAGGGTTATAGGCTGCGGTGTGTGTGTGTGTGTATGGTTAGTGTTATAGGCTGCGGTATGTGTGTGTATGGTTAGTGTTATAGGCTGTGTGTGTGTGTATGGTAAGGGTTATAGGCTGCAGGGTGTGTGTATGGTTAGGGTTATAGGCTACGGGGTGTGTGTGTATGGTTAGGGTTATAGACTGCGGTGTGTGTGTGTGTGATTAGGGTTATATGCGGCGCTGTATGTGTATGGTTAGTGTTATAGGCTGTGGAGTGTGTGTGGTTATGGTTATAGGCTGCGGTGTGTGTGTGTATGGTTAGGGTTATAGGCTGTGGAGTGTGTTTGTATGGTTAGGGTTATAGGCTGCATGGTGTATGGTTAGGGTTATAGGCTGTGGAGTGTGTGTGGTTAGGGTTATAGGCTGCGGTGTGTGTATGGTTAGTGTTATAGGCTGCGGTGTGTGTGTGTATGGTTAGGGTTATAGGCTGCGGGGGGGGTATGGTTAAAGTTATAGGCTACGGGGTGTGTGTGTGTATGGTTAGGGTTATAGACTGCGGTGTGTGTGTATGGTTAGGGTTATAGGCTGCGCTGTATGTGTATGGTTAGTGTTATAGGCTGTGGGGTGTGTGTGTGTATGGTTAGGGTTATAGGCTGCAGGGTGTGTGTATGGTTAGGGTTATAGACTGTGGGGTGTGTGTGTATGGTTAGGGTTATAGGCTGCGGGGTGTGTGTGTGTATGGTTAGGGTAATAGGCTGCAGGGTGTGTGTATGGTTAGGGTTATAGACTGCGGGGTGTGTGTGTGTGTATGGTTAGGGTTATAGGCTGCAGGGGGGTGTATGGTTAGACTGTGGAGGGGAGTGTATGGTTAGGTTTAGGCTGTGGGGAGGGGGATGGGTGGGGTTAGGCTGTGGGGGGAGGGATGTATAGATAGGGTTAGGCTACTGGGGGGGGTGTATAATTAAGGTTAGGCTTCAGGGGTGGGGCATGTATAGTTAGAGCTGAGCTGGAGGGGGTGTATGACTAGAGTTAGGCTGGGGGGGAAGGGGGGTAGGGTTTGTCCCCATTCCCTGTTATAATTTAAGTGTATATTTGTATCCCCATCATACTTTTTAATAATAATAATAATAATCTTTAATTGTGTCTGTGCCTCCAGCCTCCGTTTAATTTGAAATTTTCCAGCAGTGGCCCCCCTCCCATTAAAGTACTGTAATTTACCTCTGCCATTGCTGCATTGCTTGTCATAGTTGCTCCTCCTCGATTCCTCCTTGCAAAGCCTCAGAGCAGACAGGAATTCACTTCCTGTCTGCCTCGGAGACTGAGAGCAGCAACAGGCAGCCCTGCGATTGGTTGCCTGTTGCTACCGTAGGAGAACAGCAGACCACCGGATGCAGAGGTACAGGGCGCTCTTGCCGCTGCCTCTTCATCCATCTCTGTCTGACATGCACCTGCCGCCCGGCCCAGGGGGACAGCGGCACCGGGCCCCTTTAACCCCTTGGGCCCAGGTGCACTGTACCGCCTGCACCGGCGGTAGTTCCGCCCCTGTGAGATCGCTTAGAAAATGTCCCTAAATCACTGTGTGTGTAGGCCCATTCTAGCCATTTTACTTAATGTAGTAGAATGCATATTGCAAAATAGTTTTTTGTTTGGTCACAAATGTTCTACTTACTTAGGAAGTGATTGTGTCCTTGAGGGAGAGACATGCTTGTGAAAAGGTCACATATAGCAGCTCTGCTGCCCTAGGAAAATGCATATGTGGCAACAGGGTGTCCCTCAAATTTAATTTGTCCTCAGAGAATTCTAATGTCCAGGCAGATTTGTTTTTTTCATTAGATTTTATTATTAGTAGTAGTAGTTATCTGTTGGTATGCTTTGCTACTAATTTCTTCTATTTATCACAAACCTTTATATTTCTTAATCAGAAATGTACAGCATGATAGTTTGTCCTGGACAATCCCATAAATACAGTATTAGATCTGCTAGACTTTCTTTTATTTTCTGCATATATACATTTGAAAGATGCTTAGTTACAGTATATTGATTCTTAAGAAATATATTGTTCCTAGGAACAGTGACTATTCTGTTGCTTTCTGATAACACAAAAGTATACATAAAACATGTTTTATGCTAGGAATTCTTTTAGTAAATTAGTAGTAATTCTAGGAAGGAATATACACCAATCGTCCATAACATTAAAACCACTGACAGGTGAACAACACTGATTATCTTGTTACAATTGCGCCTGCTGAGGGGGACATATTAGGCAGCATGTAAACCAGGGGTCTTCAACCTTTAAGACAGCGTGGGCCACCTAAAAAAATCCAGTGAAGCCCGAGGGCCACTATACTCTACTGCGGTATTTCGGACAGCCTCATAGAATCACAGCTCCCCTATAACGTCAGCACATTCCTTCATAGATAGTTGGCACAGCCGCCCATACTCAGCACATAACCCCCCCCCCCACACACACATACCCAAATAGTTATCAGCAGCCAATTTGGGTTCCAGTGCAAACAGTAAAATTTGTGCCCCCCCCCCACCCCATATATATACTTTGATATTTAATAAATTGCACACGCCGTAGGGGTGTGGCCTAATTATAACGAGTGTGAACTAGCAGGAAAACAATTACCTGACACCTCTTTTGCAACCTGCATGACCAGACATTGGTTACCGCAGGAATGGTCGTTGTCCTCACACGCTTAAGTTGACTGAAGGCTGCACAGTGACATATAAACATGAAGGCCCACACAGTGACCTAGTACGCCTCACAGATCGAACCCAAACAATGAAAGGCTACTTAAATCAATATACACTGTTACACTGTTTATCCATAATACACATTACACATTATGCCGCACACCGTGATGCCCATTACACATTAATCCACACAAAAATTATGCCCATTGCACATTATGCCCCACACTGATGCCCATTATGCCACAGACCATAATGCCAGCAGTACTCCTGCTTATACATATGATGCCCCAGCAGTGCCCCTCACCTAATGCCCCAGCAGTGCCCCTCACACACACACAATGCCCCAGCAGTGCCCCTCACACACACACACAATGCCCCTCACACACACAATGCCCCAGCAGTGCCCCTCACACACACAATGCCCCAGCAGTGCCCCTCACACACACAATGCCCCCAGTAATGCCCCACACACAATGCCCCCAGTAATGCCTGCAGCATTGCCAGGTCCCCTGCTCCCGCCAGCTGTACCTCCTCATCCTGCAGCTTTGCCGGGTCACCTGCTTCCACCATCCATGTCTCCTCCTGCAGTTTCGCCGGGTCCCCTCCGCCAGCTGTGCCTCCTACTCCTGCAGTTCCAGCACCGGGTCCCCTGCTCCTGCCAGCTGCGTCTCCTCCTCCCGCAGCTTCGCCGGGTCCCAATTACCCAGCTCGTGACCAGACGTGCCTCCTCCTCCCTCAGCCGCGCTGGATCCACTCCTCTGCCCTGCCTGCAGCCAATGGAAATCGGGTAGGCGGCACCCAGGGGGACTCCATTATGCTGCCTCCCTCGGCAGCGTTTTCTTTTACTTTAAAAAAAAAATCCTGTGCATGGCGGGCTGGCGGGCAGGGGGCCACTGAGATCAGCTCCGCGGGCCACTCGTGGCCCGCGGGCCATGGGTTGAAGACCCCTGATGTAAACACTCCTTTATTGAAGTTGATGTGTTGGAACCAGGACAAATGTGCAAGCTTAATGGTGTGTACACACGGTCAGATGTGCCTTCAGATACTATCCAGATCCGATCAGATCGTGGATAGTATCTGAAGGCACATTCGATTTGCATACAAGTCTGACTATATAGTGCAGATCTGCACTATATAGTCATGGCAGACAAGACTTTCTGCCTCGCGATACGTGAACGCGCATCAGAATCGGATCGGGATCTGAAGGGTTAAAACCCTTGCGATATGTATCCGATTCCGATCCGATATCGTCAACATCGGAAGGCAAAAAGTACCGTGTGTACACACCATAAGGATCTGTGAGACTTTGGGCCTTATTCTGGTTCACTCTTAGAGGCAAATTCCTTCTTAAATGGACTAAACCATGTGCACTGCAGGTGGGGCAGATGTAACATGTGCAGATACAATTAGATTTGGGTGGGGTTTTTCTTCAAAATGAGATCTATATTGCAGTGTAGAAATAAAGCAGTCAGTATTTTCCCTGCACAGAAATAAAATAACTCACCCAAATTTAATTCTCTCTGCACATTACATCTGCCCCACCTGCAGTTCACATGGTTTTGTCCATCTGAGAAGGAATTTGCCTCTAAGAGTGAACCAGAATAAGGCCCTTTGACCATAGCCAAATTATGATGACTAGACAACTGGGTCAGAGCATGTCCAAAATGGCAGGTATTGTGGACTACTTCTGATATGCAGTGATTAGTACCTACCGAAATCGGTCCAAGGAAGGACAACTGGTGAACCGGTAACATTGATGTGCTTGGTGAGCTTACGGCTTGCCGGTCTGGTCCTATCACAATGAAGAAGTACTCTAGTATGTATTACTGAAAAAGTTAATACTGACTGTGATAGAAAGGTGTTAGAACACAACATGCATGCCTTCTGTCCGACACCAAATGTGTCTACTGTGGGCATGTGAGCAGAATGGGACCATGGAGTAATGGAAGAAGGTGGTGGACTAGTCTGCTAAATGTTTTTTTTTTTTTACATGGCTTGGAACGTGTGTGTCCTTTACCTGATGGAGAGATGTCACCAGAGTACACTATGAGAAGAAGGCAAACCGTCAGAGGAAATGTGATAATCTGCGCACTGGGTCCTGGTATTTGATGTGGATGTTACTTTTGTTGATTTTGTTTAAAAAGCAGTTTTGATTTCTTTTGACAGGTGTCATTGATCAAAACCCTTGCAGATGAGAGTTGTAATGGGAGCCACATAAGTAGAGACATTTATAATTCATTTTTGAAAATAATAGGCAAATCTAATGTAGGGTACACACCAGGACGACCCGCTCACGATGCACATCGTGAGCGGGTCGTCAGTGTCTCGTCCGACCCGCTCACGGTGACGCGGGGGGGCACGACCCGCTCACGATGTGCACTGTGAGCGGGTCCGATCCGATGGCGACCCGCACCTGGCTGTATGGTCGTCATTGAGATCCTACCTGCAGCAGGTAGGATCTCAATAACGACCGACCGACCCGCGGGTCGGTATCAGTCCACACCAGGTCAGAAAAGGGCCCAATCAGCACACGATCTACATCCAATTGATCGGAATTGGTTCTAGATTGTGGGGATCGGGCCCTAGTCGTCCTGGTGTGTACCCAGCATAAGAGATCATTACACTACTTTGAGAGAGGTTAAGAGAGGCCATTTCAGGATTGCTTGGAGTTTTTCTGTATCCATTTAAAGGCTTGAACCAGAGTTAATGTACTCCCGGAAGAAAAAATGTAACTTTGAAGTTACGCTTTTTAATTTTCTAGAGTTGAATAGAGAGTTGGATCAGAGATTGCAGAGGAATTCCGTGACATGCAGATGATGCTCATTCAAGTTGTTAAAAAATAAAAATGTTGTCTAAGTACATTACTAGACTTCTATAGAGATCTCATTGACATAATGTTGAAAGACGGTAGGGCCAGGGGTGCAACTATGGCGGTACGGGGTGGTACGGCGTACCATTAAAACAAATGGTGCCGGTACCCCGTACCGCCATAACAAATAGGCCGAAATATTTACTGCGCATGTGCGCATATGTAAGTGGCGGGGGGCGTGGCCACTTACATATGCGCGCTAGCGCCGCCCCCCCCCGCCGGGTCTTCCCTGCTCTCGTCTCCCCCGCTGTGTACGCGGGGGAGACGTGCTGCTGCTGCTGCTGCTGCTGCTCTCATGATTTCGTTACAGCTCCTGCTGCTGGACCGCGCGCGGCTATTGGTTAGCGCGCGGTCCAGCAGCAGGAGCTGTAACTATCAGGAGCAGCAGCAGCAGCAGCAGCAGCAGCACGTCTCCCCCGCGTACACAGCGGGGGAGACGAGAGCGTGCGGGCGGGCAGGCACAGGGGGCTGTGTATGTGCCTGCCTGCCGGGGGGGGGGGGGGGTTCTATCCCCCTGGGCAACGAGCAAAGTGGCACAGATATATCCCCCTGGGCAACGAGCAAAGTGGCACAGATCTATCCCCCTGGGCAACGAGCAAAGTGGCACAGATCTATCCCCCTGGGCAATGAGCAAAGTGGCACAGATCTATCCCCCTGGGCAACGAGCAAAGTGGCACAGATCTATCCCCTGGGCAACGAGCAAAGTGGCACAGATCTATCACCTGGGCAACGAGCAAAGTGGCACAGATCTATCCCCCTGGGCAACGAGCAAAGTGGCACAGATATATCCCCCTTGGCAACGAGCAAAGTGGCACAGATATATCCCCCTGGGCAACGAGCAAAGTGGCACAGATCTATCCCCCTGGGCAATGAGCACAGTGGCACAGATCTATCCCCCTGAGCAACGAGCAAATTCAGTCCACCTTGGCATCGGCATGAAGCCCCTGGCATTGAGCATGTAGGTAAGTGGCACTTATGTGTCAAATGTGTATGGTGTGTTATACAGTATGTGTTGGGCATTGCGTAGTGTTATATAGTATGACATGGGCATTGCGTAGTGTTATATAGCATGTGATGGGCATTACACTGTGTTATATAGTATGACATGGGCATTGCGTAGTGTTATATAGTATGACATGGGTATTACAGTGTGTTATATAGTATGTAATGTGCATTATGGTGTGTTATATAGTATGTAATGGGTATTACGCTGTGTTATATAGTATGTAATGGGCATTACGGTGTGTTATATAGTATATGATGGGCATTACAGTGTGTTATATAGTATGACATGGACATCGCGGAGTGTTATATAGTATGTAATGGGCATTACGGTGTTATATAGTATGTAATGGGCATTACAGTGTTATATAGTATGTAATGGGCATTATAGTGTGTTATATAGTATGTAACGGGCATTATAGTGTGTTATATAGTATGTAATGGGCATTACAGTGTTATATAGTATGTCATGGGTATTGCGGTGTTATATAGTATGACATGGGCATTGCAGTGTTATATAGTATGTCATGGGCATTGCGGTGTTATATAGTATGTCATGGGTATTGCGGTGTTATATAGTATGACATGGGCATTGCAGTGTTATATAGTATGTCATGGGCATTGCGGTGTTATATAGTATGTCATGGGCATTGCGGTGTTATATAGTATGTAATGGACATTATGGTGTGTTATACAGTATGTCATGGACATAGCAGAGTGTTATATAGTATGTCATGGGCATCGCGGAGTGTTATATAGTATGTCATGGGCATTGTGGTGTTATATAGTATGTCAGCGGGCGTACAGACTCTGTGGGGGGGGGCGGTGGCATGTAACCACCCCCCCTTGTGTCATATGACCACGCCCATGGCCACTCCCCTGACCACGCCCATTTTTCGCTGCGCGCCGAAGGCGCGCAGCACAGTACCACTAAGTCGTTTTTTCTACTCGCACCACTGGGTAGGGCGTTACTCAGGCTGAAGGGCATCACAATATTCACAGCGTCTGTCTTGTGCATTGAATATGGTCTTCCATTCTCTGATCAAGTTTATTGTAGATGGTAGCTCTACTCACAAATGTAACATGCAGAGAGAGTTAAGGTGGCCATACATCAGAAAGATATTGTACCCAATCATACAATCTCAGTTGATTGTAAGATGGATTGTATGCAGATTGTGTGCACATCTTGTATACACAACCATGCAGCAGATGGATTGTATGACTAATTGTATGATGGATTGTGAGTAGATTGTGTGTCCAAAAACCACCAAAGACTGCCGGGGATTTCAAGGGAAATTGTACACAATCATGAGTGCAATCGTTCTTAAGATCGATCTTTCTGATGTATGGCCAGCTTTAGATTTGGGCGAGTTATTATGTTTCTTTGCAGGTTAACTACTGGCTGCTATATTTTTGGACTTTAAGTTAGATTTCAGTTTCAACACATGACAAACCAAAACTAAATCTCTCTGCACATGTTACATTTGCTTCACCTGCAGTGCACACAGTTATACCTATTTTAAGAACAAATGTTCTCTGAGATCAAGGGCCAGATGCACTAAGCTTCAAAAGTGATAAAATGGAGAGTGATAAACAGCCAGCCAATCAGCTCATACCTGCCATGTCAGGCAGGAGCTGACTGTTTATCACTCTCCATTTACCACTTTTGAAGCAATGTGCATCTGACCCCATGTCTGAATTGGGACCATTGATGGTGTGGGGGCAAATAATAAGCTTGTGCTTTTCTGAAGACCTCAATGAACTCCAGATAGGAATGAGGAGGGAGATTGGAGTTCTACATTGCAAAGGAATGAATAGGAAGGACTTGTTGGACACAAAACTTCATAAAATTGGAACCTCAAGATGTCCTTTTACAAGTCTTCCAAATGATTTTAGGATTATGAAGGCAAAGGCAGGGTAGTCCTGAGACTAGATGAGATGTTTTAGGTAGAACTAAAAGTCTCAATTCTGATTTTAATATTGTCAATGTCATAGTCTGAAAGGTGATGGCACTGTCAAAGACTCAACTTATGTCCACTGTTGTGAGATATATAAACCGGGGGTAACAGTTCAGTAGGCAGAGAGTGTTCTTGAACCAGAGCATTGTTTATGACATTTCCAGTAGCATCTGAATCAAGAGTGGCTGCAATTCTCTTGCTGTGTTGTGCAACTTTCATAGAGACCAAAAGGGCACAATCCCTAGGTCTTTAGATCCTTGTCCTACCCTTGTTTTCATCCTACAGATGTGTCCTTGTACATCTAGCCTCAACATGTGCGATGAGATTTGCTGAGTGTTGTAGCAACTTTTTCCAGGTGAATGTGCATTTTAATTACAATGTGGTGTGTCAAAACCTCTCCCCAAGACTGGACTGATTAATTTGTTCCCAAATTTACGCTCTGCCCTGCCAACCACTTATAATGAAGAGTGCTTACATAACCTGGCTTATTTTTGCTTCTCTAAATAAAGAAATTGTAACTCTACTATTGTAAGAAACATGTAATTGTGCATATTTGCAAGAGGAACAGATGTGATGTGCTAGAAATGTAAAGGACACCTTCAAGAAAGTAGGTGGCAAACTACTGGGAATACAAGGATTCGGCCATTACAGGCAGTCTGTGTCACTCATGGAGTTTCGATATGGTTGTAATAGGTGTCTGGAAGGCTAATAGACAATGGGAAGTATTCAATGCTCCCAGTTTGCCATTTTTCTCCGGCGAGGATCGCTTTTTTTTATGAGAAGGCCAGTCCTCTCTCTAAAAATGGTCCTCACCCTATTCAATGCTCCCGGTTTGCCAAAAATGAAAAGCGAGCTTCGCTCTGTTCGCCGCTTGGTCCTCACCATTGTTTGCCGTTTTTTTTGTATAGGAAATCTTGCGTGCGTCACCATTTGTGAATTCAATGCTAAAACGGCGAATGCTGCTCACTTTTTTTGTATGCCTCTTCGTTTTGCTCTCGGCATCTTTTTTTAGGTAAGCCCAACTTACGTATATTTTCTTTGTTTTTTGGTGTGTACAAGTCTATTTTTTCAATAATTTGTAGGATCTATATTATTTTTCTATTTAGAAGCACCACATTAATATATTTAAAAAAAATGGTAATTTTTTTTCTCCAATGATGCATTTGTTTTCTCACTGTTTATTCTCCTAATTTCTTCATTTGGTTTTTGAGGAGATACACATAGCTTTCTTCTATGATCCCCATGGCAGCCATAACACTGGGTTATCCCCGCCCCCTTCCACTTTAGACAGGATGTTTTTTACAGGTACCGCCCACCTTGGGTATAATACTCCTCCTCTCACCCTCCTGTGTGTCTTTTTCTCCTGTCTCCATCATAGATAGACAGGTATAGAGTAGTTTTATGTTTATTTGTAAAAATGCTTACATACTGTAGGGGTGGCTCCCCAGAAGGAAGTAGGGTACTGTGGAGTGTGGCCTTTAAGATTCCTGCCACTAGTACCGGGGCTTGAGTGGTTTGATCTTGTGGATTATTGCCCAGCATTATGAAAAAGCTTATGCAGCTATGTGCACCAAAACGGACTGCAGCCCCAGGGTCATAACAACAAATGTGTCATAGAGTTGAGCTCTGACACATACCCTTGGTGGCGCAGGTCTGCCCCGGATGATGGATGTGTCAGGAGCGGAGGCTGGTCCTACTCAGCATGGCAGCAAGATGCAGTAGTAAACGCCGGAATCAAAACCGGAAGTCGGCTACTTCCGGCGGTGCGGTCAGAATGGGGACCGCAGAGAAACAAGAAAGAGGCATTTTGGTTCCGCCTAGTGGGAAACTAGGTGGGAACTAAAAAAATTACACTGTGTTTCCGGAGGTAATAATTGCGGAATGGACTTGTAATTACAAACAGGGATTTAAGCTGGAACAAGCATGTATCCCAGTGCAGTGCATGATGACTTCAGAAGCGGTGTGCAGTATGGAGTCTCCTTCCCTCCCTCCCTCAGCCAGAAATTGCCCTGACTAGGTAAGCAAAGTTTTTTTTCTTGGGCACTAGTTTGGTTTTGTTTTTATTAGATTAGTTACTGATCAGGCTATATACATATTGCATTATAGTGTGCCCTCTTCACCAAAGAAGAAGACGGCTAAGAAGAAGAACATTGCATCTACTTGTGGCTTGTGATCAGAAATTTCACAGTTCACAAAAGGAAACAGTATGCGCAGATAGTGTGACTAAAAAGGATACACAGGATATGTCTGGTCAATCAGAGATGAAAGTTAAATTGATGGGTTGGATGAAGAAATCCTTTGTGTTAAAAGAAGATTTCCTAGAGATGCAAGGTTCAAAAAGATCCGGGACGCAAGCGGGGTTACTAGATGATGCTTCCTCTGATGAGATTGAAGAATTGGATGAGGATTCTAGTGAAGAACCTGGGGAAATTAAGGATGAAAATAGATCCTTTAATCTGGAAATAGTAGAGAATATGCTCAAAAACATTTACAAAGCTATGAAATACAAAGAGGAAGAATCAGAAGAACCTGATGTATTTTTTGAGGATAGAACAAAAAAGGGAAGATGCTTTCCGGCGCATAAGGTAATGAAGGAGCTGATATCCAAAGAGTGGGTGAATATGGATAAAAGGCAAGGGAGACTTCCACGAATTGATAAAATGTATCCGTTTAAAGAAGAGAAATTCCTGAGTTGGTGCGAAGTTCCAAAAATAGATGCTGCTGTGGCGGACGTAACATCAAAAACTACGATACCACTAGAAGATGGGGCAGCACTGAAGGATCCGATGGATAAAAAAATAGAAAGTGCTCTAAAAAAGCTGCACATATCGTCAGCAGTTTCTTTGAAGTCTGGAGTAGCGATGGCGTCAGTGGCAAGAGCTTTAAGATTGTGGAGTTCGGAATTACAAACCATGGCAGCAGGAGTGACGGGCAGAAGAGCCTTGTGGTTAAAAGCAGATACACATTCCAAAAATAAGCTAACCACTTTACCGTTTGAAGGAGCCTTTTTATTTGGAAAAAAACTGGATGATATGATACAAAGGATATCCGGTGGAAAATCGGTAAAATTACCGCAGGATAAAAGAAATAGTTTCCCGATAGCCTCTCTGTACTGTGTCTTAGATGAATTGGGTAAGACCTACAGACCGGGTCGTAATTACTATGGTCATGACTTTCGTAGAAGAGGTAATACTGGAGTATCACGGCAGTCCTTTCGGCAATCTAATAGAAGAAATTCGAAGCAATGACTAAGCCGAGCAAAGAATAATTGGAGCCAGACTACTAGAATTTGCGACTGTCTGGGAGGAATCAGTAAAGGACGCATGGGTAACCAGAATTATAAAAGAGGGTTACAGAATCGAATTTCAAGAATATCCAAGAAACAGATTTTTAGAATCAAGACTACCAAGAATACGGAAGAAAAGAGATGCCATGTTGTTAAAAATTCAACAATTATTAGAAACAAAAGCAGTGGAGCTGGTACCAGTGGGACAACACAAGAGAGGATTCTATTCCAACTGTTCCTAGTGGACAAGAGCATAGGGGGGTACAGAACTATTCTCGATCTAAGAGACCTAAATCTGTTTATAAAGACAAAGAAGTTTCGAATGGAAACAATGACTTCTATTGTAATGGGAATAAAAATAACAGAATTTCTAGCATCATTAGATCTAAAAGATGCGTATTACCATGTACCCATAGAAGAAGGAAACAGAAGGTTTCTGAGATTTTCCATATTAGGAAAACATTACCAGTTCAGATGCCTACCATTTGGGCTAAAAACCTCTCCAAGAGTGTTCATGAAAGTGCAGATTCCATTGATTGCCAGAATAAGAGAGAAGAAGGTGCAAATATGGCCGTATCTGGACGATTTACTAATAGCCGGAGACTCAGTGGAAAAAGTGCAGAAGAATATGGAGGTAGTGGTGAATTATCTTCAGGTGCATGACTGGGTAATAAACGTAGAAAAAAAGTCAGTGGATACCGACTCAGAAGATTCAATTCTTGGGAGTGATAATAGATACCAAAGAATTTACAATTGCACTATCACCAGAGAGATGCATAAATGTCCAGGAAACAGTAACATATTTGCTACAAAGAGAAAGTTCCAGTTAGAACAGGGAGTTTGATTACAGGGGATGATGGCATCCTGTATTCGAATAGTTCCCTGGGCACAGTGGCACATGAGAATACTACAATGGAGACTCATGCCATTTATAAGAAGAGGAGATGGCGACAAGGTGTCGATTCACCTGGATTGGAGGACGAGAGAGTCTCTTCAATGGTGGAAGAAGGAACTGATTACCAAAGTGACAAATCTGGTGTTGCCACGGGTGTTGGTGCTTACAAGAGATGCCAGCCTATCAGGTTGGGGAGCTCATGTCAGAGACACAACGGCACAAGGAAATTGGTCAGCAAAGGAGAGAATGATGTCATCCAATATGAGAGAGATGGAGGCGGTATGGAGAGCAATATGTTCTCTCAACAAGACGTTAGAAGGATCACATCTAAGGATAATGTCAGACAACACAACGGTGGTTGCACATATAAATCACCAAGGTGGAACAAAACGCAGAAAATTATTCTTGGTGACACAGAAGATTATGATATGGGCAGAGAAAAATCTACAATCCATATCGGCCGTACATGTACCAGGAATACACAACACAGTAGCAGACTATCTAAGTCGAAAAGAGTTGTTGCCGGGAGAATCGGAGCTAAACCCAGAGGTGTTCGGACAAATTGTGAACAGATTTGGAGTCCCAGAGATAGATCTGATGGCGAGCAATATAAACAAGAAGGTGCCAAGATTCTATTCTAGATACTATCATCACAAGTCTCTAGTAGTAGATACCTTTTCAATAAAGTGGCAATTCTCCCTGGGGTATGTATTCCCCCCATTCCCTATGATTCCCAAAGTATTTTAGAAGATCAGGGAAGATCAAGTGGTAGTACTGGTGATTCTTCCTTGCTGGCCAAGGAGAGCGTGGTATACGAATGTATTGAGGATGGCTGTACAGAAACCATGGGCTCTACCGAACAGGAAAGATCTCCTCCTTCAAGGTCCGATTCATCATCCAGACCTGGAGTCATTATCCCTCAAGGTGTGGAAATTGAGCGGCTAATGTTAGCACAATTAGGGATATCAGAACAAGTAGTAGAAGTATTGCTTAAAGCAAGAAAAGAAGTGTCATCAAAAGCCTATTACAGAGTATGGAGAAGATTCATGGCAAGTACGGGCTGTGTGGAAAATTTTAAGTCAATTCAGACTACTACAGTACTACAGTTCCTATATAAAGGATTCAATCTGAGACTTGCGGTAGCTACGATTAAAAGTCAGATATCAGCACTAAGTGTTCTGTTGGACAGATCTTTGGCAGAAGAAAAATTTATAAGAAGATTTGTAGAAGCAATTAAGCGAATACGTCCCAGACTGCGATCATTAGTAGCTCCTTGGGATCTCAAAGTATTGGCGATGTTGATGAAACACCCATTTGAACCAATAGAAGAGATTTCTATGAAACATCTTACTTGGAAAATGATCTTTCTAGTGGCAGTAACTTCAGCCAGAAGGATTAGTGAGCTTCAAGCTCTTTGGATGGAGGAACCTTACTTAATTATATTCCAGGATAGAGTGGTGCTCCGAACTCACCCAGATTTCCTACCCAAAGTGGTTACCTCTTTCCATCTGAATCAGGAAATTATTCTGCCCAGTTTCTTTCCAGAACCGAAGGACAGAGAACAGGAACAATGGTGAACTCTGGATCTAGTTAGAGCAATCAAAGTCTATTTAACAAGAACAGAGTTAATCAGAAAAGATAAGAATTTATTTGGTATTCCGGAAGGTCCCAGAAAAGGACGAGTACCATCAAAACCGACTATGGCACGTTGGATCACAGAAGTGATTGCTATGGCCAACAAATTAGAAGGTTTGGAAGTTCCTGAGGTGATTAAGGCACATTCCAAAAGGGCGATAGCTGCATCCTGGGCCAGGAAGGCATAAGCATCGGTGTCCGAAATATGCAAAGCTGCAACCTGGTCGTCTATTAACACGTTTACCAGAAATTATGCTTTAGATGTTCAGACCGCCCATTTTGGGAGTCATGTATTACAAGGAGCTTTCAATAATTAAGAAAGCGGAAATAAAAAGATTATTGCATGATATTATCCCTCCCTGTTTTTTCTTATTATGCTTGGGTATGTCCCAGTGTTATGGCTGCCATGGGGATCGTAGAAGAAAGGGACAGATTATACTTACCGATAATGCCTTTTCTTCCTAGAGATCCCATGGCAGCCATTGATTACCCTCCCTATTAAGTGTGTTTTTTTTCCAGGTAATGAGTAAAGGAGACACTCGAAAAGACACACAGGGGGGTGAGAGGAGGAGTATTATACCCAAGGTGGGCGGTACCTGTAAAAAACATCCTGTCTAAAGTGGAAGGGGACGGGGATAACCCAGTGTTATGGCTGCCATGGGATCTCTAGGAAGAAAAGGAATTATCGGTAAGTATAATCCGTCCCTTTTGCAGTCTGCTTATTTAGAATAATTTTTTAGGCTAATTTGCTAATTGCTCATTTGCATTTGTATGCAATATTTGAACACTGCCTACAACAACGTATACATTTATTGACACTATTATCATCTTCATGATCAATGCCAGTGGAGGATGAGGAGGGATCTTGAAGGGATCTAGAAGATGGCACTAGTGCTCAGACGATAGCTCCAATAGGTGTGTCGGTGTCAGTCCCACATCCATGCCAGTGTCATACTACACGTGAACTGGATGATCTCACCGAGGCATAGGTGATATCAAATTATCACCTAAATTATCACCTATCGCTTTTATTTATTAACAGTTTCTTATATAGCGCACACACATTCCACAGCGCTTTACAGAGAATATTTAAAAATTCACATCAGTACCTGCCCTAGTGGAGCTTACAATCTATATTCTCTACCACATGTACATGCACACAGACATTCTAGGGTTAATTTTGTTGGAAGCCAATTAACCTACCAGTATATATTTTTGGATTGTGAGAGGAAACCGCAAGTTTGAGCCAAACTTGCGGTTTTTCATGTCATATAGACCATGTCATTTAGGTGTTTGACAAAATTACACCACCGTTCATCAAATTTCCAAATAATGACAGCAAATGGAATGAGATACAATTCGGCTTGTACAACAAATGGCAGCTCCCCAACATTCTGGGCACGATAGACTGCACTCGTGTGGCGTTCAGACCACCACGGGATTCGTTAGAATGTTTTCGAAATCAGAAACTCTTTCATTCGATGAACGTGCAGGTGATCTGTATTTTTTATTGTCTACAATTCTGCAATTATTTATATTTTGTTTGTGTGTGTGTTTCCTAGGTGATGGTGGTTACCCCCAAAAAAGATTGGCTGTTGACCCATTGTCTAATCCTGTAGACGAGACTGCAGAAAAGTAACAAAGGGCTCACATGACATTGAGGGCAGTTATTGAAAGAACCTTTGGTGTACTTAAAAGCCGGTTTCGTTTTTTAGACAAGTCTGGCGCTGACCTTTTTATACTCATCGGCAAAGGTAAAAATATACAAGTTATCAAGTGCATTTCATCTGTTTTATGTCTTGAAGTTTGTTTGCTGGTAGATCTGTAATTAAAAAGAAGAATATAAATGTATTTTTAATTATAAATCTACCAGCAAACAAATTTTACTAAGCTGTGAAGAGAACAAGGTGTAACAGCCCAGGTGTGCATGGTCAGTGAAGTGTTCCCTCAAGCTGTTGTAGTATTACACAGCCCAGCCTCAGGTAACATGTGGCTGGACTGTGTGGTTCCACAAGAGTAGGGAAGAGAACAATGTGTAAAAGAGCCCAGGTGTGGTGGACAGTGTGAGGCATGGTTAGAATTGCCATTGTAAGATCTCCAGTCTGTATTGGGCCTCCTGTGGTCTCGGGCCTCCAATAAGCCATCTTCTTTACACCATTGTAGTGAGGAATTGAAAAACAGGTTAATCTTCAAGTTTCAAGTCCCAAAAATTATTATTTTTTAAACATGGAAAAGTGGGATCAGATATGCTCTTTTGGTGCATTAAATGTAACCAATAGTAAAGGAGCTTTCATTGTGTCCCCACCTTTTACAATACATGCACGCACATGCATTGCATATCAACTCCTTTGTAATAACCTGTTGGGAAATACAGGGGTTGAATTATAACATCATGGAAAATAATAAACTGATGGGAAGGAATCTAAAAAAAAAATTAATTAGTGTAAACAAATACGTAAATAAAGGAAAGATACAATCGTGCTTAAGTGCCGTCATCCTCTTCCCTCATTTGTGTAGATGGGGCCATGGTGGAGGTTGTCTGTGTGTGTGTGTGTGTGTGTGTGTGTGTGTATGTGTATATATATATATATATATATATATATATATATATATATATATATAATGTGTGTGTGTATGATATTTAATTTTTCATAGATCCATTCAGTGCAAATCAAGAGCTGAGAACGCAGTCAATCAACCTTGACTTATTTCTATTCATCTTATCACAGGTCTATGAGTCAGTCCAATTCATTAAACAGTCTTTACAAAAGGCAATTATGTATTGTCATTGATAGGATACCTTCATAGTACAGAATAAATATAATAAAAGTGACATGAAAACTTTTTTGATGCTTGGTGACATTTTTAATTCAGAATTAACAGTACATGTTATGCCAACTGGGACCTTGGCATACTGTAGAGCAGGGCTGGCCAAACCGGTCCTCGCGGTCTACCAACAGTCCACATTTTCCAAATCGCCTAGCTGCGACAGCTGTAGTCACTACTGTCACATTTTCAAACTTGCTAGATTCATTCCTACTATAGATGGGTATGGATCATTGGGTCAACATCCATTCAGGTCGGCGTGGTTTAGGTCGACACAAGCAAAGCATTTGGTCGACATGGGGAAGGTCGACAGTCAAAAGGTTGACATGGGGTTCTTCACTTTTTTTGTCTGGAATTTCTACACAGTCAACATGGACACTGAAACGTAGCACCACGTCCCCTTGCATGGCTCACTGTGCTCGCCATGCTTCGGGCATGGTGCATCGCTACGCTCGGCACACTATCTTATTCTCCCACCATGCCCTAGTGGATGGTAGGGCATGAAATACCGCCTGTGAGCACGTCAGCTCAAGAAAATTGTGAAAAAAACTTTAGACTGTCGACCTTCCCCGTGTCGACCTAATGCTTGGTTCAAACTAATGACCCTGTTGACCTAACCCATGTCAACCTTAATGCTTGTCGACCCAATACTTTTAGACCTAGTGATCGTATCCCCTATAGATCCACGGGTTGCCTGAAATACATGGCAGATTTTGAGGACATGTTTGGCCACCATACAGAGAGTGACATACAGTAGTTTATTATTGTATATTGCTTAACCCCTTCCTGACAGAGCCAGTTTTTGCGTTCCTGACAGAGCCCTTTTTTTCAAATCTGACATGTCTCACTTAAGTGGGGATAACTTTTTTTTGCTTTTACTTATCCCAGTGGTTTTGAGATTGTTTTTTCGTGACACATTGTACTTCAAATTAGTGGTAAATTTGGGTCGATACAGTCTGTGTTTTTTTGTGAAAAATACCAAAATATCGTGAAAAAATGGAAAATTTAGCGATTTGCAAAATGTTACATTTTCTGCTTGTGAGACAAATAATCTTACCACTCAAAATAGTGAATAACTAACATAGACCATATGTCTACTTTATGTTGACATCATTATTTCAACTTCATTTTAATTTTTTGGGACACTAGGAGGCTTACAATATGAATAGCAAATTCTCAAATTTTCAAGAAAATTTCAAACACTGATTTTTTTAGGGACCAGTTCAGTTCTGATGTGACTTTGAGGGACTTGTATGTGAGACACCCCCATAAATGATGCCATTTCAAAAACTGCACCCCTCACAGTATTCAAAACAGCATTTTGGAAGTTTGTTAACCCTTTAGGTGTTTCACAGGAATTAAAACAAAGTGTAGGTGAAATTTCAAAATTTCTTTTTTTTTGCAGATTTGCAATTTTAATACATTTTTATAAGGAACACAGTACATTTTACTAGAGAAATGTGACTAAAAATTGATTCCCCCAATTCTTTTGTTTTCATAAATATCCTATATGTGGCCCTAGTGTGCACGGTGACCAAACCACAGGCTTCATAATAGAAGGAGCACCTACTTGATTTTGGAGCCTCCTTTTTATGAGATTATTTTTTAGGCACCATGTAGGTTTCAAGGCACCATAAGATGCTAAAAGTTAGGAACCCCCCCACAAGTGACCCCATTTTGCAAACTACACCCCTCAGGGAATTCATCTAGGGGTATAGTGTACATTTCAAACCCCCAGGGGTTTCACCAATTGTGGTACAACTGGGCAGTGAAAATGAAAAATTATTTTTTTTACACAAAAATGCAGTTCTGGCTCCAAATTTGTCATTTTCAGAAGGTATGAAGGAGACAAAGCACCCCAAAATCTGTGCCCCAATTTCTCCCGAGTACGGCAATGCCTCACATGTGACCAAAAAATACCAGTTGGGTGCATGGCAGGACTCAGAAGGGAAGGAGTGATTTTTGGATTTTGCAGCTCAGATTCTGGTGGAATTTTGGTGGGTGCTATGTCGCATTAGCAAGACCCCCCAAGCACCAATACAGTGGAACCCCCCCACAAGTCACCCCATTTTGCAAACTACACCCCTCAGGGAATTCATCTAGGGGTATAGTGTACATTTCAAACCCCCAGGGGTTTCACCAATTTTGATACAAGTGGGCAGTGAAAATGAAAAATTACATTTTTTTACACAAAAATGCAGTTCTGGCTCAAAATTTTTCATTTTCAGAAGGTATGAAGGAGAAAAAGCACCCCAAAATCTGTGCCCCAATTTCTCCCGAGTACGGCAATGCCTCACATGTGACCAAAAAATACCAGTTGGGTGCATGGCAGGACTCAGAAGGGAAGGAGTGATTTTGGGATTTTGCAGCACAGATTCTGGTGGAATGAATGGTGGGTGCTATGTTGCACCAATACAGTGGAACCCCCCCACAAGTCACCCCATTTTGCAAAGTACACCCCTCAGGGAATTCATCTAGGGGTATAGTGTACATTTCAAACCCCCAGGGGTTTCACCAATTTTGATACAAGTGGGCAGTGAAAATGAAAAATTACATTTTTTTACACAAAAATGCAGTTCTGGCTCAAAATTTTTCATTTTCAGAAGGTATGAAGGAGACAAAGCACCCCAAAATCTGTGCCCCAATTTCTCCCGAGTACGGCAATGCCTCACATGTGACCAAAAAATACCAGTTGGGTGCATGGCAGGACTCAGAAGGGAAGGAGTGATTTTTGGATTTTGCAGCTCAGATTCTGGTGGAATTTTGGTGGGTGCTATGTTGCATTAGCAAGAGCCCCAAGCACCAATACAGTGGAACCCCCCCACAAGTGACCCCATTTTGCAAACTACACCCCTCAGGGAATTCATCTAGGGGTATAGTGTACATTTCAAACCCCCAGGGGTTTCACCAATTTTGATACAAGTGGGCAGTGAACATGAAAAATTACATTTTTTTACACAAAAATGCAGTTCTGGCTCAAAATTTTTCATTTTCAGAAGGTATGAAGGAGACAAAGCACCCCAAAATCTGTGCCCCAATTTCTCCTGAGTACGGCAATGCCTCACATGTGACCAAAAAATACCAGTTGGGTGCATGGCAGGACTCAGAAGGGAAGGAGTGATTTTTGGATTTTGCAGCTCAGATTCTGGTGGAATTTTGGTGGGTGCTATGTTGCATTAGCAAGACCCCCCAAGCACCAATACAGTGGAACCCCCCCACAAGTGACCCCATTTTGCAAAGTACACCCCTCAGGGAATTCATCTAGGGGTATAGTGTACATTTCAAACCCCCAGGGGTTTCACCAATTTTGATACAAGTGGGCAGTGAACATGAAAAATTACATTTTTTACACAAAAATGCAGTTCTGGCTCGAAATTTTTCATTTTCAGAAGGTATGAAGGAGAAAAAGCACCCCAAAATCTGTGCCCCAATTTCTCCCGAGTACGGCAATGCCTCACATGTGACCAAAAAATACCAGTTGGGTGCATGGCAGGACTCAAAAGGGAAGGAGTGATTTTTGGATTTTGCAGCTCAGATTCTGGTGGAATTTTGGTGGGTGCTATGTCGCATTAGCAAGACCCCCCAAGCACCAATACAGTAGAACCCCCCCACAAGTGACCCCATTTTGCAAACTACACCCCTCAGGGAATTCATCTAGGGGTATAGTGTACATTTAAAACCCCCAGGGGTTTCACCAATTTTGATACAAGTGGGCAGTGAAAAAGAAAAATTACATTTTTTACACAAAAATGCAGTTCTGGCTCAAAATTTTTCATTTTCAGAAGGTATGAAGGAGAAAAAGCACCCCAAAATCTGTGCCCCAATTTCTCCCGAGTACGGCAATGCCTCACATGTGACCAAAAAATACCAGTTGGGTGCATGGCAGGACTCAGAAGGGAAGGAGTGATTTTGGGATTTTGCAGCACAGATTCTGGTGGAATGAATGGTGGGTGCTATGTTGCACCAATACAGTGGAACCCCCCCACAAGTCACCCCATTTTGCAAAGTACACCCCTCAGGGAATTCATCTAGGGGTATAGTGTACATTTCAAACCCCCAGGGGTTTCACCAATTTTGATACAAGTGGGCAGTGAAAATGAAAAATTACATTTTTTTACACAAAAATGCAGTTCTGGCTCAAAATTTTTCATTTTCAGAAGGAATGAAGGAGACAAAGCACCCCAAAATCTGTGCCCCAATTTCTCCCGAGTACGGCAACGCCTCATGTGTGACCAAAAAGTGGCAGGACTCAGAAGGGAAGGAGTGATATTTGGATTTTGCAGCACAAATTCTGGTGGAATGATGGTGGGTGCTATGTCGCATTAGCAAGACCCCCAAAGCACCAATACAGTGGAACCCCCCCACAAGTGACCCCATTTTGCAAACTACACCCCTCAGGGAATTCATCTAGGGGTATAGTGTACATTTCAAACCCCCAGGGGTTTCACCAATTTTGATACAAGTGGGCAGTGAACATGAAAAATTACATTTTTTTACACAAAAATGCAGTTCTGGCTCAAAATTTTTCATTTTCACAAGGAATGAAGGAGACAAAGCACCCCAAAATCTGTGCCCCAATTTCTCCCGAGTACGGCAATGCCTCACATGTGACCAAAAAATACCAGTTGGGTGCATGGCAGGACTCAGAAGGGAAGGAGTGATTTTTGGATTTTGCGGCTCAGATTCTGGTGGAATGAATGGTGGGTGCTATGTGGCATTAGCAAGACCCCCGAAGCACGGTGAAATTATGAACCTAATATTCCATAGATGTGTGGTATAATTTAAAACACTCCTTTATACATAGGCCGGGTTTGTCGGGGCAAGTGTCACACTGGAAAATAGTTTGCTTTCTTATTCCCTTTTTATAGCAAACTTTGCACCTTTTTTGTGTCCTGCCCTTTTTTCCAGTGGAGGGGATTTCATCAGGAAAATGCTGCCCTGGTACAATACGGGGGCCAGTACTAGAAGTACTGGGGCCCTCTGCCTGCTGGTTCCCAAATATTAGGCCCTTTATGACTTCCTCTTGAAAGTGCATAAATGTCCCCCTCTGGCCGGTAGAACGGAATAGCACGTAAGCGTTATACAGTGCCATCTGGATGATATACACGGCCACCTTCTTGTACCAGATTTTTGTTTTCCGCAGGGCACTGTACGGCTTCAGTACCTGATCTGAAAGATCCACTCCGCCCATGTACCTTTTGTAATCCAGGATACAATTAGGTTTTGAGGTGTGGGTACTGGTACCTCGTACAGGGACGGAGGTGGTACTGTCTCCGTGAATTGTTGTCAGTATAAGGACATCCCTCTTGTCCTTATATTTGACCAACAACATATTTTCGGTGCATATTCCCCTGCTTTCACCCCTTCTCATTACTTGGGCAATGTGCGTTTTTGGGAGGCCTCTTTGGTTCTTGCGCACAGTACCGCAAGCTGCTGTACCTCTTGAACCAAGGGCCTTAAACAGGGGGATGCTGGTGTAAAAGTTATCCACATAGAGGTGATAACCTTTATCCAGGAAGGGGTGCACTAAATCCCAGACAATTTTCCCACTAACACCTACGAGGGAGGGGGGGCATTCTGGCGGTTCAATTCTTGAATCCTTCCCTTCATAAACCCTAAACCTGTGGGTGTACCCTGAGGTGCTTTCACACAGTTTGTACATTTTTATGCCATACCTTGCCCTCTTACTGGGAAGGTACTGGCGGAATTTAACCCTTCCTTTAAAATGTATAAGGGACTCGTCGATACAAATAAATTTTTCAGGGATGTACACCTCTTCAAATTTGGCACTGAAATGATCAATGACCGGCCTGACTTTGAATAGCCGGTCAAAGGTGGGATCATCTCTGGGTGGGCACTGTGCATTATCGGTGTAATGTATAAATTTAAGAATTGTCTCAAATCGAGTCCGGGGCATGGCCATACGGTAAAATGGAGTACTGTACAGAACATCTGTACTCCAATATTGCCTAATTTCTGGCTTTTTTACTATGCCCATATGAAACACCAGACCCCAAAACGTCATCATCTCTACTGCATCTACAGGGGTCCACCTAGCAAATGATGACGTGGGGTTTTGAGCAATAAACTGCTGGGCATATAAATTAGTTTGGTCCACCATTAAATTTATAAAATCATCAGAGAAAAATAATTTGAAAAAGTCAATTTCTCTGAGACCTGTGGAATCAAATTGGATTCCTGGCATGGCCAAAAACTCAGGAACCTGGGGCTCAAAATTGTCTGGTGGTGGGGTCCATACGAGATCAATTATTGGGGGGGGTCTCAGCTGCTCTACGGGGGCGTCTTTGAGGGGGTCCCTCATCACCAGAGGAGGAAGAGGAGCTTAAGGCGAATCCTTCAAATTCCCCGCTTGCATCACTGGCTGTGTCAGAGTCAGAAGCAAGCAGGGCATATGCCTCCTCCGCTGAATACATTCTCCTGGATGACTGGGAGGACATTTGGGAGGACATTTGGGAGGACATTTGGGATGCCATTTTTATTTTTGTGTTACTGGTAGTGAAATGTTTCAACACGTGTATAGTGTAGGGGGGGGGTACAAACTTTATTTCAATCCGGGGGGTATGTAGTGTGTAGTGTGTATGTGGTGCAGAAAAAAAAAAATACTTTATACCAATAAAAAAAAAAAAAATGAAGGGGTTAAAAATAAAAAATTTAAGGGGTTAAAAAAAAAAAAAAGGTCCTGCGCAAAAAATTGAGCACAGATGTTGGTCAGTAACGTCTGTCACTGAACAGCGCTCAAAGGCAACAGGAATTTGATAAAAAAAAAAAAAATATAGATCAACCCTGTACCGAAAAAGATGATCAGTGATGTACGTCACTGATCAGCGCACAGCGGCCACAGGACACCCACAAAATCACAGTGTGTGTAAAAAAAAAATTAAAAAAAGACCCCACAGCACACACACAAAAAAAAAAAGGTGATCAGTGATGCGACACTGATTACCAGTGAGGTGCAGCAGGTGCACAACCTTTGGTGCAACTGACAGGTATATATAAAAAAAAAAAAACCTCTGTACCCCCAAAAAAGTTGCTGATCACCTCAGATATAGTGATCAGCACAAAAGGCGGGGGCAGCAGACAAAAAATTTAGCACTCTCTATCACTCTCTGTCACTATCTCTCTCTATCTCTCTATCTCTCACTATCTATCACTCTATGACACTGCAGCAGCAGCACTGACAGGTATATCTATATATAAAAAAAAACCTGCGCCCCCAAAAAGTTGCTGATCAGTTAATTTATACTGATCAGCACAAAAGGAGGGGGCAGCAGTCAGTTATATCAAAAATATATAGAACAATCTGTCACTATCTCTCTCTATCTCTCTCTCTCTATCTCTCTATAACTATCACACTGCAGCAGCACAAAATATAGCACTCTGTCACTAGGCCTCTCTATCTATCTCTCTCTCTCTATCTCTCTCTATCTATAACTATATCACACTGCAGCAGCACAAAATATAGCACTCTCTGACACTATCTCTCTCTATCTCTCTCTATCTCTCTATAACTATCACACTGCAGCAGCACAAAATATAGCACTCTGTCACTAGGCCTCTCTATCTATCTCTCTCTCTCTATCTCTCTCTCTCTATCTATAACTATATCACACTGCAGCAGCACAAAATATAGCACTCTCTGACACTATCTCTCTCTCTATCTCTCTCTATCTCTCTCTATCTCTCTCTATCTCTCTATCTATCTCTCTATCTAGCTAGTACACTGCAGCAGCACAATTTCACAGGAAGGCACAAGTAGCAACAGGATCCAGGAAGCAGTGATGAAGCAGCGATCAGCACTCTCTGACACTATCTCTCTCTCTATCTCTCTCTATCTCTCTCTATCTCTCTCTATCTCTCTATCTCTCTATCTCTCTATCTCTCTATCTATCTCTCTATCTCTCTATCTCTCTATCTATCTAGATAGTACACTGCAGCAGCACAATTTCACAGGAAGGCACAAGTAGTAACAGGATCCAGGAAGCAGTGATGAAGCAGCGATCAGGTAAGTATGGAGCAAGCTATGGAGCAAGGTTCTGGTCAGTATGGCGGCAGGGAGGTACGGTGACCGCACTGCACGCTATTCCAGACCGGAATGGCGTCTGCAGTGCAGTCACCGTTAGTTTAAATCCCCCTCCTTGGCTGTGATTGGTCCGTCGGTCCGACGAACCAATCACGGCCTTTGGGGGCGGGCGGCGTGCGGTGGGGTGACACCAGTGTCACCCTTACACCCCGCGGTGATTGGTGCTGTACTTTACAGCACCAATCACCTCTGATCCCGTGTCACCGGCGAACGTTATTCGCCGGTGACACAGGAAAACGCTGTAATTGGCTGTTCACACTGAACAGCCAATCACAGCGATCGCCGACGGGGGGGCGGCATCGCAGCCCCCCCTGGGCATGCACGGACATGTCTGCTGTCAGGGACAGCAGACATGTTGAAACTGTCACCGCGTCTATAGACGCGGTGACAGTTAAATGCCATGACGTACATTTACGCCATGTGTCGGGAAGTACTTCCCGACCATGACGTAAATGTACGTCAAATGTCGGGAAGGGGTTAAAATCTTTCAGCACATGCCCAGAGAGTGAGCGCACACATAGAGTTGGAGCCTCTGTCAACTTTGTTCCAGGGTCGTGGCACACTATGGCTAGCTATGGCTATCCTATTGTTCTCAGCAGCAATACAATACAATACATAGAACAATACAATAGAGGATTAGCATAGTAATCCTATTACTCACTTAATCCAATTAACAGGATAAATGAGGAGGGCTCCATCTGTAAAACCTATACAAATTTGCATGTCACTTACACACAGCCACTGCTAGAGAAGCCATATTGGGGTTGGCGAGTCCTGTAAATGTGTGTTTATGCAAATGTGGCTCATGCTGCACTCCTCTTATGCAACAGTGCATAAGTACATGCTGATAATAATGATTTATTACAAATCCAGGTGATATGCCACCTACAGTACATGAAGGCAAATGTATCACAAGAGATTTGCAAATGTATATAAAAAAAAAAGCTCTTCTGCTCTTTTTTAGTATAATTGCTCGTTTTTGCAATCTGATTATTACTATCCTGTATTAAAGCAAAAATCTATTGTTATATCTAATCACAAAACAAAGTGATTTGAGTAATTTATTCCACAAAAATATATGTACATACAGTACCTGTTCTTCAACAGATATGAAATGTGTGAAATTCTTCTCCCATACATAAATTGTGACAAAAGAATGTCGTCATTCCACTGTATTTGGTGACCGCTTGACTATCTTCAATAGCTGTTGCTTAAGGGTGTGGTATAACTCTCACTCAGTCGGGATTCCGACAGTCGTTTCTCCGACAACGGAATCCCAACTGTCAGGAGCTTGAGTGGAATGTGAGTGGAAGTATTTAAACACATCCCATCTTTGAGATCAATGATCAAATCTAGAACAGATTAAGAAACCTTGATTCTAAGTGCATGTAATATCAAATAGAATTTAATTTTTAGTCAAAGCCTCTTTCAGACAATCTTCTATTAGGGAGACTCCATACTTCCTTCACAAATATTTCCTTCCAATTATCAGATTTAGTAATACCTGTGACATCTAATCAGTGTCACGTGCTGTGTCATTCAGTATCGACATGTTAGAGACTGGACAGGCTAAATGGGTCCAAAACATTTCACAGCTCCTGGCAGTACAATATGATCTGCAAAGCATGCATGCTTGGAACAGAGACCTACTGTATATGGACTGTAAGTGGGAACTCACCTGGAACAATGTGATAGGTGATTCTGTTCTGTGAGACCGCCCTTATCATATACGCCCCAGCTGTATAATGCCAGTAATATCAGCAATGCACAGTAGGGGGTATTGTGCTGAAAAAGCAAACATTCTGCCAGACCCCCAGCATAAAATACTCTAAAGTGCCACGTCCCTGCTAGCTGACCTGGCTTTCCCCTCCTTCCGATGAGAGACTTCTGATAGTACAGTAGGTAAATATTGATTACCTGTGTTTGTGTGTGTGAATGTGTGTGTATGTATGTATGTATGTATGTATGTATGTATGTATATATATATATATATATATATATATATATATATATATATATATATATATAAAATGTGCATTATTGCATCATATATTGATCTAGTTTGTATAAGGACACATCCCATGTAAAACAGTAATCTCCGGTCACTAAGACCATATGGACGAATCTGTCCAGACCAATACTGTAAAACAGAAGCCCGCACTAAGCAATATTTATTTGGAGTGTTCAGCCCAGCTGGGCGGTGTTACCTCTCCCGGGATGAGAGTCGCTGCCTTTTTATTACTATTTTCTACTTGTGTCATACAGCTAGCACCAAAGGCCAAACAAGTGAGGAGCTCCATTCTGGAAGTGGTAACACCCCTCAGCCAGCCCCAACACTCCAAATGTCATGTTCTTCCAAACTAGTCCAATAGCACCAACTAGCGCCTAAATATTCTGGCGTGAGTAGTACTTGCGTACTGACCCAGCTTGCATCTGGATCCCTGTGAGGACTGTTTATCTTTGAACCGAACCTGAATAGTATAATACTGACTAAAGACGCTGTCTGCCCACAATTGGGCAAGAGGAGGGAGGCTGTGCCATAGAATGCATGTGCTCCAGCCCATTACTATTAAGAAACCACAGTATAGTGGCTTGTCATCTCCCCCCGGAATCCGAGTGACTGGAAAAGCCTCCTGGAGGGTTGCCACCTAATCAGGGAGAATCCGGGAGAGTTGGCAACCCTACCTACAGGGCGTCTGTAGCCATAGAGGCCATCACCATCACTATCTGGCTGGCCTCAGATGTTGGGGGAGTTTTAGCTGTGGAAAGCCAGGGCAATACTGGACAATATACCTCATTTTACAAGCTCACTCTGTGCCTACCGGCGTAGCTAGATGAACATCAAGAGGAAGGACTTCCCTTCAGTGACATTTCATGTTCAAAAGCGTAAACATTGCATGAAAGTCGAATCAATGTCTTTAGTACGGGACAGTTTTAGTAAAAGTGACAATGTTGTGTATATATATAGTGCATGTGTCACGTGAATTTTGACATATTCACCAAGTTCAGAAAAGGCCTCCTCTCTGCTTTCGAGATAGAGATTCGAGAGAATTATGGGTGAATGGCCACTCACCAAGGAGCACCCCCTGCAGATCTACCCCTACTTAATATATATATATGAAGGGGTGGGAGAGATTTAGCGGCCCCTGAAGGAAACCATAGATTTTGACAATAGGATGTTGCCCATAGGAACCAATCGGATTCTACTTCTTATTTATTTAGCACCTTCTAGAATATAATCTATAATAATATACGTATGGTGTAATGGTTGGCATTACTCCCTCACAGCAATGAGGTTATGGGTTCTATTCCCACCATTGACCTAACTGTGCGGAGTTTGTATATTCTCCCTGTGCTTGTGTGGGTTTCCTCCGGGCACTCCGGTTTCCTCCCACAATCCAAAAATATACTGGTAGGATAATTGGCTCCCAAAAAAATTAACCCGAGAATGTCTATGTGTGCGTGTACATGTGGTAGGGAATATAGATTGTAAGCTCCACTGGGGCAGGGACTGATGTGAGTGTTCAAATATTCTCTGTAAAGTGCTGCATAATATGTGTGCGCTATATAAGAAATTGGTAATAAATAAATAAAGTAGAATCTGATTGGTTGCTATTTGTAAAATCCCATCTTCAATAGAACGCCCATCAATTTACCCCGAAGTCTTCATTTTTAAGTAATAGCTTTCAAATCATTATGGGGCATACACACGGAGTGATTTAAGCTCCATTTCTAAGCGATCTGACAAGTGTGTATGCCCCATAGCGCTGGCGATGCGCAGTCCTGCATGCCGATATCGCCAGGCTAGATCATTCAAGCCTGCAGTATATATCTAGCCATCACCAGAGAACACTGGCCATGACAGATCATTAAGTACACAATGCTGGTGCAGTGCTGTGTGCTGAGTGATCTGTGCTTAACTGCTTAGCTAAGCACAGATG
The DNA here is from genome assembly GCF_055691185.1 of Crinia signifera. Classification (NCBI taxonomy): domain Eukaryota; kingdom Metazoa; phylum Chordata; class Amphibia; order Anura; family Myobatrachidae; genus Crinia; species Crinia signifera. The sequence continues at coordinate 216,230,500 of NC_139222.1, read as the reverse complement.
CTCAGTTGCCCTGTGTGTACGGGGCATTACTCAGGATCTCACTCTCATACCCCTTTCAGATCACAAAAATAACCTGGGTAGCTGCCGGGTCGACCCGGGTCGAGGTGCGGTGTTTAAGTACCGCCCCTTTATAACCCGGGTCAACCAAAGTGGCACTTTGACTCGGGTTATAAGAAGGGTTAAACTTGGTCGCCCTCTGTATAACATGCCGGACCCAGGTCTGACCTGGCGTTGCGATCTGAAAGCGGCACTAGTGCTTTTTCTTGTTGTTCCATAAAAGCTTTGATTATGCTTTTCTATCACCCTGGTCCTGAAACCATGACAGATCCTTGTAATGCTGGCTGCTTGTATAAGAGGGCTTTCACTTGCATCCTCCTCCTTCTCCTTATTTTAACTTCCGCTACCTGCAGTGGGCACATCCCATACCCTCTTCTTTTCCCTCCCTTATTTGCACACCTATTCACAATCCGCTCTCATTCTGGAAGACTTGCTGATGCAAAGAGATGCCTGATGCCATTGCCATAGCAACCTCCTCCCCTCCACCCCCCCAGGCTGTGCGTCCGTGGGTGGCCGCCAAAGCTTTTCATCTAGCACACTCTGCACATGCTGGCCAGCTTAAAGAGCAAAAAAGGGGCTGACAGTGTCATATTTAGCGTGTGAGGTGTGTTAATTCACCACTTCTTAATCAACAATCACACATGTCATTTTTTTTATTCTTATGTAGTTCCCCCCCCCCCTTTTTTTTTAAGGAGGATGTAATCTGTGGTGCTGTATGAGGAATCATGCTTGTGTAAGGTTTCTGCACATTTAAATAATGGCTGTGGGCAGAGCATGTGCGTTTGCAGGCTGAATACATACTAGAATAACAGGTCACAGGTTTCCTGATTAGCATTTTAAACCATATGATGTCTACAAGATAAGAATGTTGATATCATGCATTACTAAGCTGCTGCAATAGTCAGTGACCTGCAGACCTGCAATAGTCATGCAGGGCAGGTGGCGATAGAAGTTGCTTATACTTGGCTCAATAGGAAGTTAATTCAATACATCAGTACATTTATACAGCAGCTATAATATAAAATTTACAGCTGGGTTTACACTGGGCGATATATTGCTAACGATATGCACTATACAATATTGTTAACGATGTAGGCTCCCATGCATCGTTAATGATGAAACAAACAAACCCCCCCCCCCCATTATCTGAACATACAGCTCAATGTTGACTATAGCGGGGGGTCCTGGCGAGGTCCATAGGCGTGCGCAGCACATTTTGTTAGGGGGTGCACTGTCATAGAGGTGTGCCTAGCCCACCTAATGGGCATGTCTAACACTGCCCATTGGATGTGTCTAGCACCACCAATCAGGCGTGTCTACAATCATCTATTGGCACTCGCTAAAAAGGTGCACTCATTACTCATTGACACATTTTAAAAGATCCACAGGTGAAGCTAATTACTTCACTTGTGATCCTGTGAGGAGACCTGGAAAACGTTAACTGTTGGTAGCTCTCGAGGACTGGAGTTGGCTACCCCAGCGCTATATATTTTGCCCATGGCACTGCAAATATAGTTAACAATATTAGCGGTGTTGCAAATCTCCCAGTATGCACCCAGCATAAGACATTGCATTTATCTGTAAGTATAGATATATTTAGCACTGGGAGTGTTGACATAGGCAGCCTCCCCTCTTTTCCCTCTGTACATCTCCTTTACACTTTTCCCACTAGCAAATCTACAGTAGTCCACAAATTACATTTGACGGTACAAACTTGTTATTAATATATTTTGGACTGTACAGTAAGCAGGACATGTTTATGGGGGTGTTGTATTGTTTTAAGCTTTGAGGTGGGTTTTACAAGTGTTAATTTTAACAATTTTTTATAGTAACAAAATTAACAACAAAAAAATCCACTTACCGACAAGAGTGAATTTCCCACTAGGCATGTGGTGTTAGACACACCCAATGGGCATGTGCCTCTGGGTGACACTTGCTGTGGGGGCGGCCCAGCATGATCACTTGCAGGAGAGCTCTGCTAGGCCAATGGCTAGATGAAGAGAGGTGATTCTTTTATTGTATATGTCATTACAGCTTGTTTTTATTTTATTTTGTAATTGACGAGGGGGGGATTGGGGGGTTGGTCAGTATATTGGTGGGGGAAACTGATAATGTTGTGCCTAAAGGGTTGGTTTTACCCCTAAATTTGCCCTTGCTTACAGGTATTAATAACATTTTTTTTGCAAAAGTCATCTATTTGCCACCTTTTACAAGCCCCAAACAATTTGCTTTTGGTTACAAAATACTTTCTATGCCGTTATCTGATATTGTTTTGCAATTTTGGGGGGTACAGTCTGATTTACTCATTTTTCACACAATTAACACAATTAACGTGGCTATTAACAGCCAGAATTACAGCGGGACTGCTAGTATAAGCCTTCCGATTCAATTATGTTTTAAGCAGTTACCCCAGTAACCCAATCTGTGTTAGACTAAAGGTGGCCATACATCTTTAGATCGATTGTCAGATTGTGCTGGTTGGAACAAAATTTGAATTGCTGGTAAACTGCCAGAAACTGTCATTCAGATATTACCAGGTTTTTGTTCCAACCAGTGCAATCCATACCTCCCAACATGACCCTCTCCAGGAGGGACACAATGCTCTGCTCCTGGACTTTCCTCTTAATTTTAGATTGCCATCACCTGTGGTGAAACACCTTTCTTATTAGTAAACCTGTTCAACTCAGGTGATGGCAATCATAAATTAGGAGGTGCTCCTGGACTTACCTCCTAATTTATGATTGCCAATCAGGAGGTGACTTTCTCGGCTCCTGATTGGCCGCTAATGCGGTGGACTACAGAGGCTAATGCGGTGGACTACAGTGGAGACAGAAAAGATGACGGGATCTTCGCCACAGGACCTGGTGAGTAGGATTTCCTTCCACAATTTCCCCCTATGGATTTAATCGGATCCTGAAGCCTTGGAGCCCCGGACCCCCGACCTACCTACGGGCTCAAGATAGGTAAGTATCAGTATGTGTGTGTAATGTATGTATTAAAGTTTTATTTTTCTGTGTTGTCAGTGTGTGTTTAACAATTTTTTTACTGTGGAACTACAAGTGCCAGCGGGCCCTTTAATGCCTCGCAGGCTGGGACTTGTGGTTCTCCAAGTCCCAGCTTGCGGGGAGGCTTACTGGGACTCATAGTTCCACAGTTAAAAACAATAGTTTTTTATTCTATTTTTTTGACACAATCAGCCCAGTGGCCACCGCTCCAGGGCCACCAGGGACAGCACCAGGCTTCAGTCTGGTAAGGTAAGTCCTGGAGGGGGGGGGACCCCTTTATTGGAGGGGTCCCCACTCCCCCAGGGCCCCTGGCCAGGCTGACTGGTCGGTAGGGTTAATGTTTTGGCTGCGGGACCCTATCTAATAAGTGTCCCCTGGCTGTGACATTACCCTGCTGGCTGGTTTGGCCTGGGGCTGGTTCTTAAAATACGGGGGACCACTAGTCATTTTGTCATCCGTATTTTGTGAACCAGCCCCGGACCTGGAGCCTGGGGCTGGTTGTAAAAAATCGGGGAACCCCTACTTATCGGGTTTCCTGATTTTTTTTTATTACCGGTCCGGCTCTTTCAGCCTGGTGCTAGTTATGGGTGTGGGGGGGGACCCCACGCTGTTTTTTTATTTATTTATTTTTTCTATTTTTTTTTTACACCTTGCAGCCTGCACGGATCTGACTGATCCGTGCAGACTGCCTACACTAATTCGTATTAGCGGCCGTATATACGGCCAGCTAATACGAATTAATACAACATCGGAGGGTTACAAAGCAGTCGTATATGACTGCTTTGTAAATTCCCCTCCGGAACACGACTTTGCATATGGCTGAAACAGCCGTATGCAGTCGTAGTGAAAATACTAATACGAAATTTTAGGTTTTCCATTTTAGTAAATTTCCCCCATAGGCACTGGAAATCTATTTGAAAACTGGCTGTTTCTTTTGTCTTGAGGTAGACTAACAGATTTACCCCCTGTGATCTTCTGTATCATGGCATCCAACTTTTGACCAAATAAGAATGATCCTTCAAAGGGTAGACGCTAGATGACTCTTTGAGTGAACATCGGCATTCCACCTTTTTAGCCATAATGCCCTTCTTGCTATTACTCCTGCCGCCATAGTCTTAGCCAAAAAAGCCACCATGTCCAGTGATGCTTCGCAAATGTGGCCAATGGCTCTCTGCATAGTTTCCAAACTCTTTAACAGATACTGTCTTGATATTCTGTCTTCTAAATCCTTCTGCATATCTGTGCTCCACAACCTCAGGGCTCTGACCGATGATGCGATAGCCACTCCTGCTTTTAATGATACTGCAGAAGACATATGTAACTTCTTTAGAGAATGCTCAGCTCGTTTATCCATAGCGTCCATAAATGAAGCTCTGTCTTCCAGTGGTATGGTTGTCTTGGAAGTTAGTTCAGCTACTGCTGCATCAACCTTTGGAACTGAACACCAGGACATGAATTGTTCATCTCTGAACGGGTACATCCTCTCAATTCTGGGGCGACAACCCAATCTTTTCTCAACCGTACTCCATTCTTTGAAAATGAGATCCTTCATTACTCGATGTACTGGAAAACATCTACCTTTCCTTGATCGATCTTCAAACAGCCGGTCTTGAGCATCCACTGGCTCTACTGCTTCCTTGTAATCATTTGCCTTGTGTATGGTTTTTTTTTAGCATATACTCGACCAGATCCAGATCATACGAACTCCTATGCTCTTGAATCTCTCCCGTTTCTTCACCGGAGGAACCTGGTTGATCTGCTTACCATTCTTCTGAAGATTCTCTCTGATCATCATCCAATCTCGCTTGCGTCCTAGATCTTTTTGACTGCGCATCGACAGCTCATCTTTTGTAACAAAGGAATTTTTCATCCATTAGTTGTCGCAGGCTGAGAGTGTTCTCTGTCACCGCCATTCTGCTGCAATCTTCAAACTTGCTTCCTTTTGCAGTGGCCAGTAACACCTTGTCACATACCACACAGTTACCCGTGTCTCCTTTCTTCTTGCAAACCCTCTTCTTGGGTGCTGATGAAGACACACTGACAGAAGTAATGATTTAATTAATATCTATCTAAAAAATAAATAATTCTAGCCCATAAAAACACAGGCTTACCTTGATTGGACAGACTCAGACTTATGGGGGGAAGGCTCCATAATAGATCCAGCGGCAAGAGCTAACAATCACCAACAAATGCCAGTTTCACTCTCCTGCTGGGCTTAACAGCGCTCAGAGAGTTAATAAGGGTATCCATAACCAGAAGTACTAATTGCCCCAGAAGTTCATGTCCTGAATGGGCTGTACTGTATTCAGTTTAAGCATTTAAATAATACAGACTGCCGCACTCCCTCTCCGCTCCATTGCGCTGTCAGACTCCTTACCACGTTGGAGATGAGCAGCATACAGGAGCCGACAGCGGAGGTCCGTGACATCACTTCCGCCTCGGAGGGCCGGAGTTCGGGCGAGCGACACAGCAGGGAAGGGAAGACATGCTGCAGCAACTGCACCAACGATTACACTCACCTACCAAATCCATGACAGTGGTTATGTCTAAGTAAGGTAGGAAAATCATATAGGGCCATCCTCACTTCTTCTCCCCCCCAGTCCTTGTAAGGTAGCCTGGCAAAAAAAAAAACCTATCCTGTCTAACCTAGGAGACAGGAAAAAAGTCACAGAGCTGTGGGAGGAGCTGGACTAAATACCAGAGGTAGGCGGTCCCAGAGAGAAAAAAATCAACCTATCTACAAGTAGGAGGAGGGAAATATCCCAGAGTGGCTGCCATTTGGATCATAGAAGAAATAAAGACCAAGACTTCAACTGATCCAGTGTACAGATGGAGCTTGGCCCATCTTTGCAGGAGCTGGTGTTTCTAATGCCAGCCCTGCCATCCCGCCAGGGGGCACACACTCACGAGACGCTCACGCGCCCCCTGGCAACGGAGCCTGCCTCCGGTCCCCGCTGCCTCCCCCACCGTCGTCGCCCCGGGGGCCCCCTAACCCGGGCGCCCCCTAACACGCAGTGTCCCCGCCAAGAGACTGGGATGCGTGTGCATGTGAGACGCACGCGCGTCCCAGTTCAGTGTAGCCCCTGTCTGCCGGCGCTCGTGAGCGGGGAGGGTCTGGCAAGCCATGGATGGCAGGGGCTACATCTGTATGTGCTTCCTTGTCACATTTGGTGCACACACAGCTGGAATCTACAATACAGCAGAAGAACCCCTCGGTAAGACTGTTACCTGTTTTAACTGGCAAGTTTTGGTTTTTACACACTGTGCAGCTGGCCTGGGAGCCAGGAATGGTTAATTGGAGTGTGTCTTGAGTACTGTATAGTTTGTGGTAACCTCCCCAGTTTGTGCCTAGTGGAATAACAGGGCAACTTGGAGTTGATAGGAGTGTGTAAAAGGCAGCTAGCCTTAAAGGGCCACCGTACATTATATAAATAGTTTGCTCTATTGTGTTAAGTAGCCAGCAAAACAGTCAGGTGTCGGCTTAGTCCAGGCATGTCCAAACTATGGCCCTCCAGCTGTTGTGAAACTACAAGTCCCATCATGTCTTGCGACAGTTTTGCTACTAGGGGATGCTAAAACTTTGGCAAGGCATGCTGGGATGTGTAGTTTCACAACAGCTGGAGGGCCATAGTTTGGACATGCCTGGCTTAGTCTGTTGTTTGAGTCTGGCACATTATATTAAGCCTCCTAAGTTTGCCCTTAAAAGGGAAGCACAGGGTAATATGGAGGATTTGCTAAAAAAAAGTTTGCAGAACTGGCAGCAGGGCAGCAAGCTTAGGTTCAGCTACTTCATGAAGATCCTAAGGAGGTGAGGAAAGGGGGACAGGAGTGGGAGAGGCTTCCAAAGCTTACCCCAGCTGACGACACAGAGGCCAGAATGATCTGGCAGGCTGGCTCCCTGTTTAACAGGGCGGCACAGATTGCCTATGTTGATTTGCCTGTGGCTAGGTCATGCTCCTACCCTGACCTAAAGAAGGCTATACAGTATTTGACAGGATTGGTGTTATGGGGCTTCAGCAAAGCCCAAGAATATCATGACTGGCGACTGGAGGGCTCTGAGCCTTCCAAGATTCAGTTAGCCAAACTAGCCTGGATGGTCAAAGCCTGGTTGCAGCTGGATAAAAACTCTGCAATGAAAATTGTGGAGATAATCGCATTGAACCAGGCTATGCAGGTTAGACTGCTCAGTACAGCAGTGGACCATTCAGGCTGACCCCCAGACATCTGAGGAGCTGGTAGTGGTGATTGGGTGGCACCTGACCCTGGAAAATCTGAGTAGAGCCAGGTCAGAAATCATACCAGTACCAAAGCCCAGAACTCAGGTCCCAGTGGTTAAGCAAATGGCTCTGCCTCCCATGGTGCACTTTGAATGTGGCGAGCCTGGACATGTGCAGCGGGACTACTAAAAACAGGGAGAGCAGGTGCATTGCAGTGCGGGAAAAGTGGCTCAGCCATTGTGTCCAGTCAGGGTGTTGTGTATCCATGGTGATGTTAAGGAGTGCTCATGGGTATACTGACCCCTGACCGTACAAGGCCAACCATTTAAAGGTGGTAGCTGCAGTGACCTTCAGACCACCTTATGCATGATCCTTGACTGTAACTTCCGGATGCTGCAGGTGCTGGTTACATGGCATGATTCTAACAAACTGACAGCCGCTGAGGCAAATCGGAGACCACTAAAGCTTGGCATCTGGGAAAGCTATTGCAGCTATTAATCCACCCCAGAGTCAGAAGCCCAATGGACCCCTGTTGGTAAGAGTATATCATTACAGGAATTTGGGCAAGACCAATGCAAAGACAGCAATCTGGTACATGCCTTTGATACTCTAAAAGTAGTTACTGGTATGGTGATTACAGCTTTACAATCAGAGGGTATGCCATATTTTGTATTGAAAAATGACTTGCTGTATCCTGTTGCTACTGTACAGGGGGGAAAAAGTAGATCAGTTGTTAGATCCCCAAAAACTTGAGTGGTTGGTATTAGAAGCTGCACATACACATTTGTGGGGTGGCCATTTGGGAGAAAACAGTTAAGGTTATTTTGGCCAGGCATTTATGCCTCAGTCAGGAGGTATTATCAGGAATGCACAGTGTTCCAGAAGCCAGACCCTTAGCCAGAGTATAGGGCTCCACTGGTACCCCTCCCTATCATTTCCATGCCTCTTGAGTGAATTGGTCTGGATTTGATAGGGCCAGTGGAAAAATCTTGAGGGCACCAATATATGCTAGTGGTAGTGGATTATGCAACCAGATACCTGAAGGCTATGCCTCTGCGTAATATGAAATCTGGGAATACCGAAGGAGGTTTTAACGGACCAAGGTACCCCTTTAGTTGAAAAAAATGATGGCGGTAAAGGTTACATAGTTACATAGTAGGTAAGGCTGAAAAAAGACTTGCGTCCATCTAGTTCAACCTGGTATAGATATCCATTGCTGATTTGGTTGGTTCTGGTATTTTACAGACAAATTATATTTCTTATTTGTACCCATGGATGTTTTTCTCCAGTAAATGTTTGTCCAACTTTGCCTTGAACGCATTTAATGAGCCAGCCATTACCACCTCTCTGGGAAGAGAGTTCCAGAGTTTGACTGTTCTGACCGTAAAGAAATTCTTTCTACTAGCTGAATGAAATCTTTTAGTGGTAGAGCTAGACAGAATTAACACCTCAGTCAGTGTATCACCCGCAAACAGATGGCCCGGCAGAAAGGTTTAATTAAACTCTTAAATGAAAAAGAGGATAGTTTCTCAAGAAAAACAAGACTGTGATTTGCTCCTACCTTATTTAATGTTTGCGGTCAGAGAGGTACCCCAATCCTTTACAGGGTTTAGTCCCATTGAGCTCCTATATGGTAGACAGCCCAGAGGGATTCTGGATCTATTAATCTAGATCTACCTAATCTAGATCTGCGGCGCCCTTGTACAGAAAGAGGACGGGCAGCTGACATCCACTGATGTCAACTGCACACCGCACCTGCGTCACACCCGCATTAGCATGGGAATGCCCAGCGAGAGTATTTTGCACTTATACCTGTTTGCATTTATAGAGGTGGAACAAGTAATAGAATGGTAATGCAAGCATTGTCCAAGTACAGTAAGGACATGATCATCCCATATGGACTTGCAGGTATTCAACACTGTAAGTAAAATATGCATTGATGATGACGATGAGCGCACTGAAATCCTTCCAAATTATTTGCAATCTGTTTTTTGTTGTTTTTTTTTAACCGGGGAAGACTATGCATGTTTGTATTTAACTTAATTAGTACTTTACTGTTGTATTTGGGTCTCCTTTGAAATTCACTTTACATGATAATGGCGTGCAATTTATAATAATTTATCAACAGTGCAGACTGTTATGTACAGTGGTGCTTAAAATAAGTTTGTTAATCCTTTAAAATGTTTATATATTACTGCTGAAATTTGGCCTAAACTGCTCACACAAGTCCTAAAATTAGATAAAGAGAACCAAATCAAACACATTTGTGCTAATTTTTTTATTGCCTGGAAAAGGTTACAAAAACAATTCTAAACAGTTTGGACTCCACCACTCAAAAGTCAGAAATTCCAGACAATTCTTACCCTCCCCAAGAGTGGTCAACCAACAAAGAGCATGCCAAGAGCAAGGTGTGTAATAGTTTGCATGGTTACAAGGCACCCAAGGGAACCTCTAAGCAACCGAAGGCCTTTCTCACGTTAACCAATGGTAATGTTCATGAGTCCACCATCAGGAAGACATTGAACAACCATGGTCTGCATGGCAGGATTGCAAGGAAAAAGTTGCTGCTCTCCAAAATAAATATTGCTGCCCATCTGCAGTTTGCTATGCTAAGATCACCTGGACAAAAGTCAGAAGGTTATTGGAAAAATGTTACCTGGACCGATGGGGCCAAATAGAGCTTTTTTAGTTTAAGTGAGAAGCATTGGGTGACACTTAATGTGATGGGAAAATGTGATTTTGGCGATTTTTATTCAAAAAAAGGCAGAAATCGCACTTTGTCCCAAATTCGCATATTTAATGAGATCCAAAAAACGCGGGGTTTTTTTGCCGCTAAATCGCACATTCTGAAAGGCTGATTTTTTTTTTTGTCACGACGAAACTCGCATCCAGATGTTTCCCCATTGAAAATTATACAATTTGCATATTTAATGAGATGCTAATTTGGGAAAATGTGTTTAAAAAATCAGATTCTGACAGACGAATTGGCCAGAACCCTGCACAGATCATTGAGATCTGTGCATGGTCCTGTGTAAATGTGTTGTTTTTTTTTTTTTATGGCATGGGGTCCCCCCTCCTGCTCCTGAGCATAACCAGCCCTGGGCTCATTGAGCCGGACCTGGTACAAAAAATATGTGGGACAAAAAATCAAAAAGCGTAGGAGTCCCCCGTATTTCTGAAACCAGCCCCGGACTCTTGGTCCAGTCCTAGTTCCAAAAATACAGGGGACAAAAATCTGTGGGTCCCCCCCGTATTTTGAAACCAGCACCGGGCTCCAACAGTGTCCCTCGGTGTCATGCCACAGCCGAGGGACACTTTTTTTCATAAGGCCCCCTGGCCGAAACATGAGCACTGTGGCTGGTCAGACTTGGATGGGGTTACCTGGAGGAGTGGGGACCCCCCTAATAAAGGGGTCCCCCACCCTAGGCTTCACCCGTCCAGGGCTGAAGCCCGGGGCTGTCACCGGCGTCCCAGGGCATTGGGACCCTGATAGGGTTAAATCAGACATTCCTAACATTTTTTTATACAGGTGAACTATAAGTGCCAGCAGGCCACCCCCGCATGCTGGGACTTGGAGAACCACAAGTCCCAGCATGCGGGGCATTAATGGGCCCGCTGGGACTTGTAGACCACCTGTAAAAAGAATGTTAAAATAAGACACACACACAGAAAAGTATAACTTTATTACACACACACACACCTCACTTTTACACCAACATACTTACCGACCCAGGGTCCAGCGCTGGTCTCTCTGCTGCAGAGCCAGCTCACCCCGCACTGACAGCAGGCTCCCCGCCGCTATTTTCAATTCAATGCACCACCCTGCCCGCAGCTCCCCTGCCTGCTCCCAGGGCCGACAACAGAAATCATGGGGCCCCATACACTAATATCTCTGGGGCCCCCCTCCCCATCAAGCATAGTAGTGGTGTGGAGCAGGGAGGGAGTAATAGTGCAGAGTAGGGAGGGAGGGTGGGAGTGACAGTGCGGAGCAGGGAGAGAGGGTGGGCGTAGTAGTGTGGTGGGAGGGTGGGACTGAAAGTGCGGAGCAGGGAGGGTGGGAGTAGTAGTGTAATGAGGAGTGAGGGTGGGAGCAGTAGTGTGGAGCAGGGAGGGAGGATGGGAGCAGTAGTGTGGAGCAGGGAGGGTGGGAGGAGTAGTGTGCAGCAGGGAGGGTGGGGGTACTTAGCCAGCTGCTGAGGAGCAGCTTACCCCCCCCCCCAACGCCAGAGCCGTCAGCGGCAGTGTGCTTGTGTGGTGTGCTTGCGTGCAGTGGGCACCCCCCCCCCCATCACACCTGAGCTGACAGATGCAGCATGCGTGCGGACGGCACCCCCCCCCCCCCCCCCCCCATAGCAGCACGTCTCCTGGACACAGCAGGGAGCTGGGAGCGGGTGAGTTGGCGGTGCCGGCACTGCTCCGGCACCCTGCTATCTTCCGGAGCTTGAGCTACGCCCCTGCTTAAACCAGATGTCAGCAGAGATATTGAAAGTTTTGAAGATTTCCCAAACTTTTAAGCACCACTATATGTGATGCTTCATTAAAATATTTGTGCTAATTCATAGTTGTATGCTACAGCACAATGCTAAAATATGTATAAGCCACAGGAGGTGTCTGTGGCTCCTCCCCTGCAGTTCAGGGGACTGCAGCATCCTAGGCTCTTCTGTTATCAACTACACAGACCCTCATCTCCAGTGCAGATGGATCAAATGTCAGCATAGCATGTGAAAGCGGCGCAGTGGAAGGCTTTCTCCCTGCACCGCATACTCACTCTGACCCGGAGTTTCCTCCGCGCCGCATGATGTCACAATCCTTCACAACCACCTTCTCTGCTGCAAAAGTCTCTCTCTTGGGGCAAAGTCCCAGGCCAGGGCCAGGCAAAGGTTCAGGAGCTTTGTGGCATTACCCGCCCTGACTGACTTTTATTAAAATAGATTGGCAGCTTAGAGCAATGTCCCCCACACTGCGCACATATTGGCCCGGCCTGCACACTCTACCACTACCTGGCCAGCAGGAGGGCAAATCAGTGCTGTGATTCGTGGGTGGGAAGGTGGTGGGACCTAAAATATGCACCATGACTAGATTTTAGGTAAAATATGCAATAACAAGTGAGAATGGGCAAAATATGCGAATGCATATAATCCTGTCTCTAGTAATGAGTGTGTGCAGCGAATATTAATGAGCGGCTCCCCGCCCCCCTGTGACATCATCTGTAAAAAAAAAAAATATATATATATATATATATATATATATATTCATGTGCTGCAAGTACATGAATCCAAATAGCAATACCCTTCACATAATAATGGCCCTTATTCTGATCGGTGCGGATATTCCCGCATTCTTACGGTGCGGTCCGCACGCCACGGTGTTTTGCCGCGTGCGGCCATCGTCCGTAGAAACGCCCACGTGTCCTCCGCATTCGGACGGACTCACTCTTTAAGAACAGGGCGTGTTTACGGACGACATACAAACCATGCGTGTGCGGGAGAAACACTCCGATTCTGCACGGTATTACTGAGTATTACAGAGTATGCTCGGAAATACCGCATCCGAACGGGAGCCAAGCGGTGCTACCGCCCGTAAGCGGAGTATTTACGCCAAACAACCCACTATTATGTCAATTCTGCAATACATCACATGACCCACTTATTCAATTACCTATCCTCATAAAAAACAGCTTATTTGGAATTGGAATCAATTAGATGCCAATATATCCTTACAAGCATGCCTAACACATCCATTGCACACATTAACCCTTACAGCAATGTAAGTGCAATGGTTTGTATTACACCCTGTGTAAAAGATTATAAACAATCTACACATATACTGTTTCAAGTGCAAATAAAACCAACAACTGTGAACTTGCATAAAGAATTTATTTTAAATCAACATTAACATAAAAAATAAAATATAAAATATAATAAATCAAAGCAGCAGATCGCGGATGTCCTGCAGGTCTGCTAGAAGGAGCCTTAAATGTTGCTCCGCTCGCAGGACGGCCCCACGCACCCCCTCATCTGCCGGTGTGGTGTCATCTGTGGGCATGTCAAAGGGGCAAAAATTAGTCATGTTATTCATGCATACATTTCACATACTGCGACATAAATTGCACAAATGCTAGGTGACATGTGTGTATATATATATATATCTATCTATGTAGAGAGATAGAGACACACATAGATAAATAGATATGACACATACATATATACATACATGCTAACTTATTTACTACATACTGTCTTTTTTGGCCTCTACCCTTTACTCTGCAGAAGACATAACAGTCATATTGTTTCTTCTCAGTCACAACCCACCCATGACTAACCAATGACAAGCATGTCATGGCCTCCGTCAATAAGAACTTGTCACAATCTGCTCAGTCTAAGTTCAGTGATGGTTCGTGGCATGGGAGTTATGCAAATGTCAGGAATGCACAGTACACATCCTCAAAATCATAATTCTGTCTAAACCAACCTACAATTCTGTGAGGGCAAAAAAACAATCTGAACTACAGGGGGTGTTTAGGTAGAGGAGGCTCCTGGGACACTGGCAACTTCTGACTCCATTCCAAGGTAGGCCGGCCCATACTCCATTTATAGCATACATCCTATAGTTTAGAAATAACATTCACCAACAATATAGATTCCACTATTTGATGGGTCATAATCAACACTTGCAGCAGGTGAATTTCATCCACAAATGATCCACTCATCCCTTTACTCCAGGATCCTGTTTAACTACTACGGTTATGTGGCAGTCAAAATGGAGCTCCAACCCATCCCACAAACCTGTGTAATTCAGAGGTGTCCTGGATGAAAGGGATGCCTTGGACACCCCATCTAACCCATACCTGTATCTGTAGCTACCCACTTTGGGGTCTATATGAATAGTATGGGCCAAAAATTTGTTATCACCAGTGCTACATAACAAATACCAGTACAACTACTTCATTAATGATGCATTATGTTAACATACCGATCTGATGGTACTCCGGGGCCTGGCACGCCTCCTCCCCCTCGTCATCAGACTCCTCCGGGGCAACCGTGGCCTCCTCAGCCCCCTCCTCCGCCAGCTCCTCTGCCACAATAACCTCCTCCTCCAACTCCTCCTCCACCTCCTCCTCCTCCACCTCCTCCTCCTCCTCCTCCTCCTCCTCCTCCACCACCACCACCACCTCCTCCTCCTCCGCCACCAACACCTCCTCCTCCGCAACCAACTCCGCTTCCACATCCTCCTCCACCACCTCCTCACGCACCTCCTCCTCCTCCACCACCATCTCCTCCTCCTCCACTTCCTCCTCCTCCACCCTTGCCGCCACCTCCTCCTCCGGGTCTTGGGCCTCCTCCTGGCCCAGGGCTGCCTCCGCCTCTTCACGGGCCTGTCGGGCTTGGGCTCGTGCTGTGTGGTAGAAAAAAAAATCATGGTCAATGTCGGGTCATTGGGGCACATGTATTAATCCATAACAAGACATACATGGAAGGGTGATAATGATGGCAAACGATGCAGGAAAGTAGCTCCTTACTGTTCATGGATTCCAAATTGTGACATGTAAATTATTATGTGATTGTTAGTAATTTGTTCACACATTACAACCCAGGCATTTATCAATGTGTAACACATATTAGATCTGGCACATTGTATGCATCAGAATCCTCAATGCTATGGCATTACATATAAAAGCCACATGACTGCATGTTAACCAGGAAGAAGCACACATAACAGTCTATGGACTTTTAAACCCATGGACACCCAGTTATCATGAGACACATTTTATTGTTTATATATGCTATGTTGTAAGTGCGAAATTTCATAGCTAAAATACTCACAATCAGCAATTTCGCTCCTGAGTTGCTGGAGCAGCTGGGGCTGGCGCCTGCGGAGGTCCGACCACCGCCTCTCAAGCTGCCCGAGGGACCTCCGCACCCGAGTGCGGGCGTAAATTCGGCGCCCTGCCGCAGCATAGGCCCTCCGCTTATGGCGGTTTGTGATAAACGGCCCCGCACGGCCCAGCCTTGTCTCCATGACGGAGACAAGAACCCTCAGCTCCGCATGTGTGAAGGGTTCTGCCCTTCGTGTCTCCGCCATGTTGACAATGGCATCTATCAACCAATCAGGTGGTGGCATTGGTTGATCACAGTTATTTGTGTTAATAACTTTATTGTTCATCTTTACATGAACAGCGTGTCTGCGCCAACACAAATGGTGACAAATTCGCATGCCTTCAAAACAGTAGTGTTGATGTATGGCAATGAACAAATCTGATATATATAAAACACAGTGTGTATGCACTTAGCAAATCCAATGACGCCTCGCTCCGCCAAGCAACGCGTGCTATAGCTTAGCAACGCCTAGCTGTACTTAGCATTATTTACTCTATGCATCTATGTGTATGCGTACATTTATGTGTAAAAGACACATACACACACTTGCAGGTATCCTGAGACCAGCATTATACACCAGCCCTGCCTGCCTGCCTGCCTGCCTGCCTGGCTGCCTGCCTGCCTGCCTGGCTGCCTGCTCCTTGAAATGTTGAAACATGTGAATAAATTCTAATAGCATATATATATATATATATATATATATATATATCTGCAAACAAATCAGACATCAACACATGAAAAAATCCCAAACACATAACAGAATAAATCAATGTACTCACCAGTCATCAGGGATAGTATCAACTACAATAATGAAGATATAACAAACACATAAGATCCCTTGAACAAGGTATAATAATTAGCACCTATATTTAACTTCCCCCAAAACTAAGCACATATGATAAATATCTCCTATTTCTTTGCCATTAGGAGGGCAGGCTGGCTAATTTTCGTGTTGTAACACTGACAACTAACACACTGTACTTATTTGAAGGGGTGATTTTTACAATAATTGGTGTGTTCTGTCAACTCGATAACATGTACCTGAAGTATCTTTGCGCCACAGAGTCCCGCAGCTGGTATCCCCTCCGGCATTCAGGGGCGCGGGATGGGCGCATGGGCGGATCTTGCGGCTCAGATGGTACCTCCCACTCATCAAAGGGTATCTCACGCCGCACAGCAATGTTGTGGAAAAATATACACAGGCCCACGATCCTCGACACCATTTCAGGCGCATATTGTAAGTCACCACCAGTGCGGTGGAGCACTCTAAATCTACCTTTTAAAAGGCCAATTGAGCGCTCCACCACTTGCCTGGTGGCAACATGCGCCCGATTGAATGCCTCCTGTGGGCCCGGTGCTGGGTAGCTGTACGGCGTAAGTAGCCAGGGCGTACATGGGTAACCGGAGTCACCCAGAACCCACGCATCACGGCCTTCCAGCTCTTGGAGTCTTTGCCATATCCCGGTTTGTCGGATGACATGAGAGTCATGGGCACTTCCGGGAAACTTCGAGTTGAAGGCGAGAATCTCCATGGATGGGCCACATACCACCATCACGTTCAGTGAGTGGAACAATTTGTGGTTCCTATATATCTTCTCACTTCGAGATGGAGGCACAAATGGTACATGGGTGCCATCCACAGCCCCTATCACATTAGGGAAGCCAGCAATTTGATGGAAGGCCTGCTGGCTTCTGCGCAGGGTCTCGGTGGCAAATGTCATGGCCATGAAGTGCCCCTTGCGCCTGAACATGGCCGACGTCACACGCCTCAGGATTCGGCAGAAGGCCGGCTGAGATATTCCAGCAAGTACTGCCACTACTTGTTGGAATGATCCTGAGGCGCAGAAATGCAACACCGCCAGCAGCTGTGTGTGAGGCGGAATTGCTGTCGTGATCCCGTGTAGAGGTTCCAGATCGCTCTGAATTAAGGTGAGCAGATCCAGAATTACATGTGGCGGTAACCGGTACCTAGTAAGTACCTCATCATCGGGCATAGCAAACAGAGTCACCCGTGTGCGATAGATTCTAGCACGTCCTGGCCTCCTTGGCCGACGAGTGGGGAGAGCCGCAAGTGCCCTTAGCCTCCTCTCCATGTAGCGCATAATAGCTTCAGCAACCTATAAAGAAATGAACATAAATACTGATGCACCTATGCACATAAAGGCCATATCCCACTACAAATAGATTTGTAGCCTTCAATACGTACAATAGATGGCCGCCCCGTGAAATCCCGCAGATCCATTTGACTCTCTAATGATGACACAATAATATGAACTCAATACACACCGTCCAAAACACACAGATAAAGGTGTCAGCATTTTTTGCCGACATCATGTACTATGACACATTTCATCTATTGCTGGGACATGTTGTCCTGCAATAGATGAACCCACACAGGTTGAAGACCTGTGAGTGAAATAGTGAACATGTGACATGTTGCAATAATGATACACCACTTTGCTGGCCCAACAATCTGTAGTCAGTGAGGCAATGGTGCATACATTCATACACTTACATTGTTAATGGATATCATATCTACAAGGAGCATGGAAGAGCTTACCTTAGACCCTGACAAGTCCAGATCTGGAGACAAATGATTCTAGCAGGAAGTCACTATTTATAGGGCTCTCACATGTGTGGTCTATAACAGTAGAGATGAGTATTGCATGACTTGTGGGCTGGATTCTCTAAGGGATTGGGCTACTTTTAGCTTGCACTAAAACGCCACAATACCACAGTAGTCATGAATGAAATGTCATGTCATGCTAGCAAATAGCATGTGTATTGTGCAATAGTCACAGGTGTATCAGAAGATTCTATGCAATGTTAGCATTGGTGACCAGTATTTCATGTAGAACTTTCGCCAGGTTTTACACAATGGAATTTCCGCCACCGTATGCGGCGCGAAAAAACAGCGACGTACGCTCACGCACGGAACGCAGCTGCCGCTGATGTCCGCCAAACAGATTACACAAACAGTATATAAAGGTGTATTAGAAGGTGACAATGTTGTTGCTAACATGTCTGGATCCCAACCAGAGGTGGACCCAGTGCTGCAGCAACTATTTGACCAGATGGACTCCAGCACCACCTATGTGCCACTGCACATGCGGGCAGTGGGTAATGAGGAGGCTGCTGCCCCTTCTACAGCAGGGGAACCTGCACCTGACCATTCTACAGCAGGGCAACCTACACCTGGCCCTTCTGCAGCAGGCCAACCTGCAGCTGGCTCATATCCACCATCAGCAGAATTGTTTGGAACACAACAGGGGACTTCACAAGGTAGTACCATGGCCAGCACTTCAAGTGCAGCGACTGGTGCCAGGGGGCGTGGCCAGGGACGTGGCAAGGGGCGAGCCAGTGCAACAGCGGAACCACCCAAAAAAAATAAGGCATGTGGAAGTCTAGGTACACACACGCCATTTTGTGATAGTATGGCCGCCATTTTGGTTCGCAGAGTTGCGCAAATAAAGTTTCCATACCCGAGTATGTGTGACAATGTGGACCAGAAGAGTAGACATACTATCACACATAAATTCATAATAACACACTTACACGAAATGATATATAGTTAAAAGGTTTAGAACGCCACACATAGCTTAGTTAGCCCTGCACACATCTGTCTGTATCGTGTTTAGTATCGTTCCGCTCAGCTCATCATGCAAAGTATTCCGGTCATTGCGAATATTTCGCAATGTACACTGTCCGATAGTTATGGACATAATCCATATTCCAGAGACAGTTTCTGTTGTAAGTAGTTAACAAAGGAAACTAGCTCAAACCGGTTCTTATCCTTGCTGACGCCGAAACCACCAAACAAAGGACTCTTAAAGTTCACTCCCCTGCACCTGGTCAGACCAGGTACAGCGTCTAACCTCCAGTCACAGTGGACCGGACATATGATCTCTGGCCAATGAGAATGGCCTTTTGACCTCCCCCTTCTGACCCTATAAGATAGGCGACCCAGAGCAGCCAGGGTCTCTTCGGCACATACTACTTTCCCTGGACCTTCCTACCGGACTATCGCTCATTCCTGAACGATAGTGAGCTCTGACCGGACTGCTTTTCACATACTAGATGACCACGGTAAACGGTTGCATTTATCACGGTATTTATCCTTGTAGTTATTGTTGGCTGATTGTGTCTTGTATTTGTATTCTTTCCCCTTAGCAGAGTTTGTTTAGTATTCATTGTTATTGTATTGTATCACTTGTTATACCTGTTTATTCTTATTTCTGTAACCCCCTTTTGTCCATTAGGGACTTTAATACAATCTTTTTACGGAGTTCTAACCTCCTTACTTCTATTCAGTGGTCGTGTCTAGTTATTCGCATAATAGCGATAAGGTACATTAAGGACTCTGTCCTTACATTGCGGACTCTGTCCTTTAAGGTATATTCGCACAATTGGAGACAAAGTCCTGCGAAAGGATCTCTTATTAAGGTATCGGTTATTGGTGTATAACATACAATAGACTGTACGCTGCGCTGCGCTACGTTTTGTTCGCACGCAGTTAGGTATAACGGGTAAGCAGGTTACGGACACATTACGTAACCTGCGCTTTCCACTTATTGTCTCCTTGGTCATATAATATCGATATTAACAATTGAGGGCTCGTCCGTCCGCTCCACAGTCCAGAACCCAGTACCAAGCGTGCGAATCGACCTATACCAGCAAAAGGGTGGAAGTATTTATTTGTTTCCATTGCTGGATAGGCCGATTCCACGGCGGTGCGGGGTTCGGGAAGTGCTAGCGCTGAACCCGGAGTACAATAAGTGAAAACCACATGTTTTAAAGCATATCATACATAAGTGTTTAGTAAACTGTACTTCTGCCTGCCACAAGTAGTTTAACGGGGTATAGTGTCTTGGGCTGCTTGTTTATTATAGTATATGTACCACGTGCGATAAGGTTCGCACAGGTGGAATCTGTGTTTATTATAGTACATAGAGGATCCCCTCTGTGCAAAACTATAATTGTTTATTGTTAGCTACCGCAAAAACAGGGACTCCGCCACGTGGCGACAAGTCCTGGGCCTTTTGCAGTAACGTAAAGCGTCTATTGTGTATTACGCAAGGTGCGCGCGCACGTGCCCACATCGGGAAAGTTTCGCATCTTTGTACGTGGTTTACGGATTAAGTGCGGGATTTATTTCGCATCTTGATACGTAACTCTCGGACAAAGTTAAGGGATTTATTCCGCATTTAGGCGCAATTACTGCGTATAGCGAAACCCGAGCGCAACCTTGCAAATACACCATAGAACACGTGGGTGGCCGATTCATCGGCGGCCTGTGAACAAGCGCACGTACACACGTGGCTGTTCATTGGTACTGCACACGCAGCACACATAGGAAGAAGTGAACAGTATTTAAACCACTAGCTTTATTTAAACAGTATAGTAATATACTGCGAATGAAGCGGTGATTAAGAAAAGAAAATAAGGTTTTCTTTTTGTTCATTTTCTCATAAGCAAGCAACTCAAGCATTATTTTAATAGATTCCTATAGCTTATTATAAGGGATTTATACCTGCATAAGAATCTAGTGAAAAGCTACCGGCCTGGGAAAAATTTTCTGTACAGAAATATTTCAAAAATAAGCATAAGACCTAGGTGTAAATAGCGCCCAGTGTGAAAAAGAACTGAGGCGGACGGGTGTGGGACGGACACAACCCAAGCGCAGTGTAATAGGACAGGTCCAGTTAGGACAGGGTGTACGTGCCGACGTACACATAGGAACTGCCCCTTCAGTGGAATTAATTCCGCTAGGAGGGTACAAGAAGATATATCGGAACGCACTTGTTTCCGATTAGCTACTTTAGAAATCCGATTTTTGGGGGTATAGGAAAACAAGTTTGTTATACCCTGGAAAAATTGTGCCGCATCAAGCAAGTTGGCTAGAAGTTCGCTGCTAGTTGAGAGCTTGGTGATTGAGTATAATACCTCGTATCCTTCGCACCTGCTTGACTGTGGGATGTTCTAGGAAGCTGTAGAAGTGAGTGTTTGGGGAGCTCTCAGATAAGTAATAACCCACCGATATCTATTAAGCTGTGAACGTTTATTCCTGTAACTATGGGTAATAACGGGTCACGCTGTGATAACGTGCAAGATAGGGAGGAAGCAAGCCGGCCAAGAGGATCGGCTGCTTTTATTATGTGCAAGAAGCACGGTGAACTCGCAGTTGTTTACCAAAATAAATGGAGAAAAATGACACAAGGCAGCAAGTTAGAATTTCCCAGTGTTGGTAGCTTCGATCCAGAAATCTTATCGGCAGTAAAAGATGAAATATGCCTACTCTCCAGTCGTAAGGAGAGAGTGAAGCATATAAATATTCTTAAATTGTGGCAGAAGGAAGGACAGGAACAATGGGGAGCCAGAGGTCTGGCAATACCTGATGCAATCAGCCACAATAAAAATGCAAATGCAACCGCTGCCACACTAGAATCAGCTCCCCCACCCCCATATGTGCCGAAGGGGTTAATGTCTCATAAGAAAGACCTAAGTAATAATGTACCTGTTACTAACTTGTACCCCGTTTTATCCCCTTACAAGGAAACCCGAGAGGAAAACGAGCAGCTGTTGGCACTGGCCGTCTCTCATGCAATTAATATGATTGAGGGAAAAGCTCAACCCGCAGTTGAGGCCCCAGCACAGGAGGAGGAGACGGCTGATGCCAACAGCATAGTATTGGACTCAGGTAATGATGCACCACACAGCACAGACACAAATGACTCCCAAGCAGGTCCCAGTAATGCGAATGTGGTACAAACATACCCTGTACGCACACTGGAGGTTCCCTATGGTAAGGCAGACAGAGAGGGTGTGATACCTACCAGAAAGATGACCATGCTAAACCCATGGACACGGTTAGAGCTGCGGTCCATCATTACAGATTTCCCTGATCCTAGGAAAGATCTGGCAGTGTGCCGGAAATTTGTAAGGGATCTAGGAAACTCTGATGAGCCCACCAACAAGGATTGGAGAATCATGTTGAGGGCCTGTCTCCCCACTCACATTGACATCCCGAAATTCATTCAGGATAGTGGATTGAAAGTGGACAAGGAGATAAATGATGAGATCAACCAGGAGAATATACGCCTGATTAACTTACAGTTGGGAGTATATTTTCCTGCGGCAGTAGAATATAGCAAGATTTTCACCATCAAACAGAAAGATGGCGAAACTGCTGCTGATTATTTTACAAAAGCCTTACTGGAGGTATCAAAGTACACTGGTGTCTCCGAGCCTAAGGACGACCCCCACCTGAGGGAGATGATTGTCTCTGTGCTGGTGGAAGGGCTTAGGGAAAACCTGAGAGCCAGAGTCCAAACCTCTTTTCCAAATTGGCGTGGAATGACAGTGGATGCCCTACGGGAATCTGCTGTGGACCACGACCGCAACATTAAGAAGCACAGGGAACTGCAAACTGACAAACTGATGATGGTTAGCATCCAAGCCCTTACTAATGCCCCAAACAAAGCTGCATACCAACAACGAAACACCAGGGAAACAGGTAGAAAGCCAATTATCTGTTACAACTGCAATAAGGAGGGACACATTGCAGCTCAGTGTAGGTTCGGAAACCACAGGAGTTATCAGACACATAAGCGAGAATGGGAATCTCACAAAGGTGAGACACGGAGATACCCAGCCCCTAGACAATGGGAGGAGACAGACAGGTCACGCAACATGCCTCCTCCCCATCTGATGGCTGACACTGTGCTAAGGGCAACCCAGGTCAGACCATAGGAAACAGGTCATACCTGTATCCTACAGCCAGTTAGACTAACACAACACCTTGGAGAGGAACCTCAGGTGAAGGTTGATATAGCTGGAGTAAGACAAACCTTTTTGGTTGATACAGGGGCGGCCAGATCTGTTCTCAACACTCCTCTTCACTTGGGTTTCACTAACCAATCAGTAGCGGCAATTGGGGTAACAGGAAAAATACAACATTACCCACTGACGAAACCAGCGGAGGTTACAATCGGGCCTCTGCATACCAAACACTCTTTCCTGTTGGCTGCAGCGGCCCCGACTAACCTCCTGGGTAGAGATTTACTATGCAAAATGGGATGTGTCATCTATTGCACCCCCGATGGGGTATTTCTGGACACTCCTAGAAATCTTACACAAGAAGTGCAAGATATGCTGGACAGTCCTCAGAGGCTAATGTTGTATTCCACTGTTATAGAGTCAAATCCATCTAAGGTAGCTAAAAACTACAGCACAAATACCGAGTTCCCTTTGAACTAAAGATGGGAAGGACACAGGATCAATGGCAACCATAGCTTCAATAGAAACCCTGTTAAAAACAGAAAGTATAGCGCCCCAAAGTACAGCTTCACCATTCGAAACCTGAGGTTGAGCTGGGAAAATACCCAGTGAAATAACAAGGTTCCCAAAAGAGAACTTTTAGCTAAATACCCCTAGACACAGCCCATAGTCACAACCACACTGGGAAACAGAAAGAAAGGGAGGGCTTATGAATCTGAACAGGAGTTGAAAACGGTAAGAACCAAATAGTTGAGAGCCAATTCCCCCATAGTGCTAAATCCTGGCGTCCTCAAAATAAAAGAAAAATGTTTCTGTTGAAAATAAATGTACACATTACTGTCATTAATATCTTCTACTTGTTTTTGAGTTTATCTCTCTCTCTTTTTCCAATTTTTTCTCCCTCCCCTACCCTTCTGTTCCAGAAACCCACAAATCATAGAAAAACAGTTCGAAGAATCTGTCGCACCCCCAGCAGAGAAATACCATTGTGAATATGCGGTACCCTGTAAAGCGAGTAGTCACAATATAGATATTTTTCAGTAAATTTCGAACAAAGTCCCAATAACTGTAAGCATTACTCCTAATGTTACCCAGGGCAACCACAGCCACCATCTTGTGAAAAGCAGTCCAAGTAATGCACAAAGCATTCCCCTTCTACAAAGAATGAAAAGGGTTGTAAAACGCATTTACACATAAATAGGTGCAATCACAATACCCATGTCTTCACAGACAGATGTGGACAATAAAGAAGGAGAAACAGGTCTGATTACAGCTTTTTGCCATGGGTAAAACTGACACAAGAGACCATGTGATTTAGAATATTAGACCTGCTGAGGGGGCGGCAGATATAGTGACGTAAGAAACCTGGTGATGCCAGCCTGACCAATGTCGTACTGCAGTGTGCAATTAAACCCTATTACTTAAGCACATTCATACTTGTCTACACAGTGTAGTCGCCATAGCACTACTGGTAAACAAAACTGAGAATGTGGTGTTGGGGTGTGTTTTAACTGTTTATGCTCCTCATATAGTCTGGACACTCCTAAAATTCTGCCTAAACATGTGAAAAATATTCATCAGCCAAGTTCACTAAATGGGAACCTGCATTGATGTTACCAGTAAAAATGGGCAGTATTGTAAACCCAGCAACACTCTTACCAGGTGTGCCCACTAAGGCACAAGGGGTGGAGTGGTGCTGAGGTTGCTGGAATAGTGGAATTTAGGGGGAGCCGAGAAGAATATGATTGCATAACATGTTTGAATCAGACCTTTGCAGCATGCCCCCAAAGGGTGGTAACAACCCATTGGAAGAGGTAATTCATTTTTTTTTCATTCTTTCCACAACACCGAGAGGGAAAATTGTACACTGGCTATACCGTAATAGATGGAAAAGGCATAGTAGAGGCTGAACCCATTGGACGTCTCACTCAGCAACAGCAGTCTCATTAGTAGTACTGCGGGCTGAGAGAAAAACAGCCAATATTCATGCCGACTCCAAGTATGTTTGTTGGGGTAATACAGAAGATCGTAGGGCCTATGGCACCTCAGATGTTCTGTTTCAGTAGCTGGCACTCCAGTGGCGCAAGCGTTGTAAGTTTAAAAGATTTCTGACAGTCACACAGCTGCCGGACAGAGTGGCTGTTATCAAGTGTAAAAACCACATCCTCAATGAGGATTCAGTGTCACTTGATGATGAACATGCTGGCAAGGCAGCTGGGTGAGCCATGCGCTCTGCGGATAATGTTTGTGGTCCCCCTATAAATGTCAGTATATTCACATAGTAATACAAGATTTGTGTCCCCTGCAGGAGAAGCAGTCTGGAAGCCGAAGGGATGTGGACAGGAATAGAAAGATGGACAAGGAAAACCAGTGACTCTGAGAACATGCCAAACTGTCAGGACAGAGATAGCCCATGGCCTGACTTGTCTTGACAGGGAAGGTATGTGAAAAAAAAAAATTAGTCCGAAATTACTGGTGTGCCCACAGACAGGTAAGACGACAGAATCATGCCTTACTTGTCTGGAGGAAAGAAACTGCAACGGCTGTTCCCACAGAGCCATCTCCACATCCCTCCTCCAGCAGGATCCTCTGCAGGTAATACAAAAATTGGCTTTGCACAGTCCACTCTAGAAGCAATATAGTTTTTATTATTATTTTTTTTATGTATATATATATGTATGTGTTGACGTTTGTGTGTATAGATATGGCAGCCCAGAAGCACCCTTGAGTATGCAAATATATATATAAAAGGTTTAAGTCATGTGTTAACCTTCAGGGACTGATGGTACACCCCATAATCTCTTTTCGTAGTAGTAAAATCACTCTCAGAACTCCACCTCACTGGTTCCCATCGAAACATTGCTTGGCGGGCAGCCACAGGTTATGGTAATCCCACAAGGAGATCCTAGACCACAAATGCAAGTGATGTATCCACACCTGGAAAACTGCAGCAAAAGGACTTTGTTGACACCTGTTGTGAACTGTCATAACCGTGAACCAGGAGATGTTGTTGTTGTTTCCCCTGCTTTGCCATATACAGGTTGCTTGATAGACCTTTGGAAAGGACCACCCCAGATCTTGTTGACCAGCACTACCTCAATAACAAAGTCGCAGAGAGAGATTCGGGTACGTTCGTCCTACGGCAGAAAGAACTGAAAACCGGAAGGTCCCTACACTCGAGGGCGAAAGAAAGAAATCACTAAGAGGCACCATTTCGGGAGGACTGGAGAGCAGCTAAGGTCAAGCAACCTGTACAAGCTACAAAACGGGACTGTGATACACCCCACTGGTAACAGGTTGAAAGGATCACTAACAAAATTTTTCCTTTCTCAGTTTTCCCTACTGTTGTGGGTCCTATTCTTGTCTTTTCCCCCCCCTCTGTCCGTTCTCACCCTCCAAATCAAGGATACCGCCGCCGCCCTGCTGCCAGGCATTGGATGGACGATACAGAGTTCTGAGAGTGTGTTACCCGTCCCAGCTTAGGTTAAGGTAGAATCTATAAACTTGACACCTTACCCAGGACCGGATGTTTTAATACCATCATACTTAAAAGCATACCAAAAAGAGAGACAACAAAGAGTTCAAGGGTCTGTTGTCACAAACAATACCTACCAAAGGATGCCATATTTGTGAACGTGTATATGTTGTAACCACCCCTGTTTTTATTTTTATCCCAAAAATTGTACATTATCCTTCGTGACCCTGAGTAGATTGTTCGATAAATGCGGCCCATCGTTTATCCATGATCCTGGATCGGCCGAGAGCAGATGGTTTACTCCCCTTATATGTTTATTTCATGTATCCCAATTTCTCTGTTAGGATTATGAATTTCTGTTTTGTCGTGTGAAATATTTTGTAATGTAACAGTTTTATATTTACTGTTAAAGGGTGGACTGTGGAAGTCTAGGTACACACACGCCATTTTGTGATAGTATGGCCGCCATTTTGGTTCGCAGAGTTGCGCAAATAAAGTTTCCATACCCGAGTATGTGTGACAATGTGGACCAGAAGAGTAGACATACTATCACACATAAATTCATAATAACACACTTACACGAAATGATATATAGTTAAAAGGTTTAGAACGCCACACATAGCTTAGTTAGCCCTGCACACATCTGTCTGTATCGTGTTTAGTATCGTTCCGCTCAGCTCATCATGCAAAGTATTCCGGTCATTGCGAATATTTCGCAATGTACACTGTCCGATAGTTATGGACATAATCCATATTCCAGAGACAGTTTCTGTTGTAAGTAGTTAACAAAGGAAACTAGCTCAAACCGGTTCTTATCCTTGCTGACGCCGAAACCACCAAACAAAGGACTCTTAAAGTTCACTCCCCTGCACCTGGTCAGACCAGGTACAGCGTCTAACCTCCAGTCACAGTGGACCGGACATATGATCTCTGGCCAATGAGAATGGCCTTTTGACCTCCCCCTTCTGACCCTATAAGATAGGCGACCCAGAGCAGCCAGGGTCTCTTCGGCACATACTACTTTCCCTGGACCTTCCTACCGGACTATCGCTCATTCCTGAACGATAGTGAGCTCTGACCGGACTGCTTTTCACATACTAGATGACCACGGTAAACGGTTGCATTTATCACGGTATTTATCCTTGTAGTTATTGTTGGCTGATTGTGTCTTGTATTTGTATTCTTTCCCCTTAGCAGAGTTTGTTTAGTATTCATTGTTATTGTATTGTATCACTTGTTATACCTGTTTATTCTTATTTCTGTAACCCCCTTTTGTCCATTAGGGACTTTAATACAATCTTTTTACGGAGTTCTAACCTCCTTACTTCTATTCAGTGGTCGTGTCTAGTTATTCGCATAATAGCGATAAGGTACATTAAGGACTCTGTCCTTACATTGCGGACTCTGTCCTTTAAGGTATATTCGCACAATTGGAGACAAAGTCCTGCGAAAGGATCTCTTATTAAGGTATCGGTTATTGGTGTATAACATACAATAGACTGTACGCTGCGCTGCGCTACGTTTTGTTCGCACGCAGTTAGGTATAACGGGTAAGCAGGTTACGGACACATTACGTAACCTGCGCTTTCCACTTATTGTCTCCTTGGTCATATAATATCGATATTAACAGGCATATGAAGCACAGGAGCTGGCCATCCTGGTTCCCCGAGCACGTGATTGGATAGAGTGTCCATCCGAGAAGCTGACACACACACGCAGATGGAAGATTTGGGAACAGATAACGGCAGAGATTAATGAAGTAGCGCCACAAGTTCGTGAGACGGACCATGTGAAGAAGAGGCAAGTTGTTTTGTGATACATGTGGCCAGTAATAGCCAAGTAATGATTGAATTGATGCTTAGATGCATTTAGCAAATGGGCCGTGAGGTTGTTACGATACACATACATTATTGCCATGTTATTTCGTTGAGAGTTAGAGTAGGGTGATTGTGAATGTGTATTGTAACGGTTGATATCATAGTTGCATGTAATATTATATATGGGACATTAATCACATGTTGTAATATGTAGCACAGAGCAATGGCTGCAACAGCTAACATTGGGAGTGACATGTATTAATATGTCAACTTACATTGCAGGTGGCAGGACTTCAAAACCAACCTGAAGAGGAAGATGACCAAGCGGTGGGAACACAGCCAGACATCTGGGGCCGGCCCCATGCCATCAGGGCTAGAGCTCACCCCCCTGGAGGTGATGGCCGAGAGCTGTATATCAGTTGAGGAGATCAGGGGGGTGAGCACGATGGATAGCGAGGCCCCAGCTGAAGTGTTTGCGTCTTTTCTGGAAGGTAAATATTGGTCATGCCATAAACTTGTGCAAGTAATTATCGTAGAATGTCTCCTAATTGTGTTTATCTTTTCCCACAGACACCCCACCGCTTGGTGACGACTCTGTTCAGGAGGTGGAGGAGTCCGTGCCACCTGGCCCCAGAGGTAGGCCTGTGCAGCAGCAGGCATCGGCCCAAGCCGATTTGGCCGCCTTGGCCCAGGTGCTTGGGGACATCAACCAGCAGGGAGACTTGGCATCAGAACGGGTGCGTAGGACCGAGGAGATCCTGGCGAGCTTGGTCAGCACCCAGCAGTCCATGGCTGCGAGCATGCAGGCCATGGCTGCAAGTGCTCAGGTGCTGGCCGAGCAAGCCACCCGCCAAAATGATCTCCTCCTCCACCATAATGAGCTTATGGTGGAGCTGGTTACCAGCAACAGGGTCCTAATGGCATCCGTTTCTGGTGCATTACCACCGGCAACACTCCCTGCTGGCAGGAGGGGTAGACCAGCCAACCCCTCCACATCATCTGCTCCACCTGCCCCAGCATCTGGCCGTCCCCGAAGAGCTGCTGCACAGGCCAAGGAGCCTACCAAGGCCAAACGTGGTCGGAAATGAACTTGTGGCTGCATTAATCTCCGCCGTTATGTGTTCCCAAATCTTCCATTGTGCTGTGTGTGTCAGCTTCTTGTGTCCAATCACGTGCTGAGGGTAACCAGCTGAGCCCTTGCTTCATATGTCCTTTGTGGTTCCCCTGTTGCCCTCTTTTGCCTGCCATTACTGTCAGCTGTACTTGAAGTGATGGCCATGGTACTATCTTGTGAAGTCCCCGGTTGTGTTCCAAATGATTCTGCTGATGGTGCATATGAGCCAGCTGCAGGTTGGCCTGCTGCAGAAGGGCCAGGTGTAGGGTGCCCTGCTGTTGAATGGTCAGGTGCAGCTTGCCCTGCTGTAGAAGGGCCAGCAGCCTCCTCATTTCCCACTGGCTGCATGTGCAGTGGCACATAGGAGGTGCTGGAGTCCATCTGTGTGCAATTATATTTGTTTTGTATTATTATTTATTTTGCTGCATTCCTGCCATGTTGTTTATTGTTTGTATGTATTATTTTATGGTCATTGCATCACACTGGCATTGACTGTGACATGAATATAAATAAATGTGTTTACTTTACCCAAAATGTGTGGTTTCATGAGTACATGTCAAATACACATGTGTATTGCTAGTATTAATATTCTGTCATGTCCATTGTTAGCAGTTTGAAAGTGTCTGACAAGTACAGCATATGTGAGGGACTAGTAAGGTTTCCTTGAAGCAGCAATGGTTTCAATTAAAGCACTGACAAGCGGCCTATTAGTGAGTAATGAGTAAAGGAGTAGATTCTATTGGGTTCAGGTGTTAATGGTTGTAGTCATTAGGCGTACGTTCGCCTACCGCATGAACGAGTGGTGTCCGCAAAGCAATAGTACACTTGTGGACACCGCACATTTCTGCCCTTTTTGATCGCGTGCATTCGGAGTGGTTTCCGAATGTACGCCCCCCAACATAAGTGTACTCCCCCGTGTCCGCCCATGTTTCCGCCCCGTTTTGCCCACTTTGAAACTACGCCCATGTGTCATTCCGCATGACGCCCATAATACGCCCCTATTTCCCGAATGATAGCGGTGAACAGTTCTGGACGGGATCTGGCCGAACTGGTACCGAGTCAAGGCGTGGCACATGCGCGTTGCGTTCTCCACGCATGCGCAGACGCCGTAAAGACGCGATCCGAAAGTATGCGGTAAAGTCCGCGTCAATCAGAATAAGGGCCAATATTACAGATTTTTTTACACCAAAAAATAAAAATAAAAAAACCCTTTATTTTAAAAGATCACGGTACTTGTTTCCTAGCACGGCGCCCATCGCATCGCATACCATAAGGCATACGATGGTATGCGATGCGATATGATGATAGCCGATGTTAAATTTTATACCATCGAATTGTATGCCATTGTATGGCATATACAATGGTATACGATTTTAAATTGTATAAGCACCCTAATGAATGTTTTCAATGTTAAATGTGCCCCCTATACGTGTCCTCCGACCTTTTCATACCCCCACTATCCACGTCGGCATGGAGTTGATTTTATATAGTGTGGCGAGCGCAGCGAGGGGACGCGGAATACATGTGAAGTAATGCGAGTCCCCTCGCGGGGCTCGCCACGCTTTGGGCTTGGTGGCTCGCTGCGCTCGCCACACTATATAAAATCAACTCCTCGCTGACGTGGATAGTGGGGGTATGAAAAGGTCGTACCGCCGCCCCTCACGGGCTCGCTGTGCTCGCCACGCTTTGGGTTGGCGTGGATAGTGGCGGTGGAGTGGGGGTGCATTTAACATTGTAAGCACATATTAAGGTGCTTATACAATAAAACATTGTATATACAATTTAAAATCGCATCGCATTGCATTGTATGCCATATACAATGGTATACAATTTTAAATTGAATACAATGCCATACAACTTAATATCGTGGGCGCAGTGCTAGGAAACAAGTACCAAGATCACTTTCCAGTTCACCAAAAAAAGATGTTGAATGCAAAACAGTGAAACACGGTGAAAATCAAAGTTGAAAGCAGTTCTCCATCCTAGCATTGAACTGGCCGGCATTCACTGCTTGCTTTCGGCAAACGGTGAACATTGAATAGGGTGAATCAGATTTTCAGTGAAAACATTCACTGCAAGGAGTGAAAACAGCCGGATTCGCCGGAAAAAAAACAAGTGAATCCAGAGCATTGAATACTGCGCCAATGTCCACTTGTATAGTAGAGTATGAAAAATCACCATTTTGGGAAAAAACATGAAAAACTTATGTCACCCTTTTCCATGTCGACCTAATGACCATGTCTACCTATTTCATGTGTCAACATAGTGAATGTCGACCTATAGTGGTTGACCTAATGCTTGCAGCCCTATTGACCACATCCCCTCCTGTGGGATCCAGTTCCCTGGATGCACAATCTTCAGGCATTTACTACTAGCCTATATACATTCTAACAAGTCAGAGGATGTGTGACTGCAGAAAACAGCAGCTCATGCAAAGTAGAGACAGCCTTGATTCCCCTTAGTTCTTGTGCTGCAAAAAGCTGGAACTAGGAAGTACCATGGCAACTGTGGAATTTAGGGAACAACATGAGATTGTAAGGCCCTTATTATTTCATGTAAAATTCTGTTTACTGCTGCTGGCTCTCCTGCACTGCAGACCTGTTATTTCAGCACATCATTTTTCTAGATATCTAAATCCCCTGATAATCATCCAGGTACTAATAAGAGAACTGGTTCTCACTAATGCAGGGGCATCTGTATGTGTGCCTTGGGTACCCTCAGGGCAGCCAATCCTGATTTCTCCGATACGTGAAAATAATCTGTGATATGGTCCATTTTCCCATTTCCTTTTATTGTGACACCAATTCCACAGACAATTACGTACTGCAACACTTATTCCCAGTAAAAACAACTGTTAATCCTGTGTATTTCCATGAATAAAAGAAGCAGAGGTGTGCACAGAGACATGACATAGGAGGTGACCGTGCAGATTTAGGGGCCAATTCTGGTTCACACGTAGTGAACCGAATTTGGCCCCTGCCCAGATGGTTGGGGATTGCGCATGTGCATGGTTTGCTATGTGCAAGCCCCAACTGCGAATGGCGGTGGTGAGTTGCTCACTTGACGGGCAGTCCGCAGAGGGGAGGGAGGGGCGGTGGCGGCATTGGGCCATGGGAACACCCACAATTTCATGGGTGTCCCCATGGGTTCATGGACAGGTGTGCGGGGGTGGGCGGCTGGCTGCACATGACGTCACCCACCCGCCCTGTCTTCATCCCAGTGGCTTCATCAACTGACTTATATTTGCAAAGGCAGGGGATGGTTGCCGACTATTGAATGATTTTTCCTGCTATGGGCACATGCGAGGGGATGTCTTCCTAATGGTTGCATGGGGATACGGCAGCAGTGATTGGCGAGTATTCGCTGGGACGGCTTCGCTGGGGCTCAGTAAGCCATGAGTTTTGCAGCTTACCGAGTCAGTCAGAATGACCCCCCTAGTACCATGCCTTTTTTTCATGTTAGTACAAATTAAATTATACAGCTTCTGTTAGGGTTATAATGACAAATATACTGTAAATACCACCATAACTGCACATGAAGATCTATAAACCTGCAATTTATTAACTACATAGAATGTATTGATTGAACAAAAAAAAGTCAATATGCAATTAACAGTAATTAATAAATGTACTCATATTTTGGATTTGTATTATATGTAACCTTTAATTAACGCCACACAGGGAAGTAACTCCCAGAGACAATGGAGACCCCTATCTCCGGGCTCTAAGCCCTAAAGGGCACCTGCTGGTTCACAGTGGGATCTCATTATTTAACATGCAGAATATTTCTGTGGTGCTTTAGGAATTTATAATCATACTGTACGTACTGTTTCTTCCGACATTCAGGAGTTATGCTGAAGTCGTGACCACACCCACTAGCAGTGGCGTACCTAGATATTCGTAGGCCCCATAGCAAAAGTTTGTAAGGGCCCTCTATTTAGCAACTGATGGTGATAAATGTATGTAAAACATATTACTTAGACAGCAAAGATGGGCCCTCTTCAGCTCTGGGCCCCATAGCAGCTGCACCCCTTGCACCTATGGTAGTTACGGCCTTGCCCACTAGATGTTAACAGGTCACACCCATCTTTCAATGAGAAACTACTCCCACCAAACACAAAGTGGGGTGTCAATCCAAATAACTTGTTACCATACATGAAGAGGGCGTGTTGCTGTTGCAACAGTGTGAAATGTCGTCAACGAGAGCACATCTCGTCCCAGATTCACAGATTTTTTTTATTCAGCCCTATCTCAAATCCAATTATACCGTGGGGGTCAGAATATCATGGCTTATAGAACTGGCCCCACAGTGACTTACTGTATATATTGTCCTCCCTTCTCCACAGTAATGAATGAGACATACTAAGATGTATAGTATTCAGTGCATGTGCAGAGGTCCCCATTAAAGGATATGAACAAAGTTTTTTTTACATTTGCAATGTGTGGACGCAATAGACTATAGTCACCAATCCTTCTTATTAGCCAGGATTGGCAGTAGATTAAAGGTGGAGCTGCCCCATATCATCATGATTGATACATTGTATTCAACAATTTTAGACGTACAGTATTAACCCCTTCAGTGTCAGTCCCGGAAATTTTCCTGGCCAAGCTGCGGTGCCGCATCGGGCAGTCCCGGAAAATTTCCGGCAATGCAACAAATCTACAGGTGTGTGCCAGTGGTGCCTGCAGGTGTGCACCACTGGCGCATCACCTCACCAGCGACCCCCACTAGGCTGCTCCCTCCCCACCTCCACTGTTGTGCCCCCCCCCATACCTTCGCTCCGGTGACCGTACGCCGGAGCTCCCCTGCCGCCGCCATTACTTCGGGAGAGACGGCGGCAGGCTCGGGGATGTTTGGCACGGCTCGGGGGATGTTCGGGCGCCCGAGTCCTCCAGAGCCGCCCCGAACATCCCTTAGCCTGCCGCCTGCTGCCGGTCAGTGTGCTGCTATGATCGGCAGCGGCCGCAGGGGAGCTCCGCTGAAGACCACTGAAGTGGAGGGGCTGGGGGGGGGGTCACAGGAGGGGATGGGAGCGCTGGGACTCATCTACCCCATCAGTGGACGGTTTTTCTGGGACAGGACAAACCTGTCCTATTTAGGTACTCCTGCCCCAGAAAAACCCACCACTGAAGGGGTTAAAGATCAGTCAAGCGGTTGCTTGTTACCTTGCTTGTTCCTCTAAAGGGAAATGTGCATATATAACAGCACCGCACCTGTGTGGTTCACAGTAGGATCCAAGTGTAGCCATAGCCAGAGGTGTAGCTAGATGACATGGTACCCAGAGCAAGGGTATGTTTCTGCAAACACCCCCCTCCTCTTTCAATAACCATACTGCCCATTGCACATTATGCCACACAAATCGTAATGCTCATTATACATTATGCCACACAAACTGAAATGCTCATTACATATTATGCCATACACCATATACTGCTGACACCATTTTATGTCCCACACACAAAAATTCAGACAATAAGGCTTCTATTCCGTACTTTACAGATTTTTTTTTTTAACCTGCATGCTTGCTACCAGGGGTAACATGCTCCTTGCCGGGGATTTCTTGCTCATTGCAGAGGGTTACTTGCATGTTGCTTGCTGTTTTATGCTCGTTGCCAAGG
The DNA here is from genome assembly GCF_055691185.1 of Crinia signifera. Lineage (NCBI taxonomy): Eukaryota > Metazoa > Chordata > Amphibia > Anura > Myobatrachidae > Crinia > Crinia signifera. The sequence continues at coordinate 216,195,544 of NC_139222.1, read as the reverse complement.
GGGCTACATGCTCATTGCTAGGGGGAGTTACATGCTCATTGCCAGGTGGCATTACATGCTCGTTGCCAAGTAGCTGGCTTCATTCACAGGGGGATCCCTGCGCATGCTCACTGCGTACCATGCTCATGTGCGGTCGTTCGATAATCGCTCAGGCTGCGAATTCACAGCCCAGTGATTGGGCCCGAATCAGTCCCCATATTCTCTCACTGACCACATCGCTCTTTGAAAACATCTGCAAAATGACAGATGATGTTGTTTTAGCCTACAAATGTATTATCTCCCTGTTGTAAACAGAGGTGAAACTGCTCAAATGTAAACATACTGTGTGGTGTCACAAATGAGCAATTGTGATGCAAATTTACACTTTTGGCATATTAAATTACTGTGCATCACTGAAAGCAGCGATATGATTCAGGTCACAGCAACCGTGATGTGTACAACAGTCACACAAGTTTCTGTAATCATACATCTTGAGTCATTCATCTGATAATCGTCATTCTTTCTGATTCTCTTGCACATGATTTTCACCTTGGTTTTTATATTGTAACATTGCAGTGCAACTCCCTGTGCTGAAGACAACAGATCCTATATACGAATGTGGGTGGAATTGATCAATTCTAATAGCTGCTAAGAACTACGAATCTGAATAATCCTTCTTGCCTGGAAAAAAAATCTTAAACGTGTTCAGAAAGGCATTTTATCTAAAGCAGCATTTCCATATTTGTGCACTATGAACCCATCTGCTAAACCTGCAGGGTTGGTCCTATGGTCAGACAGTTGTTGCCGGATTTTGATATCAGCTAAATAATATAGGACATTTATTATACATTTATATGAAGATCTAGATTGTGTTTTCTGCTTTAGGGCAAATAATAATATTGACTGTAACATTATTGGTAAGCAAAACATTGTTCAGGGTTTTGAAGAACGAATTCAAGAAACCTTGCCCTAGATCAGTGTTTTTCAACCACTGTGCCATGGCACACTAGTGTGCCTTGAGCTGTTCTCAAGTGTGCCCCCAGATCTAGATATGCCCAAACAAGTTTACAGCCACCATCAGTTCAACTGTTATTTAGGGTGCCGGACGTCTCACTGACAGTCGGGATTCCGACAGTCATTACTCCGACGTCGGAATCCCGACTGCTCCCTCGTGGGAGTCCACGACCCCCATAGAGGGAGAATAAAATAGGTGGCGAGCGCAGCGAGCCCGCAAGGGGCTTAATTGCGCTCGACACGCTGTGCAGTCGGGATTCCGACGTCACGCTAATGACGGTCGGAATCCCGACTGTCGGTGTGTTATACCACACCCGTTATTTACTGGTCTCTTCGTTTCAATGCAATAAGAATGTGGAAGACTACAGGGGAATTTCCTTATATTTTCTTATAATACTAAAAGTATTAGCTAAAAAAATTAACAAAAAAACATTTGGTTTAAACCAGACAACCCTGGTAGAAGATAAACATTGGGATGTTGTGATTAGTTGCCCTAGGTTTATTCTAGTCTTCCGTGATTAACTTAAACAGGAGTTGGCACATGTGAAACATCCCCTCAAAGGGAACTATTGTTAAGGACCTCAGTGATGAGCTCTTAGTTTGACCAATTCAGTTTAATACATGCAATACCAAGGATGTACAGTATAATAAAGGCCAGCGTTCACCAGGAAACCCAACAAGGAAATTCGGCCCCCTGAGTAAAATCCACATTTTATTGCACTTGGACAGGACATATACTAGTGTGCTGAAGTAGGAATAACAGCTGTATCAGATAAGGGCTTAAAGGTGGCCATACATTAGAAAGACATTGCACCCAATCAATTGTGTGTGGACACAATCATACAATGCCGGCCACGGGAGATTGGAGGATTGGTCCTCTGATCTGATGTGCTGCACGTCAGATCAGTTCGGATTGGGAGCAGATTGCATGTGTTTTTAAGCACATGCAATCTGTCTTTAGATGGCTCATACAACCAGAGTCCTGTGCAGTGTTGCAAGTAAGGGGGTACGGTGTGGTACGGAGTACCTGTAAGAAATATGTTGCAGGTACGCAGTACCACTTACCCCTGATCCACTGTCATTTCTATTTTCATTTTAAGTCTAAATATAATGCATCCGCAGCCCGCCCACCCAGCGTTATGATTGGTGATGTATGCAGCTACCGGCTACTGCTGATTTAGCCTGTCACACTGACAGGCACCAGCAGCGCCGACAGCATGAAGAGCAGGCTCCACTATTGTAAGCACAAGCTGCCTGGCTCTCCCCCAAGCAAGAGCCAACCCACCCCCAGTCATTCCCAGTTTCTCATTCCCTTTCACCTGTGTCCACGCCTCTATTGTCATTTAGTCACTCCTCTAGCTTTGTGTGACCACGCCCCCTGATGACACATGACCATGCCCATTTTTGGTGGAGGCTATCAGTACCACCAAGAAAAAAATTCTACTTGCACCACTGGTCCTGTGACACTCCCTCCCTGACTAGCAGAGAAGAGAGGTGCAGCTTCCGGGCGGCCCGTGGCAGTGAAGACGCTGGGAAACGCTGAAGTTTCCAAGCGGCAGACAGGCGGGCTGCTGAAGAGAGCGGTGGATGTCCTTTTGCTCAATTCTGTCACCACTCTGAACACAGTTTTCAGAGGATTGCTGCATTCAGGCTATTTAATAATGGCATAACACAGCAGATGTGAGCAGAGTGGTAGTTGTGGCAACCTGTAAATTAAAAACATAAATAAAAAAATGGATATTTGGTACTCCTATCCTTTTGATCCTATTAGGCCAGCCCCTATCTAAATGAAGCTTCAATCATGCAGGAGATGGATTGTATGACAGATTGTCATACCCTCCAACATTTGAGTGGGAGAAATCGGTACACAATCGCAAAGGGGGCGTGTCTGCTGGTAAAGGGGCGTGGCCAAGCCTCCTTTCCTATACTTTTAATGGTGCGGTCAATTGGAGGGTATGTAATGGGCGATCCTGCACATTTCCCCCAGCACTGTCCTGTGGAGACAGCATTGCTTCTGTTGATGCCCAGCGTGCCCCCTCCTTACACTGTATGTAAGTGGCAGCAGCACATGTCACACAGCTCGTGCAAATCACCTTACCAGGGTAGACCCACGTCCCTGCCCGGCGCCGTTCCTCTACTGCTGCACCGGTGATTCATTGTCCCTGCGCACACTCCACACAGGCTAACATTGATCCTGCTGCAGCCTATCTCTGAGCATCCTGAGCAGGGGGATGCGGGCCCGCCGCGTTCCCCGTGGGGCACCTGAACAGATGGTGGTGTGTATACTCCACCTCCCAGAGTCCTCCTCGGCTGAGAGAGAGTTGAATGCGGCCGCGGGAGGAGGTTCCTGTGTCACTATCAAGCGCTGCACTGGAGTGCAGCTAAAAATCGGTTCAATCGGTACAGAGGGTTTTAGCTGGTACAGGCCGTTAAAAAACGGTACTGTACCGGCTAAATCGGTACTGTTGGAGGGTATGGATTGTGAGTACATTGTGTGTCAAAAAACCACCTAGGACTGCCGGGGAGTTGAAGCGAAATTGGACACAATCATGATTGCAAGACCGGTCTTCCTGATGTATGGCCACCTTAAGACTGAAACATGGTCAAGTCAGGCAAGTGGACGAGAAGAATAAACATGTCACAATCCAAGTTCAGGCAGGTGGCAGAGAAAATGCTCAATATAGGTCACAGCAACAGGAGATCAAAGGTAGGTCAAAATAATCTGGGTCAGCAACAGAAATGAACATTGCAGGACAGAAATCTTTCACTCTAACCAGAATAATTGAGTGTGGTTACATTTTTTTTTTCAAGCCCACTGAATGCAGGGGAATGGAAATGGATAGGCAGTGGGTGGAGATCCTAGACAATGCAGAATTGTCAAGAACACTTAACAGAATAGTGAACCTACAGCAACTGATGTGACTCAATACGAAGGAACACCAGTCTGCAGGTCACATGATCAAATTCACTTGAGCAGATCAGTGCTTAGGATCACATCAGGATAATAGAAGAATACTTCTCACGACTAATAGACTTTATTGCTAACTTGACATTCCTTATGGAAGGAGAAGAGAGACTTGTAAATACAAGCATCTTTTCCTCTTCCCATCCCACAATTCATTTTGCTACTCTTGGACCAACCCTCACTAAGAAGTGCATGCAATTACAAGGGGTCCTCAATCTGTTAAATGGAAAATATTGGGCCCAACTCTGGCAATGTCTAGCAGAGTTGGCTTCAGGTGTGACCGTGGGGTTGATTCAGAACCCGTTGCAGGGCTGCGAATTCGGCCCTGCCGATTAGCAATAGGCCACGCATACGCATGGTATGCTGTGCGCATGTGCAAGGCTCTCTGTGAATGAAGCCAGTGATGGCTAGCCACCTGACATCATCAGCAGCCCCGATCTCCCCAACAGCCATCGTAGCCATCTATACTTATGCAGTGCTGCACACAGGGGGAAGACCCATTGCATGGTGAGTGAATTCCAATGGATGTGCAGCCATGCACAGGGGTGGGATTTCACTCTAGTGTGGAAGGGCTGCAAAAAGTTTTAATCAGCCCCTGTATGAGGATCTTCAGAGAAGCAAAATCAAAATATCGGTTCTGCTAACCTTTATATAAGGAAGGTTGGGTGGTGTCAGACTCATGCGTCTTGTCCTTGTCAATCAGGCTAGAGATAAGTCAAATATAATTTTTTCCCTTTCCCTACTCTTGGTCTAAAATATTCTACTAGGATTCAAAAGTACTATGGGCCTTATTCTAGTTCACTCTTTCTGACAAAATCCTTCTTAGATGGACAAAACCATGTGCACTGCAGGTGTGGCAGATGTAACTTGTGCAGAGAGAATTAGATTTGGGTGGGGTTTTACTTCAAAGTGAGATCTATATTGCAGTGTAAAAATAAAGCAGCCAGTATTTACCCTGCACACAAACAAAATGACTCACCCAAATCTAATTCTCTCTGCACAGGTTACATCTGCCCCCCTGCAGTGGACATGGTTTTGTCCATCTAAGAAGGACAATGACAGAATGTTGACACAAGCAAAATGGTCAGCACAGGAATAGATTGACATGATTTTTGATACTTTTTTTTTTTTTAAACCGACTTGCTCATACTTTACCATCCCAGTGGGCATAGGGATATGATCGTGTGCCGAGCACAGCGAAGCACCGTTGCTGAAGCATGGTGAGCGCTCCCAGCCATACGAGGGGGTGTGGTGGACAAAAAAAAACTGAAAAACCTGTGTCAACCTTTTCTGGTATCCACCATGTTCATGTTGACCTTTGGCTTGTATGTCAACCTTCCATAGGTGTTGAGGTAGTGAATGTCAACCATATATACCACAACCCCGTCACCTGCCTTTAGCATTCCCTGCTTGATGAATATCTTCCCAGACTGTTCATTCTGAAAACCCACCAGTTTATTACACCCATACGACTCGCACTGCTACTCACTTTCTTCATTCACTGTCTCCTTACTTTTCCTTTCAATTCATACCCCTGGAACCCCCAGTATAAATCTCCTTTGATGTTGAAGCCTTTCACCTTTTGATCTCTCTCAGTGGATCTCCTCATCCTCCCACTTGATCTCACTCACCATTATGACATCTCTAATTTCACTAATTCCCCATTTTCTTACCTGACTTATTTATGGGTCCTGTTGCAACACTCTACTGTCCCGATAATGCTATTTCTCTTTACAGCAGCATTGCTGTCAACTACTAAGAGAGCTCTTTGGGAGAAATTAACATCTTTCATATTTGGAAGGACTTTGGAACAAAAATGTAATTTCTCTGAAATGGAATTAATTGCTAATTCATTGTCATTTGCTTGTGGGGATAGGATATGCTAACTTGGGAGCATTACGGTGTTTGGAATAACGTGTAATGGGCATTATGGCGTGCGATGTAATATGTAATAGGTATTATGTCTTGTGGCATGATGTGTAATGGGAATTATGGTGTGTGGCATAACGTGTAATGGACATTATGGCATGGGTAAAATATGTAATGGGTGTGTGACATGTAATAGGCATTGAGGTCTAAATTTTTAGCGTGGTGTGTGGCAAAACGTGTAATGGGTATCGCAGTGTGTGACAAAACGTGTAGTGGGCATTGCTCTTTGTCGCCTCCGGGCACCTGGTGTGAACCTACACCACTGGGTGATGGCAATCATACATTACTAGCATAGGCAAATCTAGGGGGTGGTCCGAGGGTGCACAGGACCACCCATTAGCCCATTTTGTAGCTAAGGGATGGGGCTTTCCAACGAGCCCAGCCCAGTGTCTCTAGCCCCCTGGGAACCGGAAATAATGCCAGGCAATCCCTATAGGATAACATGGGACCCGCTAATTCCGACCCCCACCCAGTTCAACGGCTGCCAGTTCCCCCTTCGGCATCACTGAAGCTCGAGGTTGATCTCAGTTGAACCCAAATCGCTGGGCCTTCAATCTGATCACAGGCTGGATCCATATGGGTTAATTGGTTCCAGGGATATTGAGGTTAAACCATTTTTTTTTTACATTTCTTAAATGTAATTTCATGACTGTTTATGTTCTTTGAGGGAAGATTTCTCTGGAACCAAACAGCCCAGTTTCACGGGACCAAAATCATTCGAAGCCAACTCAAAAGTTCTTCAATATGATACTGGTCTCAGGGGCAAACGCAGGATTTTCAGAAGGGGGTTTCCAGAGGGGCGGAGCAAAGCACAGAGATGGACACTTAGGTGACCCAGTATATGCCCAGACAGACAGACAGGGGTGGGGGAAGCTTTGATGTCCCGCGGGTGGTAGGGGGTATTATATCAACCGCTCGGCATGTAGGGCCTGGATTAGTAATTTCCACTAATTACCCCTTTACTGCACAGATGGTGGGAGATGGGGTGGGAGAAGAGGGCATTGGGCTGAATGAAGGGGCACTGATACATAACTTCCAGGGTGGTAGAGGATGTTTAATATGCAGAGGAGGGGTGTATAGTGGAGTGGGCTTATTATTCATAATTTTCTGGTGGGAGGACAGTTTGCTTGACTGGAGATATCTCCAGTTCCCGGAAATAGATTTCTTAGATTTTAATGGAATTAAAAACTAGAGAATCCCACCTACCAAATGGTATTGGGACTAGGGGATCAGATTTCAGGAGGCAGAACAATCTGCCAATGAGCATATAAAACTACATACCAGGTGTGTGGAGCTGGAGCAGTAACCAGCTGCTGGAAGGCTGATATCTCTGGTTCTGGGAATAGTAGAGACAAGCTACTAGTGTCCCTCAAAGGAGCAGAGTCCTCAGAAAAACTCTAAGTCAGACAGAACCTGAAAAATCTGACTGGGAAGAGCAATTAACAGGCTTGGATGGGGACCACTGCTTTGAAGTCAGATATCTCCGGTTCCCTAGGGCCGATTTTTAAAATTCTTATACCCATTGAAAGAGGGGTCCCTCAGCTTTCAATCTAGGGCCCTTAGACTCCTGGGGGGGTTTCTGGGTACTCAGAAACCCCCCCCTGCATGCGCTACTGCGTCTCATGTAAATGGGTCAGTTGGTTCTGAAAATATAGCTGGTTGGTTAAAGGGGGGTAGGGAGAGGGGAGTGGTTGTCTCTCCCCCTCACACCAGAAAATGCAGGGACTAGGCTGGTGTATAAGGGGTCAGCCTGGGAATGTCCCTGCATGATCCTGGGATCATATTCCCGGGTAAATCCCTGCATTTTCTGTTGTGAAAGGGGTATTATTTCAAACAGCCGTAACCTGCAGTGCTTTGAATACAGCCGGCCGCCCCCTGCTCTCTGCCCAGCTGTCAATGGCTGTCACCGCTGCAGCTTCCGCTCCAATTCTTCTCCCCGCTTTCACCTCAGCCTGCCCCCCCTTTAATCATGTGGTGTCGGCGCCCCGTGTGCTCCCCCGACGTCACGCAACAGCACGCACAATATTTAAAATGTCCACTCGGCTAGAGTGGACACCAGGAGGGGAGTGGGAGCGTGCTCTGCGCTGCGCTCTGCTCCTCTCCCCATAGAAGCAGCTGCACCGCTCTCCATCTCTCCCTGCAGCAGCAGCAGCAGCGAAGGCTCATATAAAAATTTACAGTAAGTGGCACTTTTGGGGGCATTGCTTAAGGGACGCTACAAGTGGTGGTATGTGGGGGCCTTACGCTTAATGTGTAAGGGGCATTATGGTGTGCAGCATCATGTGTAAGCGGCATTATGTGTGCAGCATCATGTGTAAGCGGCATTATGTGTGCAGCATCATGTGTAAGGGACATTATGTGTGCGGCATCATGTGTAATGGGTACTATGATGCATGGTGTATGGTCTAAAGGGTAATACCACACCCCTTTTTGTGATGTCACGCATCCTTCCCATGAGGCCACGCCCCCTTTTTGCTGTGCGGCTAAGCCACGCAAAGGTCCCCCCTACTATTGTGTCTAGATCTGGGACCACCCATTACCATAAATTCTAGATTCGCCTATGATTACTAGGGAAGTCCAGGAACAGAGCATTTCTCCCTCATGGAGAGGGTCAGGTAGGCAAGTATGCCTTACTAATGTACATGCCCTAGCTTAATTACCACATACCTCCCAACATGACCCTCTACAGGAGGGGCACAATGCTCTGTTTCTGGCCTTTCCTCGTAATGTATGATTGCTACCACCTGTGTGGAAATACCTTTCTTTACACATGAACCTGTAAAAATTAGGTGATGGCAATCACACATTAGGAGGGAAGTCCAGAAACAGAGCAGCATTGTATCCCTCCTGCAGAGGGTCATAATGTTAAGTAACCCCCCGTATGTCTGGATAGAACACGCCCTGGTCACGCCCCCTGTCCAGCACACTAGTACGTCTACATCTACACCACGTTCCCGGACAGCAGTACTACTACCCTCACACAGTACAATGCCCTGGGCAGAACCTGGCACTCGCGCCCCCACCAAAAATGATGTCCCGCACCATACACGCCGTGGCTGGCGTTAGGCGATCTAAGGGGCGGCTCCATACAGGAGCTGAGGCAGCTTCCTGACTTGGGCATGAGGCGGGGAGGGGGCGGTCCGGGGCGGTGAGGAGGCCGCCCTCCCGGTATATAAGCGCCCACACGGCAGGGAAGAGTGTAGCAGCTTCTGTAGCCAACGCTTGGAGTGCGGGACGCGGGCGCCCTCGGTGTATGGCAGCAAGATGTCCCGCTCGGACGAGGTGCACCGGCTGACCGAGAATGTGTACAAGGTGAGGACCCCCCATTCTACCTGCAGCTCACCCCCAGTCGTGGAAGTGCTGCTGGGCGAGAGCGCTCTGACCCGGCGAGCACTGCATAGTGCCAGTGCTGCTGCCCGGTGCCACTTGTTGTTCCTGGGCTCTGTGTGACCTGCCTGCGGCTCCCTGCCCATCAGTCCTGAACGTACTGCGTGGTTGTGTGCGGGGCACGGTGCTGCTGGTGTGGCGGCTGAGTCCCCCCTTACTCTTGGGTCACCTGGTGCTGTCCAGGGTGCTAGTCCTGCTTACTCCCCGGAGTGCCCCATGCAGGTGGGCGCCAGTCCGACATCACTGGGTAATGTGACTGCCCTCCTGTGCCCCTCTGGTTACGGTCTGTGGCAGAATCCTGGTAACTTGGGATATGAGATGTAGAATGCTGGCAAAGTTACATGCGCAACACACAGGGCTTCTGCAGTGCCATTCCTGTGCCCCTTATCCCCCCCCTCTTTATTTAATCATTATTATTATTATTATTGGGATTTTCTTTTTATGTATTGTTAATAGCGTTATTGTAATCTGCTATTGTTTTATCTGTTCCATAAGGTACATTCTTGCCTTTGTTTTATGCTCAAGTATTGATGATCTGTATTTTTAGTGGGGATTGTTGTATATTATTTGCTGGTACTGTACTACGTATTTTAACATGGTTTTATTGTGTAAATTACAACATTAGCATCAACCCTCTTAGATTAGAGATCACAGTGTAGAATTATATAATTGGTTAGTCTGTGGTCGTATCTGATTCTTCTACTTCGGCTTCATAAGTAATCTACAAGTGGAAAATTAATTTTAGTTTCAATTACCTCCAGCCCTTGTCACAGAAAGGCTATGTTGAGATCTGTGCATAATTGCAGAGAAACATTGGGGGAGGTACCTGTTGCTCTGCTATTCATAGGCCCAGCTGATGCTTCAAAATACAAGACAGCTAATGCCTGTTGATTGGGCATATACTGTAGTATACATATCACCATTTGCATATAATAATGAATTGCTTTAAGTATATAATAAAACAGGCTATTTCAACATTTTGGTTGTTGCCATTGTGGTTTTTTCTTTTATCCTATGTATTTTCTGCTAAATGCAAATAAAATCTGGTTATGTTCCGCAGTCACTGTCTTTGGTGCTGCAAACCCACAGAAGCTGCCTGTTCTTTCCTGTGTTTGTGTGTGGATTTAGCCTAGATCTGCAATGAATTTAACCTATTCACAACCTGATGGACTTGTGTGTGCATTTTATTATAATAGGAGTAACTGCTCCTTGGTAATTAGCCACTAGTGATACTGGAACTCAATGAAGATTTTCATAGCCATTTGCACAGGTATCTGTCATGGCTTCTAATGTGTGTAGTACTTTATTGTTGGAAATGTGCTGCTGCCCTATAGCTTGGACAGGTGTTCTGATACTTTTGGGGCTGCATTGTGTAATTCTTGAGGGCCACACATCAATCTCAGCATTAATAAACAATGGTGGTGATCCCTTTCTATTGTAATGTCTAGCTTCTTCTAAAGACCATATGTTAACAACAAATATGACAGAATATCTTCAAGTGGAGGGTCAAGTGAGTCCCCCTAAAGCTGCCTGTTGCCCATCTCAGCACTATAGATCTCAAATCTTCCTAATGATGCCATTCCAACACTGATGCCAGAATTCACTATGCAAATGTGTTCTGTCTGCAGCAGGATATCTCTGGTAGGTACCATATTTGTGTTTTACTAGGGCAGTGGTGTATTGACCGAACTTGCTGCTGGAAAGTGACTGGATACAGTGTTTGCAGGGGAAGTCGGGGTAATACATGAATATTTTACCAGTGGTTTTAGAATTAATTAACTTGTTTTAATATCTAAAATATATGGGCAGTACGGATGGTTTAATGGACTGATGTGAATGGCCAAATATTCTCTGTAAAGTGCTACGGAATATGTGAAACTGAATATAAGAATATATATATATATATATATATATATATATATATATATATATATATTTTTTTTTTTTTCCTCGTTCTCAAGCAGTGGGTGCTGTGTATAATAGCTTGTGTTTGTCTTGTGACCTACATAATCTGTTTATCTCTGTTGCAATATGTTATTGTAACCTTTACACACAATAGAACCCTTTTTTTGTATTCATTCTCCTTCGAAAAGATGTAATGTAGATCGGACACAAGCACGATGCTAAAGAATTACTTTGGCCTCTGAAATGCATATATATATTATTTTTTTTTTTTTTTTTTTTTGTGTGTTGAAAGTGCCCTTTTGTCAGGGGACTAAGTAAAAACAGGATCCAGACAAGACCACCCGGAACGCCGGACCGGACATCCAACTCTGCATTCGAGAGCTTGTAGTGGGATTCCCTGTGATAGCTTTCACCAGGGACATGGGGTAGGGGAGATTGCATCCTCCCAGTGTGGTCCGGACCATTATGATTCTCATTGCAACCCTGGACAATGCAGGGAGGTGGTTTTTCTTTTCCTCTCCCTGGTGACAGGTGTCAAACAGGCCCACCAGATGGAACACCCCTAGCACTGGATCGATTGATCCAGTGCTGGATCGATTGATGAATGGAGCCTGTCTGGTCTGCGTTCTGGGGTCCTGTTTGAGTTTTACCCATACCCTTTTGTCAGTAGTGTAACCTCTCAAAGGGGAAGCGGTCATCTATTAGAATGAACTTAGGTCTACAGTCATTAGGTCGACCCCACTAGGTCGACTGGCAGGAAGGTTGACCTGACTTAAGGTCGAATTTGCATAAAGGTCGACATGAGGAAGGTCGACTGGTCATAAGGTCGACATGGGTTTTTCACTGTTTTTTGAGCCGACATGTGCTGACAGGCGGTATTTCATGCCCTACCATCCACTAGGGCGTGGAGAAGGTTATTAAAGCTGTGGCGAGCGACGCGAGCCACCGTGCCCGAAGCAATGCGAGGGTCCGATTCTCTTTGCCAACTGTGTCCATGTCGACATTCGGGTAAAAAAACAGTGAAAACCCCATGTCGACCTTAAGTCATGTCGACCTTCCTGCCAGTCGACCTAGTGGGGTCGACCTAATGACAGTAGACCTAAGTGGGGTCTGACAGATGTACCGATTCCTCTCAAAGTATACATATATGTAGCACAAGAACACCTTTTAGTATGCTAGAAAGCAGATCAATGGACATGTGCTAAGTAACGGTGTACCAGAATTGTTCGACCTTGACTTGTACAAGGGAGTGACTTTGTAAAACAAAGGAGCATATTACCATGATATCCTGTTCACATGAATAGCTTTTGCTGCGTGTAGCCAAGCTTGGCTAATGTGCACAGAACCAAACATGGCTCATACACTTTAGTAGTAAAACAAAGCTGTTCTGTGTAAGGTAAATTCTCTAGGTGTAAAGCTGCTTTTGGTGTTCTCACCTACAGAATGTAAGCTGCCATTAGTGGCTGATTAGACTGCAGCCTAGGGCGCCAGGACTGGTGGTCGCCCTGCAGGTGACAGCCGAGGAATAAAACCAAGGCCCAATTTATTCCATGCTTGTTGGCTATTGTCTGTGCCAATGGAACTTGCTGATGGATCCATTACTACAAGTACCAGGCTCTGCATATACTCCTATTGAGGTCTTGCAGTAATTATTCCATGTATGTGACTTTTCATTTGTCAGCACTACAAGTACCAGCGCTCTGCATATACTCCTATTGAGGTCTTGCAGTAATTATTCCATGTATGTGACTTTTCATTTGTCTCCTGAAATCACTTTTAACTGCTAATCTGAATTATGGCAATTGCAGAACCAGTGTTGTATTGTTAAGGATGTTTCTAGCCTTTGCATAACCTGTTTGAAGCTGTTGTCAGTGAGGCCTAATTTATTAGGGTATATATTTTTGGCTAGTATTTATTTAAAACAAGCTAATTGATGTCCTTTGATTAGCTGGTCATGTGCCCTCAGCTGTAGCCTCTTCTAATCAGACTTGGTATATATCTTCACTTATAAGGCAGTCCTCTGCCTGGGCAGTTCTCTGAGTTAGAAATTACAAAGTGATATTACTTTTAAAGAACAGTTAAAAAAACAGTTGAAAAACATTGAACAACATCAAGCGAGGTAAATACAATACACATTATTACATCATGCTCACCAAACTGCTACTTCTCATTTCATTACATGGAATTTTCACCAAACTTCACAATACACATTATTACATCATGCTCACCAAACTGCTACTTCTCATTTCATTACATGGAATTTTCACCAAACTTCACTCATACTATCATCTCCCTGACACTCACCACTCTGTGCACATTGCCTCTTCGATTATTCACTCCCCTCTTCTAAACACTCATGAGCTCTTTACTTACTTCTCTACTTGTACTTTCACATCCACATCCCACCACCAATACAAAAAAACACAAACATCCACCTTTATCTATCTCTCCTTTCTAATCTTATTAGCTGGTGACATATCACCAAACCCAGGCCCAAACCACCTGTCCCACTCAGAGTTTACTGGTTTTATGCCTAGAAATTCGGCTAACCTCATTAATATCACTTGCCTCCCACCACACTCCAAACAACTTAAATGTGCCCTATTGAATGCACGCTCTGTTTGCAATAAATTAACATCCATCCATGACCTCTTTATCTCTCACAAATTCAACCTGCTGGCAGTTACAGAAACCTGGCTCACACAATCCGACACTGCCTCGCCTGCAGCACTGTCACATGGTGGTTTCCACTTCACTCACACAACCAGGCCTGGTAACTGTAAAGGAGGTGGGGTTGGTATATTACTGTCACAAGACTTCACATACTCAGTTCTACCATCTGCTCCTTCACTCACATTTACATCCTTTGAAGTTCACTCTATTAGGGTTTTTTCCCCTTTCTCTCTGCGTGTTGCTGCTATCTATCGCCCACCTGGGCTTCCCAAAACTCAATTTCTAGAAGATTTCTCTGCCTGGCTCCCCCATTTCTTATCCTCTGACATCTCCACTGTCATCCTGGGTGACTCAATATTGCTATTGACAGTCCACCATCTTTGCATGCTTCCAAACTCCTCTCTCTAACCTCCTCTCTCGGCCTCTCCCAGTGGTCTGACTCCTCTACTCACGAGGAAGGCCACTGCCTTGACCTTGTTTTCACCAGGCTGTGCTCAGTCTCTGATTTTACTAACACTCCCTTCCCTCTCTCTGATCACAATCTCATTACCCTCTCACTCTCTTCCATTACCCCAAGCTCACTGACACTGAAATCATGCAAGCCTACTCTAACCCGCAGAAATACTAATGCAATTAATTTTCCACAACTTACCACCTCCCTGCAACAACAGCTCTCACTAATTTCTACATTTACCTCTCCTGACTCTGCTGTTTCCCACCTCTACCAGACTCTTGAAACAGCCCTTGATGACATGGCTCCAGCTACCCATTACACCCCGCGTAGGCTTAGATGCCAACCGTGGCACACCAAAACTACAAGACAACTACGAAATCATTCACGTAAAGTAGAACGCCAATGGCGCAAATCTCGTAGTACGACTGATTTCCTTGCATATAAAACTAGCTACTACTCCTACAGCAATGCTTTGGACTCTGCCAAACAAACATACTACCAATCTCTCATCTCTTCTCATGCCACCAACCCTAAGCGACTTTTTAACACCTTTAAGTCTCTTCTGTACCCTCCCCCTCCTCCCCCACCGGCTACCATCAGTGCACAAGAACTTGCCTCCTACTTTAAGGACAAGATTGATAACATCCGAGATGAAATGGTATGCTCTTCCACAACCTCTAACCCTCTTTCTTTCCCACCTGAACCCTCTGGCACTTTCTCTTCATTTGAGCCCACAAATGAAAAGGAAGTATCCGCACTCTTCTTATCCTCTTACTCTACTACCTCTCCTCTCGATCCTATACCTGCGCAAGTCATTAAAAATCTATCTCCTGTGATTATTCCAACCTTAACTAAAATCTGCAATCTCTCTCTTACTACTGGTACTTTTCCTTCTCTGCTCAAACATGCAGTGATAACTCCTATTCTAAAAAAACAGAATTCTGACCCTAACTCTCTCTCTAACTATCGTCCTATATCTCAGCTCCCATGCCTCTCCAAGCTACTGGAGAGACTTGTCTACTCTCGCCTCACAAACTTTCTTAACTCTAACACCCTATTAGACCCACTTCAGTCAGGTTTTCGCTCTCAACACTCCACTGAGACAGCACTGACTAAAGTGGTGAATGATCTGGTAACGGCTAAGTCTAAAGGCCATTACTCACTACTTATTCTTCTTGATCTTTCTGCTGCTTTTGACACCGTTGATCACGCTCTTCTCTTACAAACACTACACTCCCTAGGTCTTAATGATACAGCCCTTTCCTGGTTCACATCTTACCTATCTGATCGCTCTTTCAGTGTTCGCTTCTCTAACTCTACTTCCTCTTCATTACCTCTGTCAGTCGGAGTTTCACAAGGTTCAGTCTTAGGTCCTCTGCTCTTCTCAATCTATACCTCCTCTCTTGGCAAACTAATCAGCTCTTTCGGATTTCAGTATCACTTGTATGCTGATGATACTCAAATCTATCTATCAACCCCAGAGTTGTCACCAGTGGTTTTGGGTCGAGTTTCTGATTGTCTCTCTGCCATCTCATCTTGGATGTCTTGTCGCCAACTCAAACTCAATATTTCCAAAACGGAATTACTTATATTCCCGCTAACTAAGAACAGTTACCATCCTGACATCTCAATCGCTGTTGACAACTCGATAATCTACCCTACCCCACAAGCTCGTTGCTTAGGGGTCATCCTCGACTCTGAACTGTCCTTTCTTCCCCACATTCAATCTGTCTCCAAATCATGTTACATGCATCTAAAAAACATATCCAAAATACGACCCTATCTCACACAAGACACTACCAAATCTCTTATCCATGCACTCATTATATCCCGCATTGATTATTGCAATAGTCTCCTAAATGGTCTTCCCAAGAACAGACTCTCACCACTGCAATCAATTTTAAATGCTGCTGCTAGGCTGATCTTCCTTGCAAGACGCTCATCGTCTGCTGATCCGCTCTGCCAGTCCCTCCATTGGTTGCCTGTATATTACCGTATTCAATATAAAACACTTCTACTTGCTTATAAAGCTATTAACCATACTGCACCAGCATATATCTCTGCACTTATCACAAAATATCTCCCATCTCGACCACTACGCTCTACACAAGATCTGCGTCTCTCTTCTGCACGGATCACTAGCTCCCATTCATTATTACAGGACTTTTATCGGGCTGCTCCCATCCTATGGAATGCCCTTCCACGCACATTAAGACTCTCCACCAGTCTCCAAACTTTCAAGCGTTCCCTGAAAACTCACCTCTTCAGGCAAGCCTATCATATTTAAGTTCTACATGCATAACCCTCCGAGGCACTTATGTATTACATAGCTTCCCTTCTGGACTTGTAACTGCTATGCTATTACTGGTGCCTGTCCTTATGTTTCCCCCTATATCCCTATAGATTGTAAGCTTGCAGCAGGGCCCTCCTACCTCCAAGTCTGTCTGTTGTTACCCAGTTTGTCTTATCACTGTCTACTATTGTAAAGCGCAACGGAATCTGCTGCGCTATATAAGAAACTGTAAATAAATAAATAAATGTACATTGTGCTACAGGGCCAGCTGGGCAGCCTAAAGCTAAAGTCTCCTCCACAAGCTTTAGATACTACATGCCATTTGTGTAACCTTTATTACATGCACATGGGCAGTTTGACTGGCAAGTCCCTGTGCGCTCATACATGCTTGTATTAGCAGCATTACAAGGGGATTTACATGTTTGCCTAGGGCAAGCATGTCCAACTATGGCCCTCCAGCTGTATGGCCCTGAAACTACAAGTCCCATCATGCCTTGCCACAGTTTTGGGAATGCTAAATCTATGCAAGGCATGATGGGGGATGTGTAGTTTCACAACACTTTCTTCCACATGTGTAGTTTTACAGCAGCTGGAGGGCCACAGGTTGGACATGCCTGGCCTAAGGCACCTGGAACCTATAATCAGGCCCTGGCCGCTATCTTATAGGCTGACACTTCTGAATTTCTGCTGAGTGTGTACTAGGCAATATGACCACAATTGTTTTTAGGCACATTATTTACATGAAATAAATTTGTTACACACTAATTGACATTAAGGCCGGTATCTGCTTATTGGGGCATAAGGGGAGTACACATGGTGAGATTTTGACTAGATAGTCAAAATCTCCTGGAAAGTTAGACAAAACATCCCAGTTTTTCTCCTGCTTAGTCAATATTTTACTAGCATAGATTGACTGTGCAGGCAAGGCAATCTTGACGAGATCATAGACTAGCATTAAGGTCCATACTCACTGGGCAACTTTTAGCTGAAAGCCGCTCAAACATGCTGTTTTAAGCGACTTTCAGCTCAGTCACCCAGTGTGTATGGGCCTTAACTTAGACAAAATCGCTTAGTCAAAATCTCTTGTGCATCTAGTCAAAATTGACCTTTGGCCAATATCTCATTGTGTGCGCATGGCTTTAAGCTTTGTGTGCCTTTTTTTTTTTTTTTTTTTTTTTTTTATTTATTTTTGTTCTTAAATCGCCCCACAAAAAAAAACAGATTGCACCTAATAGGATACTGGCCTAAATGTTTGAAAGTGTCCTCATAACTCCCATAGCTGCAGAGAAGGTACTCACTGCTGAGGGACCTTTTGCAATACCTGTGTAATGGGGTGTTCTGTGCATACCCCCCCCCCCTCCCTTTTATGTAAATAATATATAAACTAGCCTTATGTTGCATTTCTGCCACCATGAAGCCCCTCATCGTTATAGAACACTAAAGGCAAATACATTTTTTTATTTTTTATTGCCTATGTCAAAAACCCTCCAGAAGTGCATTATAACCTGTCTTTAGTAGATATAAATTCTAAGCATTGAAATTGTATGGATGAATGTGGTTATGGTGTGTACACACGGTCGATGGCCGTTCTATTCGATCCGATTGAATCGCACAGCAAGCCAAACGACATGCATGCGATTTTGACTGTATAGTACAGATCTGTACTATGTAGTCAATGCAGCCCTGTCTAATACTGCTTTCACATTGCAAAAACCTGCTTTCAACCCGTTTTTCTAAACGTGTCTTAAAACTGGTCAAAAGCCAGTTAAACCCCTTTCATATTGCATGATGTAAAGGTATATAGCAGTTTAAATACCGTTTTGTACCTTTCAGATTCAACCCGTTTCACCCATAGAAAGCCATAAAATGTTATTTTAAATGTTTTTTTCCTGCTTGTGGGCGGGGATCAAGTGTGGTTATCATTTGTAGCAAATACCGTTTCTGAGCTGTTCAGACTGCAGGGAAAACGGCTCAGAAACGTGTAGGATCCTGCTTTTAACACGTGTTAAAATACCGGTTTTCTGTAACCGGTAAATTGACAATGTAGCTTTCACATTGCAGCTGTACCCGTTTTAAAGCACTAAAAAAACGGCAATATACCGTGTTACAGCTGCAATGTGAAAGGGGTATATCTGGCTGCGATTTTGTGCTGTGCGGGTGCACACATCCGGATTGCAAGGTTAAAAAACCTGTGCAATCTGCATGCGATTTTTGACTATATACTAAAATCTCATGCCAAGTCTCACCGTGTGTACACACCATTAGTGTTCATCAACTCTCTGGTGACAAGAGTGAAAATCCTATGCAAGCACAAGTTGTATATGATAGTGTGTTCACAGGTTGTCTTGGATTTTGGCTGCTTATCAAAGTTCTAGGACACCTGTTATCAGGGCGATTCTTTTATCTGGCCAGAACATTTCTCAAGTAATGTTTGCTAGCAGGGGTACGAAGTCTTACCACTTTGCCAGCCATTTTTGTATATTTGTGCATGTCATGTGACTTCCTGGTTCACACATGTACAGTGGAAATGGAAGATTTGAGGTGTGTGTGTAGAAAAAAATAACTTGCAACTTATAGGCTTAGAAAAATATTGCTTTATTTAAATCATTATTCTATATAAACATCTCCTATTATGATCCTTGGTAAATAGTCCTGGTAAGCACTGTACATAGTGGGGGTGGGGTTGTCTGGATATAGGATTAATAGAACACAAGTCATTGCTGAGTCTGACCTGCTGTGCAGGGGGCATGGCTGACTTCATGTTTAAAGTGCAGGAAGAATAAGAGCTCATGAATGTAACTGTTTAGCAATTTGGATATCTGTCTGTGTGGGAGCGTGCTGTCACTTTTGGGTAGGAGGTGAATGATGCGTGGGTCTGCATTTTCTCTCTGTTTCAATCCTCCAGTTGATTCCCCATCTAGCAGTGTGGGGTACAACATTTTCCTGCTTGCTACCTGCAGACAGCTGTAACTTGCTCTGTAGTGGAAGCTTTGCAGTAGCCAGGTTTTGCAGAGCCATTACATGCATCTTCTATCTATGGCTGTTTATGAACTCTCAAATACTATTTACTGTTAATAAGCATTTTAGATTGGGAAAGGCAGATCTTGTATTTTTGTCTGAACACTAATAGACTAAAATCTCAACAAGCCAAACCAAAAGCACACACTGTGCAAATCTGAAAAGCCATCATTCATTCACAAATGCTTGATGGTCTAAACCGGTGGTAACCAAATCCAGTCCTCGAGAGCTACCAACAGGTCACATTTTCCAGACAACCTAGCTGCTGCACAGGTGCACTCATTACTCACTGACAAACATTATAAATGATCCAAAGGTGGAACTAATCACTTCACTTGTGATTCTGTGAGGAGATATGGAAAACATTAATGCCCCTTTCAGACCGCACTTTGTAAACGGTATATTGCCGTTTTTTTACCGTTTTAAAACGGTAATCTGTGCGGTCTGAAAGGTGCAGATCCAATTAACCGGTTTGAAAATACCGTTTCTGAAACGGTATTTAGGACCCAGCCAATGAGCTGGGTCCTTAATTCAGAGCAGCGACTATTTAATGAGCACTCATTAAATATTCGCAGCACTGGAGTGCCCCCCCCGCGCATGTGTCGACACCCCCCACGCGGCGCGTGTGTCGACACCCGCCGTGCAGCCGGTACCTTCGTTGTGGATCCCGGCAGTGAAGTATGGTCGGGGAAGCACTTATGAAAAAAAAGCGTCTTTCAGAAAATGGCTGCCCCATAGGAAAACCTGTTTTAAAAAAAAAACTGTCTTTCGTATGGGGGCAGCCATTTTTCTTATAAGAAAAGTGACTTTCGGAAAATGGCTGCCCCCATACGAAAGACAGTTTTTTTTTTTTTTTTTTTTAAACTGGTTTTCCTATGGGGCAGCCATTTTCTGAAAGGGCTTCCCCGACCAACTGCAGTGCCGGATCACGCAACGGAGGTACCGGCTGCACAGGGGTGGGGGGTTGTTAGCCCTGGGGTGGGGGGGATTTGGGGGTGTTAACCCGCGGGGGCGGCGCGCGCTGAAGACTGGCTTTGACCCTGTTTTTGGAAAGTTTCCAAAAACGGGTCTGCCAGTGTCAAAAAAACCGCACTTAAACGGTAATATACCGTTTAAGAGATGCGGTGTGAAAGGGGTTTTACCTGGCAGACCCGTTTTTGGAAACGTTTCCAAATACAGGGTCACAGCCAGTTTTGCGGTCTGAAAGCAGCATAACTTTTGGTAGCTCTCGAGGACTGGAGTTGGCTACCCCAGGTCTAAAATGTCCAATATGAGACCATGTCTTCCATTGAAACGTGTCCTTAGCTTTGTGTCCTATTATAAATAGTTTGGCTACATAACTGATACAAAGATTATGGGCTTGTAGAACCTGAAAGGGATGATTTACTTGGCCCTGTGACGGTTATATTAGGCATGAGACTTCATATTATTATAAAATAACAATAAATGTATCCACTGCAGGTGTAGCTGAATAGTGATGTGCACTTGGTTCCTTGCTTCATGGTATACAGTGCTAGCTTGATGTTCCCCGCTGGCAGTTAAGTAGGGTACACACCAGGACGACCACCGTCGTTCACGACCGATAGACGACCATGGAACGATTTCCCTTGGACTTCCCGGGAGCTCCCAGGCAGTCCCCAGCAAACGATTAGCAAAAATTGTGTTTTTTTGCGGAACGATCTAGATCCGATCCCGATGCGCCCGCGATGGTCGTTAAGACGGTCGGATCGCTGGTTTTTGTTTTTTTTGCAAGAACACATGCGACCGTCGTCAGATGGGCCTTTGAAATTTGAATGACGGGGCTGGACTAGCAGAGGGGGGAGGACTAGCAGAGGGGGATAGGAATAGCAGCAGCCATTTTAAACCAGTGTATTTCTGCTTTGTTACTAGTGAGGCTTGGTTTATACCTGCTGGACATAGCTATTTACACATTACTTTGTTTTGCCTGCCATTACAAAGTGTCTTTTAACCCTGCACTATGGAGAATGCAGTGATGGGTAGTCACCAGCAACAGTACCTGCTCTATTATGCAGTTTTGAAGCTCAGGCGTCAGAGAGCCCAGCGCAGGAGAGAAAGATCATGCTGGACAAAGCAGTGGCTACTTCAGCGTCAGACTCGTTCGCACATGCCACTGCTCAGGGACATCAGGGAGAATAACCCAGACGATTTTCGTAACTTCTTGAGGATGGATGATGCCACATTCCAGGAATTGCTGCGTCTGGTGACTCCCCACATCGAGAAGCAGGATACCAAGTATCGCATGGCTATCCCTGCTGAGGAACGGCTGGTGGTGACCCTGAGGTTTCTGGCGACAGGACGGTCTCTTGCTGACCTAAAGTTTGGATCCCTCATCTCCCCGCAAGCTTTGGGCCTCATCATCCCGGAGACCTGCAAAGCCATTGTGAAGGTGCTGCAGTACCAGTATTGCAAGGTAAGATGAAATATACACTGTACACTTTATTGTGCAAACAAAATATTTTTATTTATAATTTAGGCCTAGGACAGAAACAGGTTTTTTAGGCCTTTCATGGTTAAAACATGTAAAATAGTAAATAGATTGTGTCAACACAAATATATTATAATACCATATATAAAAGATATTGTACAAAAACACACACTATATATAAAGATTTAAGTATGTATGACCCAGTTTAAACTTTCCCACTAAGTACGGGCTACTGTGTGGCAGAGGATGTCTGCCGCAGATAAGTAAAGGCTGCGGCCCACATAGCGCATGGCGCAGATGCAATGGTCCCGGCCCCATTGATGTGCGCCATACGCCATGTGAGCAGTGGCCATCACATACCTGCAGCTGAGACCATGTCTGCCGCACAGTACCCCATACTATTTGCAAAGACAAAAGGGTAATAAATGGAGTTTGCTCTCCAGATTGAGGAGAATCCTGTTCTCCCTCTGGTAATGCAGGTACAGGTAGCAGCATATAAAAAGAAAAAAAAGACACTCTGGTAACTTCTGAAACAGGCCCTTACAACAGTAGGGATAAGGTACTGTGTGGCAGAGGATGTCTGCTGCAGATATGTAAAGGCTGCGGCCCACATGGCGCATGGCGCAGATGCAATGGTCCCGGCCCCATTGATGTGCGCCATACGCCATGTGAGCAGTGGCCATCACATACCTGCAGCTGAGACCATGTCTGCCGCACAGTACCCCATACTATTGGCAAAGACAAAAGGGCAATAAATGGAGTTTGCTATCCAGATTGAGGAGAATTCTGTTCTCCCTCTGGTAATGCAGGTACAGGTAGCAGCATATAAATAAACAAAAAAAACACACTCTGGTAACTTCTGGAACATGCCCTTACAACAGTAGGGATAGGTACTGTGCGGCAGAGGATGTCTGCTGCAGATATGTAAAGGCTGCGGCCCACATGGCGCATGGCGCAGATGCAATGGTCCCGGCCCCATTGATGTGCGCCATACGCCATGTGAGCAGTGGCCATCACATACCTGCAGCTGAGACCATGTCGATGGTAAATGATAAAGTAGCCTATTTTTTAAGACAGATCCTCAAAAACAGGACACTCTGGATCTTCTATCAGTAAAGAACTGTAGAATTGACGGTACTTGGGGGGTTGAGAAGGCTGTGTAGGTGTTGACTGGGTATGTGTTGGAATTGTGCTCGACTGGCCTGCTACGGTGGCAGGCGGAGTAGGCACTGGTGATTCTAATGACAGTGGTGTGTCTGGTGCACTACCAATGCCAACTATTTTAGTGCCACTGTTGAGATACCCTAAACTGCCATTATACACCAACTCCATGCATAACTTTTCAAAAGTAAGTTGCTGGTCAGGAGCCATGTTGCGAACACACTCTGCCACATAAGTGAAGTAGTTGTCATGTTTGTCCGGGTTTCTTTGCAGGACTTGATGTGCCCGCATCATAAATTCTTCATGTGCCGCTGCTTCTCCTTTTTTTCCTTTGCCACGCATTTTTTTGGCACGGGGGAGTGGTGGAGTGGGTTCCAGGGTGGGTGGCGGAGTGCGTGCCGGAGTAGGAACTTCGTTCGATGTGCATGCATTCTCAGATAGGACAGATAGGTCTGGGGTTGCAGGTGGGTAGTCACCAAGCTGTAAAAAAATTGAACATGTTTACTAATCAATTCTATTTACTTCTAATTTCAGTTCCCTACCAGCGTGAATGAATGGAAAGTCATCGCAGAGGAGTTTGAACAGCGATGGAACTTCCCAAATTGCGGTGGAGCCATTGATGGCAAACATGTCCGCATAGCCCAGCCTATCAATAGTGGTTCCTACTATTTTAATTACAAGGGCTATTTTAGCATTGTACTAATGGCTGTTGTTAATGCGAACTATGAGTTTATCTTCCTGGATGTAGGAAGGAATGGCCGTGCATCGGATGGTGGCACTTTCAAGGACACAAAGTTCTACGAAAGGCTCATAGCGAACACCCTTCACTTGCCGTCTGTCCAGGAAACTAAACAGGGGCTTAACTTTGTTTTTGTGGCTGACGAGGCTTTTGGCCTGCACGAGCATGTCATGAAGCCATATGCGCAAAGGGGGTTGAACCATGACAAAAGGATCTTTAACTACAGGCTATCCAGGGCACGGCGTGTTGTGGAAAATGCTTTTGGCATCCTGGCAAGCCGGTTTCGCATTTTCCACACTGCCATTAACCTGAGGGTGGACAAAATTGACTGGGTTGTCACGGCGTGCTGTGTCCTGCACAATTTGCTCCGCAGAAAAGCCACACAGCAAAGGGCTACAGGCACAGCACTCCAAGAAGACCAAGAACTGCCAGAGGAGGTAGTGCAGATATCCTCCTTGCAAACCCCAACACAACGCTACACAGGGAGTGCACGAGCCAAACAGGTGAGGGAAGAGTACATGGCCTACTTTAATGGGGAGGGCGCTGTGGATTGGCAGGAGGAATCAATTAGATAGCCAAAAAAATAGACTCACCGATGCAGACTGCGAATTCTCCTCCTCCTCCTGCGCCGTGACTTCTTGGTTTTCATGTTCTACCATAAGGACTACTCCTGTCCTCATCGACTCCTGGCTGAGGGTGAATGTCAACCGGTCATAGTACCAGAGCGATGTTTGATACATCTCGTCGACTCCAGCACCAGACTTCTTTGCAGCCTCCATCTTCTTGTGTTCCTTTAAGAACACCGTGCGCATATTCTGGATGCGTTTCCTCACCCATTCAACATTGGCCTCTGGATGAAATGGAAGACTGTAGCGTGCCAACTCCTCCAAGGCTTGGTTTCTTTTCATTTTGTTTGAATACTCCTTGGATTTTGTTCTCCACAGGCATTCGTGTGTACGATATTTTTCAATAAACCCTTCCAAAAACTCTTGTTCCTTTGCGTTGGACATTGGGACTGTAAAAAGATAAAACCATTTTAGTTGTTATAGTTATACCCATGTTTTGTTTCATATTTAAATTTTTATAGTTATAGTTATACCCATGTTTTGTTTCATATTTAAATTTTTATAGTTACACCAGTTTACCTAGTTCTT
The DNA here is from genome assembly GCF_055691185.1 of Crinia signifera. Lineage (NCBI taxonomy): Eukaryota > Metazoa > Chordata > Amphibia > Anura > Myobatrachidae > Crinia > Crinia signifera. Next base: position 216,170,427 of record NC_139222.1, on the reverse strand, counting down.
ATGTTTTAAGTATTTAAAATGTTAATAAACTTTTATGAAAACCACTATACATTTTATTGTGCAGATTGCTATTCACACACACAGGTGAATGGGGCCTAGCAGAGAGGAGTGCATGGAATACTGCAATGGTGGACAATGGTTTATGTATATATATCTATATATACACAAACACACACACACACACAGGTGAATGGGGCCTAGCAGAGAGGAGTGCATGGAATACTGCAATGGTGGACAATGGTTTATGTATATATATCTATATATACACAAACACACACACACACACACACAGGTGAATGGGGCCTAGCAGAGAGGAGTGCATGGAATACTGCAATGGTGGACAATGGTTTATGTATATATATCTATATATACACAAACACACACACACACACAGGTGAATGGGGCCTAGCAGAGAGGAGTGCATGGAATACTGCAATGGTGGACAATGGTTTATGTATATATATCTATATATACACAAACACACACACACACACAGGTGAATGGGGCCTAGCAGAGAGGAGTGCTTGGAATACTGCAATGGTGGACACTGGTTATATGTATACACACACACATGGGGCCCACCCAAAAAAAACAGTGACATGGTCGGGTGCACGGTTGCCAAACCAGTGCTTTATACACACTATATACATTGGTGGCAACAGTGGGCATGCATAGAAGAGCATTGGGAGTGCAAACATACCAGGTTGTTGTTCTGGGAGATGAGACAAGAAGGAGAGTCCAACTGCTGCGCCAGCGCTGTTTGCTATGTGGAAAAACATGGCGCCGGGGGAGTGTTTAGGAAATGCCACTCAAATAGGCTGGATCAAACGACGGACGCACCGACGGACGGACGACGGAGGCGGCAAAAAACACTCACGATCTGCATACGATTGACGGTCGGTCGGCCTGGGATTGACGGATCCTACCTGCAGCACGTAGGACCAAAGATGCGACCAAACGAGCGGCGTGAACGCGCATTGGATCGGAATCGGATCAAATAAATGGCAAAAACACACGATAGTACACACAATCTGCATACAACCGGTCGGAATCGGATCTAAATTGACAGAATCGTGCCCTAGTCGTCCTGGTGTGTACCTAGCATTAGTGTCCCTCCAGCACACTTCTCTATCCCAGTGCTTGTAGTGTCCTGTCCAAGAGGTGCCTATGACCACTATTACCAGGGAGGGAATATAACCTCCCTGTATTTTAAGGGGATGGGGTAATAGCCCAAACTGTCCAGATCCTAAGCAGAGGCTGTAATCTCTCCCTCCCCAATGCTAGCTGTTTTTTTTTTTTTTTTGTTTGTTTTTTTAATGGCTGCTGACTACTTTAAAATGCTCATGCCTGACCACTCGGTCCAGCATTCGATGGTCGGCGACCATCGAATGATAGGGGAGGTTCCCACAGATGGAGGAGGAGTTCACATGAAATATCCACTCACAGTCCGTTCAGTCGCCGTCTTACCGCAAAAGGAGGGTGTGAGCGATCCGTATGGAAGGCGGGGCTAAGAACACTCGGTTCCTGTCCGAAAATACGCATCCGACCGAATCAACTAGAATAAGGGCCTAGGAGCCGCTCATTACATATGCGCATATGAATGAGCCGATCATTGCATATGTGCATATATAATGTGCGGCTGATAACCAGCTCTGTTGTAACTGCTGCCTGAGTCCTATATACTGGTTCAGAGCCGTTCACACTGCATAAAAACCGGCTCTGAACTGTGTAGGACTTTTTACCCGTTTGCAAGCACCGGTTATTTGTAACCGGTAAATGCAGACTGGCACTTTCACACCGGAGTTCTAACTGGTTTAAAAGGCTAAAAATACAGTTAAAAGCTGCAGTGTGAAAGGGGTATTAGATTTGTGTTTTATTTTGTTTCTGTGCAGGGTAATTACTGGCTGCATTATTTTTACACTGCAATTTAGATTTCAGTTTCAACAGACCCCACCCAAATTTAACTCTCTCTGCACATGTTACATCTGCCTCACCTGCAGTGCACATGGTTTTGCCCATTTTTCAATTAAATTTGTACTGCAATCATCTCTGAATAAGGGCCATAGTGTGTACCCAGAGTAAAGGTGCATACACACTGTACAATTTATTTATTTTTTTGACCAAATTGGTTGAAAGATTTCTGATGAACCCAGAGTCGTGGACCAAATATGTTGACAAAAGATCTAGCTACAGTTTATAGGCTCTTTTTTGAAAGCTATCCAAATTGAGCTGCATGCACAGTTGATGAACAACTGGCGGGTATGCCCATCATCATTCGTCTGTCGTCAATATCTTTCGTCGAGGACACTGGGTTCAATGGAAATGTCTTTCAACCAAATTGGTCAAAAAAATTGTACAGTGTGTATGCACCATCAGACTTTCAAGAGCCAATATTTGCAGCTGGTCATGGTGTGTGTGTGAAGAGGAGACCTGGTACCACACAGAATGAAAAGGCCTGCAAAGAGGCTATATTCCAATTTTTTTTTTTCTTTCTTTCAGTAATTAACATTATCTGAGCGGGGGGGGGTTATAATAAACGAGTGCCTTGGTGTCCTGGAGGCTTCTTACTTTGACAGTCTGTGCTACTACAATGTCTGCATGACAAAACCATAGGACTCCTCTGTCTTGCTTGCTTTGATATATAAGTGTGTGGCTGACCTTTATAAATTTGACACTGGATGTTTCCCCTTGAATGTGAACTTGTGTGAATCAATACATATTTTTTGGTTGCACTGCTAAATCCATGCAGTGATTACCTGTAGAGTTGGTGGTCCTAGATAAGTGTGCATTCTTCGGCAGTTGTAGTCAACAAGACCACAGGAGACTTGCTGTTGTGGCATTAAATGTATAGACGTCACGTTCACTGACCAAGCTAATGTTTAACACGGTAGCTTTTGGTCCACACCAGAGTGGAAACTATTGTTCTGTTTTCCATAGACTGCAAATCCTTCATTGGTATTACTGAGGAGTAGTAAGTTTCCACTTCCATAACCATGCGTACATATTTTGCTGTCCCTCCAGTTCTCAAACCTTTTATATTCAGTCTTTAGTGGCATTTTCGTCTCTTCACACAAAACAGACTCCTATTTCAGGCATGATATCATTGCTGCGAGTTTGCATGCCGGACAATTTTTTGATAGACTGCGCATGTAGTATGCATGCGTGAAATAAATAAGCCTCAACAATTAACTCTGAGGTCGTGTGTCCCAAGTTCTGAGGATTAGTACAGGCACTCCCCAAGGCTGTGTATTAAGTCCACTTTTATTTTCTTTATTTACTTATGATTGTTGCCCCTAGGCAGACACAAATCTTATAATTAAGTTTGCTGACGATACCACGGTTGTGGGACTTATTACGAATGGGGAGGAGAATGCTTATCGAGATAAAGTTAGTACCTTAGTGAATTGGGGTAGAGAATATAATGCTGCTTTCCCACTGCAGAAATGGGTTATTACCCGTTTTTTTTTTTTTTAAATAGCAAGAGCCATAAAGACCCTTTCCCACTGCAGCTTTTAAACGGTAAATTACCGTTTAAAAGCCGTTTTTGGCACATTCACACTGCCGTTTAAAAGCCTTGCTTGCTACAATCCCCACAGAAACGTAATTTGTTTTATATATGTTATACTTTGACCCTGTATTGTATTTGAATTATTTTTGAAGTAAAAGTTTTAAACAAATACCAACACTGTACCACTCAACTTATTCCCACACACACACACCTAGGAGCAGAGCTCTGCACTAATCCCCATTTGAAACTCGTTTAAAAGCCCGTTTAACCCATAAAAAATATGAGGGGGGGATTAAAAAAAAAAAAAAAAAAACAGCCTGGGGTCCCCCCCCCCACAGCTGTAACCAGCACCAGGCTGAAAGAGCCGGGCCGGTAATTAAAAATCAGGGTACCTGACAAATTGGGGTCCCCCCCTCCAGGACTTACCTGACCAGGCTGAAGCCTGGTGCTGTCCCCGGTGGCCCTGTGCGGTGGCCACCGGGCTGATCATTATGAAAAACCTATTGTTTTAAACTGTGGAATTATGAGTCCCAGCAAGCCTCCCCTGCAAGCTGGGACTTGGAAAACCACCATTCCCAGCCTGCGGGGCATTAAAGGGCCCGCTGGGTCTTGTAGTTCCACAGTAAAAAAAAATAGTTAAATAAATACACACTGACACATTAGAAAAATAAAAGTTTAATACATACATTACACAAACACACCGATACTTACCTATCTTGAGCCCGTCGGTGGGTCCGGTCCGGTGGCTTTGGTCCGGGGCTCCAGAGCTGAAGTGTCCTGGATCCGTAGTAATCCAAAGAGGTACCTGGGGAAGCAAATCCTGCTCCTGTGGTGACCACCCCGGCATCTGCTGTTGAAGTCGCGCTGCTCCCGGCTGCAGTGGTACCCGCTCCGCCTCCGCTGTACACTAGAGACGCAGAGATCCTTCTTCCTTGGCGTCTCTACTCAGAATGATTTCTGGCCAATCAGGAGCTGACTTTTTTTTACTAAATAAGGTTTCAGAGGCATTCCCACTGCCTCAAACGGTATTTTACCGTGTAGGACTCTGCTTTTTAAACGTGTTGAAATACCAGTTAACTTTAACCGGTAAATCACCTCTGGCGCATTCCCACTGCAGCCTTAAACGTTTAGAAAGGGGGAAAAACGGCAATATACCGTTTAAAACTTGCAGTGGGAAAGGGGTATAATTTACTGTTAAACGTGACCAAAACAAAATTATCATTGATTTTAGAAGAGGCAGGAAGTCTGAGTTACAGCCTCTATTTATTGATAACTTGGAGGTAGAGAGAGTGACGAAGTTTTAAGTTATTATTTCACACAACTTAACTTGGTCTTCCAACATTACAGCGATTGCTAAGAAGGCTCAACAACGCTTTATTTTTTTATTTTTGTGGAAGCCTAGAGCAGCCAAATTCTCCCAGGAGAACTTGATCAGGTTTTATAAATGTGTTATTGAAAGCATCCTGTCATATTGCATTGTAGTGTGGTTCGGAAATAGCACAAATAGAGATCTCAAGAAATTAGATCGGGTGATACACACCGCAGCGGCCATTATTGGCTGTGATTTGTCTTCCATGGAAGACCTTTTTAGCAGTAATTGTAGGCAAAAATATCATGCAGGATTGCCACCACCCTTACAATCTATTTTCTTTCTTACCATCTAATAAACGGTTAAGGTGTATTCGGTCCAGAACCTCGCCTTTGAAAAAAGGCTTTTTCCCAGCTGCAGTTACTGATTTTAATCAAAATTGTTAATTTGCATTTTTCTGTGTCCAAGAATATAATTTCTTTGTTTTACAATGACAATAAATATTATCTTATGAAGCCATTCTGGGCTACGCACACACTGGATGAAACATTCGATGGTGAGCGGCTGCAAACGGATTTGCAACGAATTGCTGATTTGGCTAATTTTCACAAGCCGAGCTAAGCATTTCGCAGATTTCACTCAGGCAGGGTGGCGTATACCTGATGAGGTCTGCATTAAGCCCGATCTACAAGGACAGGCATGAAGAATAAAGGCAAATAATGTATATGCAAACTGTCTTCTCAACTAGGGAATTCAAAGAATTTGCATACCGTACCTGCTTGGCATATTAAAGGGCTTGTAGGGTGCACCTGCCACTTGCCCTTATGGGATTCCCAGGAGACTCCATAATTGTGATTGCATTCTACCAGAGAGAAGACCACCTATCTGCTTTCATCAGTAAGGTTTGGGACCATAATTACTATTTATCCCAAGCAGATGATGAAGAAGACTGTTTGACAAGTTACTGTTTTCTTAGGATTGTTACAGTTTTCTCCATCTCTGAGGGGCATGGAAGGTGATGGATGTTGTCTGGCGAGGAGTATTTGGGCGCCAACTGTGCCCATTACTCCCTCTGCACTATACCCATGGGCTGCTGTTTATTGGCCCTCCATTTCCTTTTTTTTTTTTTACTTCAGAGTGGATGGTGAATGGCATCCAACATTGGTGGTGGCAGAGGCAACAATGAACACCTCTCCCAAGTGTGTGTGTGTGTGTGTTTGCGCATGCGTACTCTGGTACTGCAATGTTTTATAAATACAAATTCCTCCCCAGGATCCAGACAACAATAGCCTCTGTGTCAATTTATGCATGGCTATTCTGCTGGAATCTCCTTCTGCCATGACGTCCAGACAGGATCTGGCTTGGGTTTCTCCGATGAAGTGGGTAATGTCTCCTTTGGTTATCAAGCTTGCAGAGCCTGGGTCAGAACCCCATATATGCAGGTATCCGCGTCTTTTCAACAGATGCTAGACAATGATAGGGCATCCAAGCCTAGGCCTTCTAGAAGGAAGCATGCTTCTGGCCCTCTCTAAAGATTGCTTTTTCTCAGAGCGCATCTGACATGGAGACTTCCTCAGTGCCTGAGATTTCTGTCTTGCAGGTAGACACATTAAGGCACTTGAAAGAAAGTTAGATTGGCATTCCGAGCAGGATTCGAAGTCCAAAGCCCCTGTATTCAAGCATCAAAAACATGCGACAAAGGAGTTCCCTTCTGGCCAGCTTGAGGACTGCCTTGGCATGGGCTCACTTTAATAGGTTCTTCCAGTTGTCTAATTGTCATTTAACCTGCTGTCAAGTAAAAACAAAGTGGGAGACTCCTCCACCAGTTGATGTTCATGTCATCCACCTTGTTAGAGCTTCCTATTCTAAATACAGCTTCCGTTAGGGATCCCATGGATGGGAAGCTTTAAAACTTCCTTAAGACATCCTAGAACAATGTGGGTGCTTCTTCAAACCCATTGGTGGCTGGGCAGAGGTTGTGTTATCTCCTATGACACTACCAGGAAAAGTTATTGACTATTGTGGTGATCACTAAAGAAACGGGCTCTTACCTGTGTGAGGTCTTCATTGATCTAGGTGTCCTTACCAGTAAAAGTCATGGTGTTCATTGTGGCTGTCAAGAGCTTCCTGGCAGCATTCCTGTTGTATGGATGCAGCTTCAAGAAGGCATTACAGGCCCTCACATATTCAGTGGAGAACCTCTTTGATCAGGAGTTGGATAAAATCATTGCTTTTCACCCAAGACCACATTGATTCCATCAGCAGCACCTCCCAGGGCCTGAATGTGGCTACCTTTATTCTTTTATTCTTTTCACCCACAGCAAAGGCCAGAGGTCATATATTGCCAAGGTTCCTCCTCCAAGGGATCTAAGCCTAGAGGCAAGTAGTCTGGGTCCACCAGAGGACCTACTTCTAATGCTGGATACCCCCTTATAAGAATCTAGTTGATAAGTCACAATACAATATAGATGAGAGCGCACTAGATATGTTTTTATACTTTTTTTTTAAATTATTATTATTATTAAAGATAAAAAAAAAAACACAATTAAAATTGGATCATTTGAAAAATAAACAGTACAAATTAATACTAAATATCATACCTGTCTGGATTAGCATAACATTATCAGATACATATTGTAATCCCCAATGTTCTTACCCACTGGAGTCGTATATGTATTCGATTAATGGTATGGGGAGTCTCTGAATAGTTGTCAACGTTGGATTGTTATTGGCAATGAAGTCCCGGATCCAAGTATCCCCAATGGACTTATTTAGTTTCCAAATTGTTGGGTTGTTTGGAGTTATATTGCAACAATTGTAGCAGGTTTCAAGTATCCCTGCTGGAAAGTAGATTACACCACAATTAGGAGGACCGTGGTAGGTGGCAGATTTAGGAGAACCGGTCACTTGGGCCAGACAGGAGAAAGGTTTGTAGCAGGTCTGGGTCGCTACCACTGGCATGGCTCTGTTATAATGAGAGCCGGCGCCGGGAGCAACCTCTGCAGTGTGTTCTACCTCCCGACCTCTGTACTGTGTGTCAGATGACTTTGTCCGGCTCTGTAGTAAGCGGGCAAGTGGCTACAAATGCCACAGGAATCCCGCTGTCAGATGCTGTGCATCTCCTTGATGTACGAGAGAGCGCCGGACACACGGTTCTCCTGCTGTCTGTCACTTGACCCAGCAATAGGGTGATCAGTAGATAAAATTGGGAAGTCTTTTCCCCTCTTGCCATTCTCCGTTCAGGTATAGTGATGGTTTCCTCAGAAGAAGACTAGTTGACAAGTCAGCTGCCTGATGCTGGCAGTGCCCAGCCTAGGATGCCTGCTTTTGCTGATGTTTGAATGGAGTCCACAACAGTCCCCTGGTCAGAGGGGAAGTCTCCCACAGCTATACATTGATGTCTCAGAAGTGTCCTCCAACATGCTGCTTTTCCACAAGATTTCCTGCAGATCTGCGAAAAGCAAGAGCTCTCAAGGAATCCTTTTTTTTTCCGGTGTTTTTTCATTTTCTCTATGAAAATGTATCAGGTTTTGCATGAAGTCTTCATTATTCTGGCCTTGGAACCAGGAGACTTCATATCATCCTTACATCTAGGATTGGATGATTGGGGCTTCATTTGAACTGTCCATTTTCAGGCACCGATTTATCCTATCCGCAGCCCTTGCCTTTATTGCAGGGGCATCAGAATCCTCCTTTATATTGATGACCTTCTGGCTCAGTATCCCATCAGACCACGTTCCTCAGATGGTAAATCTACAGTCACATGTTGACACCTTCTTCTTGCCAGGTGGAACAAGTCCCATCTGCACCTCCGGGTGTAGACAATCATTCCCACAAGAGGTTTTGTCACTCCCTCTTGTGGTGGCTGCATCCTGTCAGCAGACTTGGTGAAAGACTGCTACTTATCGATGTGCTTTACAGGGCTCTTCTTGGCTCAGCCCCTCCTTCCGAGTTTTATACTTGAGGTGTAGTGGGTAGGGAAGCCAATCCCGGGGCATTTTTTCAATCCCGGAAATCGGGATTGAAAAATGCCCTTTCCCGGGATTGGCTTCCCTAGTAGAAAAACCCTCCATAGCCACCCCGCATATTAAGTTACGGTGTGGGCGGTGAAGCTGGGAGGGCAGGCTGTGCGGCCTGCGCAGCGTGACCTGTGACCTTGTCACACTGTGCTGAGCTGCATTACCGGGACTGGAGTAGCTGGGCAGAGTCTGAGCACCCGCTCAGACGCTGCCCGGCATTAGACTGCGCATGCGCAGTCCAATCCCGGGATTCAAATCTCAGCCTTTTTGAGGCCAAATCCCGGGATTGGCCACCCTGGTAGTGGGGCAACATGACTGCAATTGTGTACATAAACAGGGCAGCACCTTGTAGGTATATTAATGGTATTCATTCCTGGCACATGGGATACAGTCAGTCTGCCGGTGTTTAAAATACAGATGCTGGCACATTGACTGCCATCAAAACTTTTTAAAGGATAGTAATGCAGACGCACTTAAAAAAAAAAAGTTATGCAGCAGGTAGTGGCAAGGTATAGGGGTTAGGATTAGGGACAAGTGGGGTTCGTTGGGCTGCTGCAAGAATGGGTTAGGATGAGTGGGTAGGGGGAAAGGGTTAGGGTACATACGGAGCCTCTGTTGGGATTCCCAATATCCGGATGCTGGGATATTGTATGTAGAGGGGCAGACTCTGTAAAGTGAAGAAAGCAAGTTACTTTGTCTGGAAAACTCCATATTGAAATGCAAGGGGAGCAAATGCATTTTTATTTCTGTGCAGGTGAAATGTCTGCTGCTGCATATACAGTAGCTCACAGATGTTGGACAGCTTTATTTTTACACTGCAGTTTTAGATTTCAGTTAACACACCCCACCAAAATCTAAATCTCTCTACACCTGTTACATCTGCCCCACCTACAGAACAGCAATGCGTTGCAAAATTAGGTACTTGTTTCCTAGCACGGCCACATATCTTATGGATCGTGTACCTTTAGTTAAGGTACACGATCCATAAGATGGACCCGATTTCCTTTGAAATCAGGTCCATTTGGCCGGCTAGGACAAAATATCGGGGGCATCGCGTCGGTCGGGACAGTTAACAATGGTCCCGACGCGATGCCCGCGATTTCCCCATAGGCTTCAATGTTAAAAAATATTTTAACATTGAAATCGTGTCGGGAAAGGTAAAATATCGGGGGCATCGCGTCGGTCGGGACCATTAACATAGGTCCCGACGCGATGCCCCCGATTTTTACATACGCTTCAATGTTAAAAGATTTTTTTAACATTGAAATCCTGAAAAAATGTGAAATGGGCCAATATGACCATTTCACATTTTAGATGTCCCCGTCGTCACCCCACGATAGACGCCAACCCGAAGCGTGGCGAGCGCAGCGAGCCCGCGAGGGGCGGCGGTGCGCGTCCTCCGACCTTTTCATTTCCCTACTATCCACGTCGGCGTGGAGTTGAGAATAGAATAGTGTGGCGAGCGCAGCGAGCCACCAAGCCCGAAGCGTGGCGAGCGCACGCGGATACCTTCACAGTTATACGCGTCCCCTCGCGGGCTTCACAGGTGTCCGTGGCGACGCGGACACCTGTGAAGTCCGCGAAGGGACGCGTTTACCTGTGAAGGTATCCGCGTCCCCTCGCGGGGCTCGGTGGCTCGCTGCGCTCGCCACACTATTCTATTCTCAACTCCACGCCGACGTGGATAGTAGGGGAATGAAAAGGTCGGAGGACGCGCACCGCTGCGCTCGCCACGCTTCGGGTTGGCGTCTATCGTGGGGTGGGGTGTACGCCGTGACATTTGGGGGGGTTGGGAATATTTTACATTGAATCCAATGTAAAATCGGGTCCCAGGGACCCGCTTTACATTTAATTAAAAAAAAAAAATCGGGTCCAAAATCGGTTGGTCGCGACGATCGCATCGCATGCGACCAAATCGCATGCGATGCGATCGACCCGATTTTTCCGACACGACCACCCCGATGTAAATCGGTGTGGCCGTGCTAGGAAACAAGTACCCAAAATTATTATTATTTAGCAGCTTTGCTTGCAAACGCTTGAATCAGTCCCAGAATTGGGAGAAGGACTTTCTCCATTGCCAGAACATACATTTTGGCATGTGAGCTGTGCATCTGATAATCCAGAGATGGTCGCTGATGAAAGGGAACCTCTGCCGGGGGAGCCGCAGAGGTAATTTTGGTACTGTCTCGCAGACTCTATATACATGACAAATGGGCTCCTTAATTACTTCCGGCCTTAGTCGTTATCAGAGTTCTATGGTTAATGTTAAATCCATTTTTATCCAAGGCCATAGAAGACCGATGGTACACTTTTTTTTTACTGGTAAGGGCATTGGGACAATGGCCCTTATTCAGATCTGATTGCAGTACAATTTTTTTCTCAAAATGGGCAAAACCATGTGCACTGCAGGTGGGGCAGATGTAACACGTATACTCTGCACAGAAACAAAATAACTCACACATTTGACTCTATACGTGTTAAATCTGCCCCACCTGCAGTGCACATGGGTTTGCCCATTTTGAGAACAAATTTGTACTGCAATCACATCTGACTAAAGGCCCATACACACTGGGCGACTTTGAGCTGAAAGCCGCTCAAAACAGCCTGTTTGAGCGGCTTTCAGCTCAAAGCCGCCCAGTGTGTATGACCCAGCGATGAGCGCTGCTGCGCGCTCCCGCATAATCGCCGGGAAAGCAGCTCATCTGCTGGTTATACCAGCAGATGAGCGGTTTTGCATAGCTCTGCGCCATGCAACAACGCCCCCACCCACCACCAGTCAGGGGGAAAGCAGCTCACTGTGTATGACATCATCGCTGGGCATAGTCGCACCGTGTGTATGGACCTTAAGGACCAATGTTTGTAAGTGCATGGGAAGTCTAGGTGTAGATCTCAAATACCTTAAGAGTTATTGTGTACATACAACGTGTTGCTCAAGTTTGCTTTTATTGGAATTTTTTTATTTTATGGTTTTATTTTATGGTTTTGTTTTATTTTATGTGTTTATAATAGGTCTGAATTTAATTTGCTTTGTGACTAACTCAGACTTGTTGTCCATATTCACAACCATCACATTAAAGCTGCTGACAGATTAAGAGAAGAACACGGAGTATGTCCTTGCAAGAGCAGTGACTCTTAAGAGGTGGAATATTTGGCAGCAAGTGAACAGTCCATTCTTGACCAAATGGGTGTGGTGTGGATCGTATTGTCGACAGATGTCTAGGTCGACACGGGTTAGGTTGGAAGGTCGACATGAATGTTTTTTTTGTTTTTTTACCCGAATGTCGACACAGTTGGAAGTCAACCGCAGACCCTCACATCGCTCGCTATTCTCCCACCACGCCCTAGTGGATGGTAGGGCATGAAATACCACCTGTCGGCTCAAAAAAACTGTAAAAAAAAACCATGTCGACCTTGACACCTGTCAACGTAAGTGGTGTCGACAATACGACCGAACCTAATTTTGTGTGTGTTTTTTTTTTTTATATATATATATATATATATATATATATATATATATATATATATATATATATATATATATATATATATATATATATATATATATATATATATATATATATATATATAAAAAAGAATACCCCTTCAATGCGCTGTATAGATATTAGAATGGGCAGCAACTCAGTTATTCCTCCCTGTTAGCAGGGGAGGTAGAAATGGAGAAATAAAGAGTAAAGAACAAAGTGCGCCCCTAGATAAACTTCCACCACCAACTTTCGATATAGAAAACCGAATTAACAAGCTTTTGAATCACTGTTCAACAGTTTTATTACAATGCTTCATAAAAACAATATATAAAATGCATTTTCATCTTGGAGTATTCAAAAAGATTTGGTTCTATATATGCAAGGAAACAGACCCAACGCGTTTCGTCGTTAAAACGACTTCCTCAGGGGTAATAATCCAAATGCATACAAAATACACTTATAGATGAAGTTAAATGCCTCATAAAATGGATCCTTTGAAGATCCTGGTAAAAGGATGCAAGCCTGCATCAATTTCCGTGAATGTCCTTATAGACAGTAAAAGTGAGACCCCCAATTTGAAGGGGAATCAGATATTTTTGAGGGATATCAGATGTATACCTCAGGATAGCGTTTCAGCAGATTAGGGTGGCAGAACAAGCTGCAGGTATCATATATATATATATATATATATATATATATATATATATATATATATATATATATATATATATATATATATATATATATATATATATATATATCCTACACCATTTCACACATGGCTGAGCCGTCCGGCGCTTTCACAGTAAACCTGGGATGCCGTTATACAGAGGGTGACCCAGGTTTAACCCTTTAAAAAATTTTTTTTTTTTTTTTTTTTTTAATAACCTGAGCCAAAAACAGTCAGGACAACACGTCAGGAACCCGGCAATTTCCTGGGTCCGAGGTTCGATGAGAAAGCGGTATTAGAAATCTTAAGTGTCTGCCCCTTCAAAAGTGGTCTCAAATTCTAGATTTCTAGGCATTTGTATCTTGTACAAATCTGCATAGTTTCTTCAATATTGTAGAAATCCCCACAGCATCCACTCCACCCCCTTTATAGGATGTATTACTGGAACCAAAATCCACTTTCTGCTTTTGCTCACTGAACCAGGATCGGTGTGATACTTGTATCTTTGCGCCTGATTCAGACCTGTTTGCTGAACTGTGCATAGTTGCTGGCCAGCGAGCAGGTATATGCCTCCTTCTGACCGCATGACACCCCCACCACCAGCGGACCCAATCCCCGCACTAGCATGAGTGGATGCGCATGGAAGAGAATTCCTTCAGTGACCGGAATCATTTCTTTAGCCTTTGCTCGGAAGAGTAAAGCTGTGTAGACACGGGGGCGATTTCAGCACATATCACTGGCAATATGGTCGCTGAGCGACCATATTACCAGTGATTTTATGTCCTGTGGGAGATAAATGGCTGGGGGCGCGCTCTCATGGCCAGCCCTTCATGGTCGCTGGTCGCAGCATGCTTCTCCAATTATGACAAAAAATTGCTGGTCGCTGGTGCACAATGCAGCGATTTCTAGTTAAACTGAGGTTATTTCAAGTACACCGAGTAATATATTGCTGAGCGGTTTGAAGCCAAAATCGATCGGCGACAAAATCACACCGTATGTACACCGTTTTGGTCCCAGATAATGCAGGTGTCTTGCAGTTGGTTACATCGGCAGGTCAGGCCCACCCATTTTGATGGTGCATTCTGGGCCAGCCACCTTTGCCGTCTGTGGGCCAGACCCGCCCCTTTCATTCTGCCCCCACCCTGCCCAGTTCCTAGAAGGATCACTACTGTAATCTCTTTACTTCCAGCATTGTAAACAGTTGCAAAGCTGATTGGTGATCATTATATGAACACCATGTATCCCTGTCGCATCTGGTATAAAAGCGTCCCTGTCCTTGGGTGTGGTATAAGCAAATAGTAATTTTGGTTGGTTAGGAAATAGCCTTCCAAGGGAGGATTTATTTTTGTTGTGTGTTTTCTAGCTGATCTGGCTGAGCCTGATCTAAAGTCTTACATGCGACTGAACTTCAAACATGATCTAAGCCAAATGATGTAATAAGGTGTGTTAGTATGTAAATAAAGATTAGAAACCAGGTGAGCGCTGTACACTTCCCAGCAGATTGAAGGACTATTTAGTAATCTCCAGCTCTCTAGATAATTTAAAGATCTATATTAAGTACGCAACTTTCAGAGGTCATCGGGGTAATGTGCTCAAAATTGTAAAGTAATATTCAATCTAAATGGCAAGGTCTGCTGTATGTTTAACTTTTAAAGGTCATTTCTAATACACATATTTGGATTGAAATGATCTGATTTCCCACGCATGTGCACTTGTCTTTCCAATTTCCCCTTTCCCCCTATCATAAAATCCTAATATAAAGTTGCCAATGTTAATCAGGGCACTTAGCATTTATGACCACCTAAAGAGTAGTGTTATCCACCTTTTTAACACTGGCAGATTATCACAACTGCAATTGGTTAACTTGGCTTCGCTGTTTAATGGAAATGCTCTGACGAGTAGAATATATCGCTTGAACTAGCTGACCCCGGCGGCATACACACGGAGTGATCGTGTGCTTGGTGATCTTCCTAGATATTTAGTGCATGCGGGCAATGGTGAGGTGTGAGACCGCATCGCAAGGGGGTTTACAGACAGGCCACTTAGAATATAGGCCAAAATCCCCTTGTATGTATGGGCCTTAAGCAAATGTGCCCTTTTTTTAAATTTAAACTCTATTGATCAGAGAATATCCTTAAATCCAACTAACTTCAGAAACTATTTAAGGACTATGGTTGTAGGGTATTTATAGCCTTTGTTGGAAACTGAAACCTAATGCTTAAAAAAAAAAATAACAATAAAATAAAAACCTAGAGATCTCTATATACTAGGCCAGTGGTGCGCCATGGCTCCGTGACAGGGGAGCCATGGCACCAGTGTCCCTGGAGGTAGCCGCACGGGGAGTGAGAGCAGAGCGTGTACCGTCAGTGGCAGGCAGTTGCCGCTAATATGCTGCTGTTCCTCTGTGAGCAGCCAAAACCACTCTGACCCCCAGTAGCATAGCAATGTCCTGTAATATCTGGTACCAGAACATTACCAGCAGACTCTTTTAACTCCTACAACTTTTAAGAAGATGATGCTGCAGATTGAACTTATGGGGCCTACACACAGGGGCGATTTCAGGGCCTTTTCTGACAGATTTCCCAGCGCACATTGCTGTGTGCTGAGTGATCTAGCATCACTCAGCAAAATCTCCCTGAGCGTAGGCCCCTTGATTCAATCATGCAACAGATGCTCTGGTCAGAAACTGGGCTAGAAACCCTGGATTCATTCTTGTAAATGTTAAATGGACACCTACTGAGTTGAACACTGCCCAAAGCTGTCCACTTCCTGTCCACTGGCTCTCCCTAAGCGTAGAAAACTGGGTTTATAGGACCAGGCCTACTCCAATTCAATAAAAGTCAGTCTAACATTTGCATGCACATTAAACAGTAGACCTTGGTGAACAGGTTTTAGCATAGGCACTGTGACTGGCTTGCTGGACCGCATATACATTGAGGATGGAATGGAGTCTTCACCAATATTAAGATTTGCCGCAATAGTTATTTTGCCGAATTGTACCAGGCACGTTTACCTTTGACCTCAGTGGTGTTGATTTCCCAACACATGTAAGCAGTGCGTGCGTGTGTGTTTTTTTTTTTTTTTTTTTTAATCTACTTGAGCCACTCTTTTCAGCTGACCTCAAGCACCGGACAAACAATATAACGTCCTACGTTTTCTCTAACTCGTTCTAGCTGCAGCAATTTGGCACTTCAAATTCAATTTTGTCTTTACACCCACACTTCATTCACAATGTTTGAGTACCTAATGTCGCATTACTGTCTGATGTAAAGGTTGAATAGCATGTATCCAGCACTACTGCATATGTGGGTCGTTCATGAATATACCACTTTGTATACAGCAGATGCCATATCCATCAGAATACTTCTAATTAGGCACATTCAGATCAACCCAAAATCGTGGAGTACTCGAATCCTTTTCAAACCTATATGATAAACATATAAACTCCACACAGATCACAGGTATTACCAAGTGGCCTAATTCTGACAATTACTGGATGGATATGAACCTAACGGTTTCCCTCCCTGTTTCTCTACCTGGTCCACTCACACAAGAGGTCTTGTTGCCTTAATGAACCGCCCTCCTCTTATTTAAGGCATTCTTAAGGATTGAATAAAATATTTGAATCCCAGAAAACAACAAAACTAAATCCCTGTTTGTTTTTTCTTACCATTAGCCCTTGTCTCTCAACAATTGTGATTTGGCTTTGAGCGTAATGTGCCTATGTATGTATTATTGTGGCAGTGCCATGATTTAAGGGCCCGATTCAGACTTGCACGTAAACTTCACCCTGCACGCCGCACTAATGCCCGCATCTGCATGCTAGTGGATGTGTACGCTTGCGCATGAAGGAAAAGTCCTTTTCTATGGTTGCTCACCATAAAATGATTTTTCCTCAGTTTGTGATCGTTAGCTAGGACCTGCTTTTCATTTGAATCAATCACCCGAATTCAGGGTGTGCGCTGATGTTATGTGACGTCAGCTGCCTGCCCCAAGCAGGCATAAACACATTTGCAAGGGTATGCACAGCGTTTTTGTGGGCACGCCCATATAATGGGCAGAAACCACTGGAACCAACGTCCAGGAATTTGTCCTATTGCGATTGAATTAGGTCCATAGTCTCCATTGCCAATAGTGGGGGCGGGGTCTGCAGTGCTAATCAGCAATTTGCAGTATGTAAAATCTCCTGCATTAGGATGTAAGTAGCCTGAATACATACAATTATGCAGAAACTGATGTTCAGATAAAATTGGGTTAAATAAACTCTGCCCCTAAATCCCTTTTGTGTTCATGCCATGCTCTAGAAATAACAAACTAGAAAAATACTTCTGAGGTTGGGGTTTGTGGTTTATGACCCATGGCAAGTGACATCACTGTCACCATTTAGGTAATTCTTTTTATTGGACAAAGATTTAGATATAAGTGTGTGTGTGTGTGTGTGTGTGTGTGTGTATAAGAGGTCTATAGTCCCTACAAAGAACACATCTACAGTAATATCGCTCATTGTATTATTACTGCTTACAGAACGCACTGTTTGCATAACAAACTGATCTCTGTGATAGCAACATGGTGAACAGGGATCAGCCAGAACAATATTTCCCAGCAATGAATCAGCGATTGCACTAGTACATTCCATGTGAGTAATATCTTATAAAAACTAATCTTCACATTATGCATCCAGATAATATTGTACAATAATCATCAGCTCACAGAAACTATACAATTGGTGTTGGAGAGTACTTCATGTCAGGAATTGCTCAGTTGTGTCATGGCCTTTTAAAAGCAGTCAATGAGTTGGTTAATGTGTAGCTGCCACATTCTGGAAGTGGGTATGTTATGGGCGTAATCAGTATTCATTCTGGATATCCTCAAACAAGTGTTAGCAGCATGGTGGTACAAATTGACCACGCTGGTCTGTGCTGCCTCTGGATGTTTGACCTGCCCGTAGATCATGCCTAACAGCTGTGCACAAATTATGCAGCACTTTTACAGAGATTTGGCCATTCACTGCTCCTGTGTTTCCCAGATCTATTCCCTACTATATGTACACGTATACATAGTGATTGAATGTTTGCTTATAGCCAATTAACCTAAAGCAGTGGTTCACAAAAAAATAAATACTAAAATAAATATCTTCAGATATTCACTGTGCCCTATTACATTTGTTTTCATGGCACCCCATAGATAATTATTTATTTTATTTTTTTCTATTGAGAAATACATTCATTTTATTCAACCAAGTAAATTGTGGCTACCGGTCATTTTTGGGTTCAGTTATGTGGGGGTGCACAATTGTGCTTCTGATTGGCAGCCACCAGCGCTGGTTTTACCTATCCCTTTGACCATGGTTTTATTAAACTGTGGCCCTCCAGATGTTGTGAAACTACATGTTCCAACATGCATTGCCACATTTTTTTCCTATAAGAGCATGCCAAAACGGTCAGGGCATGCTGGGACATGTAGTTCCACAACATCTGGAGGGCCACAGTTTGAAGACTCATGCCTTTGACCATAAATAAGTAATGTCTAGTGTCTGTGTGGAACCAAAACACTGCCATCTGCTGGCAGCAAGTGAAACTACATATAATTTTTTTCACACATACAGAAACACAGAGGCAATCACATGGTAGCAGACTAGCCTTTGCTTTGAGCTGGCTTAGCTAGTAAATGAGGGGGTGTGGTATGATTCACCGACAGTCGGGATCCCGACAGTCATTATCCCGACATCGGGATCCCGACTGCCTGGTCTCAGACAGCGTGGCCACCGCAACAAAGCCCCTTGCGGGCTCGCTGCGCTCGCCACGCTGCGGGCACGGTGGCGAGCTATGCTCGCCACCTATTCTATTCTCCCTCTATGGGGGTCGTGGACCCCCACGAGGGAAAATAGCCGACGGCCGTCGGGAACCCGGCCGTCAGTGTTTTAACAGTCGGGATCCCGACGTCTGGTTAATGACTGTCGGGTTAATGACTGTCGGGATCCCGACTGTCGGGACCTCGTCCGGCAGCCAAATGAGGAACCCCTGTAACACTCTCAAGGCTCCCGGGGGTGCCTAGGCACCGTTTGGGCGCCACTGAACTGGTGTATTTCTAGATTGTGGGAAGAAACTCAGGCAAGCAGTGTGAGAATGGACAAACCACACTGGCTCATGCTGGCATCTGTACCCAAGACCACTGTGTATGGCAGCAATGCTAACTTTTTAACCAAACAGTGGTGCCGAAATGTCCCAAATAGGTGGGGAAAGGAGCAGGCTGTATCGGGCATACAAAATCATTTGGTCTGGCCCTGCCAAGGCAACTGCAGGAAGGACTTAAAATTTAGCGGGCAGACTTTTGACAGTTCTTATGTGGAGTAGAGCGTAGACTGCATGCTCTACAGCTCCACTGCCTCCTTATTTTTACAGTATACTGCAAGGCTGCTGGCTGAAGATAAATGGTCATCTCCGGCATAGTCTGTTATGGTGACCGAGCTGGGCTGGTTGGATGAAGCAGTGACTGACTCTGCATGTGTGTGTCTGGGTGGTGGTTGGAAGGGGGAGGTCTGTGACTGACTATAAAATAAGCTGGCTGGGTGAGCACATTTATTTTTTGTTTGTCTCACAAATTAGGTTTTATAAATGGACCATGACTGAAATCCCTTGTTCTAATGTAATGTCCACTCACTGATCATCCCACAGCTTGATTATTGCAACATTCTTCTCACTGGCTTCCCATATTGCCATCTTGCTCTGCTCTACATCTGCCGCTACTTTCTGACCAAACATGCACTGGCTTTTGAAACCCCTATATAATCTCTTCAAATTCCTCACCCTTCCATAAAAGACCCTCTATAAAGGTCCATACACACTGGGAGATTATGCCCAGCGTGTATGGACAGCGATGACCGTCCTCAAAGCAGATGAGCGGCTTTCCCGGCAATT
This sequence comes from Crinia signifera, assembly GCF_055691185.1. Taxonomy (NCBI): domain Eukaryota; kingdom Metazoa; phylum Chordata; class Amphibia; order Anura; family Myobatrachidae; genus Crinia; species Crinia signifera. The sequence continues at coordinate 216,150,519 of NC_139222.1, read as the reverse complement.
ATGCAACTGCGACAGAACATCACCTCTATCATTGTTTTATGTCCGAGTGCCGCACCGCTGTGTGTGTGTGTGTGTGTCTATATATAATTTCTCCCCCCCCCCCCCCCCCCATCCTATTCTGTAGCTTATTTCTTTATTATATCCTAGGACAGAATCTAATTAGTTGCTATGGGCAACATCACTTCTATTCATTTTTAGAAGCTATAGTAAATCTACCTATGGAGCTTAAGAGTGGCGGTTACTGGTTGATATTCTATAATTCCAACAGCCTCAATCTAGACCAGTGATTTTCAAACTTTATTTTTTATTTTTTGAATCGTGGCACTCGTATCTTTTTTTTTTTTTTTTTACAGCGCTATTATGACCTGCATACGGTGAGGTCGTATGCCGGCTGTTCTAGTGTATGGCCATCTTTAAGACTCCCACTGCTGGAGTCTCCAATCCAAGAGCTGTGTTTGAAGACACCGCATCGAAACATTGGACTTGTGGGGAACACTCGGGTTACTCAGGATGTCTGGTTAATTCCAAGCGGTTTTCGAGGAGTCCTCCACTGGTTATGTGAAAGATAGCCCTTGATGTCTGGAGCCGTTCTACATCCATAATTGCTATTCCCTATCCGCACTGCGGCTTCTGAGCAGATCTTCAAATAATAATAATAAAATCGAGGGAACCTGTGGAGTCCAACGTCTATGTATTGGGCCCATTTATCATGAAATTGTATTTTCCTCCTTTCATTATGCATATAGCACAGGACACTTCCCACTTTCAGAACTCTGACCTGGAAGAACAGATGGAATAATATTTCATATGAATTTTGATTGTAAATGGTTAATTCTGAGCCCTTGTATTGCAACAGTCATGGCAAGTATCCTCTGCTTGGCTTCAACTATTCTATTTGGCGGTTCTCAAGTCTCCATATGTCTGGTACCCAGGAAGCTTATGCTTGTATGAGCCCATATTGGAAGCGGTTATCCTTGTCTGTAAAACGCTCTAACCTGCATACAATGATCTTTTGCATTCCTCCTGTGTGGAACATGGATAACTAAATGTTCTCTGATCGGTTTGCTTTTGGATCCATTTCCCTGCCTCTAAGGAACCCCAAATTATGTATCTATAATGTTACATTTGATTGTCATCTGTTCCAAAGGACACCTTTTTTATAGATGGGTTAATACCCAGAGCAAGAAAGTTGTGCGCGGTTTTCTCCCCCCTCCCCCCCTTACAGGGTACTATGGAGTTTGTTTGCATCCACTCTTTCCAAAAAGTGCCTGTACTGGTAGGAAAAATCTGGATACACACATTCCATTACCTTTTTCACATACCAATTGCTGGGTCACACCAGGGATTTGGACATACAGTAGGCCGTCCCAGGAGGGAGCCAACATCTCAAAGTGGGTGGGGTGAAGCGGTGGCATGTCATCAGTGGGTGGGGATGGAGCAGTGCTTGGAGCTGACTCCTCCTCCCTATAGTGTAACCAGGACCCAGGTTGCTTGACCTGTGTTACCTGTTTACAATGTCTAGCAACCTGGGTAAAACCCATCATTTTAACTCTGGTTGGAATGCTGGGTTGCTGTACCTGAATATTTTTTATAATGGCCCTTTCACACAGCACAGATTCGGGTCGACTCGGCGACAGTCCGGGTCCGACCCTGGTTCTTTGCGAGATGTCAAAGGTGTATGAGGATCAGGGGTTGGCTGTGTTTTCCCTATCCCAGCTATTGCATGAGCCTTCATTAGCTCATGCTCCTGTTTCGGCACTGCATACTTCAATATCGTCAGCCATTTTTGCAGACTATCTATCTGAATGGAAAGCTTCTGCCTTTTTGATATGCCCGTTTAAGTGGGTAACAAGAATGGAGATATGGGACCCCCCCCCCCCATTGCACGGAAAATACAACTAAATGACTAAAGGGATGTGGATCATTTGGTCTTTAACAACTAGGTCGACATGTTTTTATTTATACCTGAATGTTGCCATGGCAGTTTGAAGTGCACCACATCCCCTCGCTTCGCTCGCCATACTTCGGGCCGGGCACACTATTTTATTATCCCACCACGTCCTAGTGGATGGTAGGGCATGAAATACCGCCTGTCTGCTCAAAAAAACAGAGAAACACCATGTCGGCCTTGACCCATGTCGACCCAATGCTTGTCGACCTAATGACCGTATCCCGACTAAGGTGTGGCCAGAAAGACTTGGTTAGCAGATAGGGTATCTAAATGGCAATTGATCTTGGAAAAACAAGTCTATAGCTTCTCTGTAGGGAAGACTTACTGCTGTGTGTGGGAAGAACATTCACATTGATTTCTGAGAATTGATGCAGAGTAACTTGTTCACTTGTCAGAATTCTGTTAACATCCTCTACTGATTTCATATAGGACCAAAACTTTCCTGCAGCAAAAACAAGTGTGTACCTACCGTATATACTCGAGTATAAGCCGACCCGAATATAAGCCGAGGCCCCCAAAAATCTGGGAAAACTTATTGACTCGAGTATAAGCCGGGACACACACACATACGGTATTACTGGTAGTATACATACAAACAGCGAAGAACTCACAACGTATACAAACAATGCTGACAAAAACACACAAATGGTATACACACAGTTGACACAGTCTGTGTCAACTGTGTGTATACCATTTGTGTGTTTTTGTCAGCATTATTTGTATACGTTGTGAGTTCTTCGCTGACAGGCATACACACACTTGCACAGTATACATACACACACAAACATGCTGTACTACACATACACACACACAGACATGCATAGTACACGTGTGTAAAAAAAACAACATAAAGGTACAGTAATTTATTACAGCACATACTGTACCCAGAGCCCCCTCAGTGTTCCCCCCCCCCCCCACACCAGAATTTATTTTACTTTATTTAATACCTTTATTCAGGGTACCAGTTAATACTGGTACTTAATATGCAGGACGGAGCAGAGCAGAGGGAGCGGAGCACCAGGCAGGAAGTGTCAACCTCTGACACTCCTGCGTGTGTCCGGCCCCTGCTCTGTCCTGCTGCAGCACAGCGCCGACGGGAGAATGGCAAGGTAGGGAAGCCGGGGGAACGGGCGGCAGAGCGGGCGGGGGAGCCAGCGGGGGAGCCGGCAGCAGCAGTGCACAGCTCCGGCGCTTTGTGGTATGTCTGCGCCGGAGCTAGTGTTCCGCCGGCTCAGCGGAATGGGGCTAAATGCTATGGGCAGGCACTTGACTCGAGTATAAGCCGAGTAGGGTGTTTTCTGCCCATTAAATTGGGCAGAAAAACTCGGCTTATACTCGAGTATATACGGTAATTATGTATAATGTCATTTAAAATATGATCTGTTTCTGCCATGTCGGGCAACCTGCCCAGAAATATACATACAAGTCAGGAGTAGGTTTAAAATCTGCACAACACTGTTCCACTTATGCTGGGCATTCAACGAACATTAAAATGTCTGTCTGGCAGGCGTTTTTATCGGACACACAGTAGATATCACTAGATGTACACTGATATCTCATGCCCCTTTCAGACCGCACTTATTACCCGGTATTTTGCCGTGTTTTTTTTTTTTTTTTTTTTTTGTATGTATTTTTTTTACCATTTCAAAACTGTCCAGAGTGAATTTACCAGTTCCAGAATACCGGTATTTATAAATGGTAAAAAAGCAGGGTCCTACCCATTTCAGAGCCTTTTTTATTTATTTTTTGCAGTCTGAACATCCACTGTTTCCTATAGGTTTAAACTGGTTCAATGTTGTGAAGGGACAAAAATGGCATTGAAATACCGTTTAAGATATGCAGTGTGAAAGGGGTTTTAGCTGTGTGACCCCTCTTTGAAACTGTTAAAAATACCCTGGTCCATGCCTTTGTTGCGGTGTGAAAGCAGCATCAGTGTATTGACTATGATATTTGTGTCCCACCCCTGAGAAGGAGGATTTTTTTCCATGAGAAGGAACAGGAGGGAGGACATGTCAGCCACAGTAGAGCATGCACTGCCCTACGCCTCATATCTGGCCCCATTGTTGACACAGTTCCGTCACGTGACCGGAAAAGACGTAATGATGAAGGAACGTTGGTTCCGAAATGCATTAAGCATATACGTCCCTGGCAGGAGGAGAATTCATTTTGGATGGTCGCCACGCACTCAGCACTTTAAGGAGAAAAAAAAGCCATCTTCAACCTGCCCTGCCTTTTTGAACTTCTTTCGGAGTATCCGGAAAACTTCAAGGAGGCACAGATCCGGGAGGCGGGTGGTGAGATCCAGAGTGTGATCGTGAAAATCCTTGTTTATATCACAGGATTGTGATGATATGCTTGTTTTTAATTATGTCATGTGAGTGCAATGTATAAATAAAATCTTTTCCCAATGTTGGACAGTCTTGCACTACTGGCTATTTCTCGTTCTAGATAAACCTCTTGAGTGTTCTTTTGGATAATCATAAGAGACTATTTGGACTAAAAGGACTTATACTGATATCCTACACTAACCGTGTAAGTGTTTGGATAACCCATGAGTAATATTCCTGAGTGCCAGTGACACTTTATAAACTTGTTTTTGTGAATGTATTGGGGGAAGGGTTCGTCAAACCATCCCGATAAAGGGCCTTATTCTAGTTCACTCTTTCTGACAAAATCCTTCTTAGATGGACAAAACCATGTGCACTGCAGGGGGGGCAGATGTAAAATGTGCAGAGAGCATTAGATTTTGGTGAGTCATTTTGCTTCTGTGCAGGGTAAATACTGGCTGCTTTATTTTTACACTGCAATATAGACCTCACTTTGAAGTAAACCCAACACAAATCTAATTCTCTCTGTACAAGTGACAACTGCCCCACCTGCAATGCACATGGTTTTGTCCATCTAAGAAGGATTTTGTCAGTGAACTAGAATAAGGCCCAAAGTGTGGTGCAGCTCGGATCATTCAGCGCAAGTGGGGTAAAGAAATTGTAAATTCTACTCTGAACTTAGACAAGATCTCATCGGACGGGAATGCTGACTTTTCTGTATTTATGTAGTTGTCATGTGCATACAATGGACAAATTGACAAGATAGTTGTGGTGTGTATGCCCATCAGTCATACCTACACAGGACAGTAGAAGTGCCCATCATATGAGTGGACATAGCATGATTGTGTACTGATAGACTATCATGTGGAAATTATATATATATATATATATATATATATATATATATATATATATATATATATATATATATATATATATATATATATATTCTTATTATAATATATTAATATTCTTATTCATACATGTTCCTGGAAATAAGCCTATTCACATATGTCTTCCAGGCCAGTTCCCTTGGCAAGTGAGTGGCATCTGGGAGAGAGGCGTTGTTTCCTGGGAGATTTCCTTGGAATGCCAGGATCTCCCTGAGTAGGCAATTTATGGTTTGGCTATGTTCAGCAGTAGTTCTATGAGATGCCCTTTGGCTAGGCCAGGGTTTCTCTGTCCTCAGGATAATGGGGGTTATTTTGGTTCACTGTTTCTGACAAAATCCTTCTTAGATGGACAAAACCATGTGCACTGCAGGGGGCAGATGTAAAATGTGCAGAGAGAATTAGATTTGGGTGAGTTATTTTGTTTCAGTGCAGGGAAAATACAGACTGCTTTATTTTTACACTGCAATATAGATCTCCCTTTGAAGTAAAACCCCACCCAAATCTAACTCTCTCTGCACAAGTAACCTCTGCCCCACCAGCAATGCACATGGTTTTGTCCATCTAAGAAGGAATTTGTCAGAGTGAACCAAAAAAACACCCAATGTGCATGCATAAAATTGGTTCTTTTTGTTTCTAACTTTAACCATTTTAAATTGAAGGGGGTGGGGTGATTCAGTTTAGGCACAAAAGCCAGGAGATGTACTTTACTGTGAAATGCATTTTCTGTGTTACTAACCAGTGATTTAGTGCATTTGATCAACCTACAAGTAGCTATGAAGCACTAGTTTAAATGGAAAATGTGCAAGTCTACTTACCCGAGGGAATAATTGCCTAGTTCTTGGGAGCTACAACCCTGACGTTTTATTTATTCATAACTATTGTGTACTTGTTGCTTACAACATTTTCAGGGCATCCTGAGCATATGGGTTATCCATTGCTAAGTGCTGCATCAATAGGGATCTGGATGATTGGTTAACACAACATAATATCAACATGGCAATGGTAGATGCATGAAGAGGTCAACGTGTTGTTACTGTTTTTTTTTTTTTTTTTACCGCCTTTTTACTATCCACGTGGACTCTGATAGGGAACGGTAACTTATGCTGAGCGGTGTGAGGCACCTGGCCTGACGCATGGCACGCTACGCTAATTGTGGGTCAGTTTGCTCAGGTGTCGAACAAGACACCAAAAGGGTGAAACTCATGTTGACCTTTTCATGTGTCTGCCTCTTGGTGGTGACCTATTGACTGACAACGATATGATCCATTCTCATATCCGTCGTCATTCCCATTGATGCAAGCAGTTTCTAATGACTTAAGTCAACAAAATAATTGCCTCCATTCATAACTACTGGTGGTTGCTGTTACTTGCATCCACAGCTTAGGCTCCAGTATAGGGGAGTGGGTGTGACCGTGCTGGCTAAGGTGAGTATGGGCTAGTTTGTCACTACTATCCAGCATGCACTGGTGGTTTGTATGTATAGTGGGTGTACTTCATTTGTACACTTTAGTCTGGGTATGACCGTCAGCACACCACAAATTGCACAGGAGAATAAATGATATACACTGGAGAGAAAGAAATGCATATAGCTCTCCTAGTGAACCATGGCATCAGCTCAGTGTTGTCATGCCCCACTAGTTATTGCTCTGCATATATTGTTCCTGTGTGCCACTGGCATGTGTTCAAATAATGAGCTCATTTTGTCTACTGTTGTGTTGAATTAATTACGTTAACATTGTATCCGCTTTATCTCTATGCCCACAATCTGCACTCCTAAAGTATTTTTGACTAGTATGCAGAAGGAAAAAGGCATACTTTACATCAATGGGTAAAGGTCCATACACACTGGCCGACTATGCCCAGCGTGTATGGACGGGATGCAGTTAAAATCCAGATGGTCATAATCCCGACAAGGACAAAATCCCGACAATTCAAATGATACCACACACTAGCACAATTATATTCATATTATACTGCATGTAGTGCCCCTTATTCATGTTATAATACAGTTGTACTCCTTATACAGTAGTGTCACTTCTACCGTGTCCATGGTAGTAATGACCCTTACACAAAATGTCCACAGTAAGTACCAATTAAACATAAATGCCCACCATTGTGCCCTTTATACAAATTTCTGTCTGTCCCTCCAGCAGCTCCATGCCCAGTGTGAGCTTCCCCCACCTCTGTTCCTCTAGCCCCTTCTCACCTTGTCCTCCGCAAGCAAAAATCCTACTTGGCGACTCATCACGTCAGCGATCCTGACTCCTGATGCGATGACCTCACATAAGCTGTGTCTGAAAAGGAAGTCCCTGGCAAAGGTGTTGGTACTTGTTTCCTAGCACGGCCACAAATCTTGGCCATCGGGGGTAATTTTAGTGGCCTGCGACGCGACCGACGCAATGCCCCCGATTTTTCCATTGAAATGCATTGAAAACAGTGAAAAATCGGGTCGGTCGCGTCGTGTGTGCGCCTAAAAATGCTTAAATGGTCCACCCGCGATGGCCGCGATTTCCCCATAGGGAACAATGTTAAATGCCTCAATTTAGCCGCGATGCCCCCGATTTCCCATAGGAAACAATGTTAAATGGGTCAATTTACCCAAATCATCATAGGGAAGCATGGTAAATGGGCCAGAAAGCCCAAAAAAAACCCCCTGACCAGTGAAATGTCCCCCCAAAAGTAGTTCACGCCACCCCGCGATGAACGTGAACCCGAAGCGCAGCGAGTCCGCGAGGGGCGGCGGTACGCGTCCGCCGACCTTTTCATACCCCCACTATCCACTAGGGCGTGGAGTGAGAATAGAATAGTGTGGCGAGCCACCGAGCCCGAAGCGTGGCGAGCGGACGCGGATACCTTCACAGGTAAACGCGTCCCTTCGCAGGCTTCACAGGTATCCGCGGGGCTCGCCACGCTTCGGGCTCGGTGGCTCGCTGCGCTCGCCACACTATTCTATTCTCACTTCACGCCCTAGTGGATAGTAGGGGTATGAAAAGGTCGGAGGACGCGTACCGCTGCGCTCGCCACGCTTCGGGTTCACGTTGATCACGTGGTCGCGTAAACTACTTTTGGGGGGACATTTCAATGTTCAGGGGTGTTTTTGGCCCATTTACCATTGTTCCTATGATAATTTGGGTAAATTGAGCCATTTCACATTGTTTCCTATGGGAAATCGTGGTCATCGCGGGTAAATTGAGGCATTTAACATTGTTCTCTATGGGGAAATCGCGGGCATCGCGTCTGGCCCATCGCACCCGATTTTTTTGCGCATGCGATGCCCGCGATTTTACCCCCGATGACCGCGATTATGATCGTTGTGGCCGTGCTAGGAAACAAGTACCAAGGTGTGTTTTTTTTTTTTTTTTTTTTTTAATGGCATTACTGTGCAGGGCTGTGGTGGTGGTGGTAGAACTAGTTCCACCTTCCATTACAGGTGGTGGAACTCTGTTCCAAGACCTCCCATCCACCCTATACCACTCACTCACTATCCCCTGATTATATATCGTGCATTACTTTACTGGGTGAAAACTGGATGGCTGGTACAGGAGTTGGGTGGTGAAGAAGTCCATAAACTGGTACTCTGAAGGTGCGTACACACTTACAGATTTTTCTGTCTGATCTATCTGGTGGGAACAAAAACCTGAAAATGTATGGGAGCATATGACAATCAAAAATATCCACCCAAATGTAGGAAAACATAGAAAAAATATGTTTGCAATATATTTATGTTTTCCTACATTTGGGTGGATATTTTTGATTGTCATGTGCTCCCATACATTTTCAGGTTTTTGTTCCCACCAGATAATCAGACAGAAAAATCTGTACGTGTGTACGCACCTTTACAGACATGTATTTCTTGTACTGGGCACTGTATAACTGTTTTGGGCTAATGGTAGCTGACTGGTTAATAAAGAGTTCTGTGCTGAATTAATTTAATTTGATTGTATATTTGTGGTTTAAACAAAGCTTTTGGACCAGAACATAAAGCAAATACACTCCTTTTTCTAAAAGGGCCGAGTATCCCTTTTTGAAACCGCAGCAGTTTGGACCTTAACTTGGTTTTGTGCGCTCCGTTTATAACCTTTTCCTATTGTGTATTTGCCTTAACGCTCCTGTAAAACTGAAAAACCTAATGTTGCTGTGTTCAACGCTTCTAGGAAACCATGGGAACCAGTGGCGGAACTACCGTGGGTGCAGGGGGTGCAGCTGCTATGGGGCCCGGCAGCTGGGGGGGCCCCATGGACAGCAAGCACTCCCCTGCACCATGACCATGGCATGTAAGGAGCCGGGCGGGGAGATGAGGGGTGTCGCGCTGTGCTGGTCGGGCGGAGATGGCCTGGCGCCGGCCAGGAAACTGCAGCCAGAGCTGCGAAAGGAAGAAGCTGAGGCCACTGAGTGCCTCCTGCACTGTGGATATGTCGAGTGCAGGAGGCCGGTACAGAGGGCAAAGCTGTGGGCAGCATGTATGAGCAGGGCTAGCGCTAGCTGCGCCACCCGCTCAGCAAGGTATGCAAGTGCAGGGAGGCGCTCTCCCTGCCATCATACCCCGCTGTGCGCTACTGACTGCTGCCGGCTGCCACAGTCTGTGCCTGTCAGTGCACTCTGACTGACAGGCAGCAGCGGCGCCGGCCCGGCAGCAGAAGCTTCTGTCTCTCCTGTCAGAGTTATCTTCCCCGCCCCTGCTTCAGCTGTCATGCTGAAAGACAGGCAGCAGCACCGCCCCCCCCCCCCCCCCCCCCCCCCCCTTCCCTCTGCTCTGAGCTCTCCCACGTCTCCCCAGTCCCCTCCTATCAGTTGGGATAAGGAAGGAAAAGCTCCTTCCTTCCCCTCTCTCAATGAAGTCACATGGAGGAACACAGTGGAGGAGCCCAGCAGATTAGACAAGCTGAGCCTACAGCAGTGGCAGCCAGCCACACAAAAGGGCTGGGACTCTGGTAAATTCAGTTTGTTTGTTTTAGAAAAGGGGGAGGGGGGTTTTGTGGATCGTGGAAAGAAGATGCCACAGATAGTGTACTGAGGGGGAGTAGTTGTCACAGTCTATGCTGGTAATGTGCGCTGGAAAGGCATGTGGCATATAATTATGTGTGCTGGATGGGTGGTGTATAATTATGTGCAAAGGGAGTGGTGGGATATATGTGTGTGTACAGTATATATATATATAGTGTGGGATATATGTGTGTGTGTGTGTACAGTATATATAGGGGCAGATGTATGAACGGTCGGTATGGGGGAGAAGGGGTATTAGCGCACGTTATGTGCACTGATACCGCTTCTCCCCCATGTATGAAGCAGGTGAGATGCGGTAAAGGACAGGGGCGCTATGCGCCCCTGTCCATATCGGCGCTGCTATCAAAATGATAGCAGGCCGAATGTATGAACGGTCAGCATCGCTGACCGTTCCGCACGAAGCCGGATTTGGCTTCGCCAGCATCAGGCTGGCGAAGCCCTATCTAAACAGCAGGGACAGCGCTAACCCTGCTGTCAGCTGTGGGCTGCGCTGGGGATCTCGCGTGAACAGCGAGATCCCGCGCATGCCCAGTGCGGCCGGCTGGGGGACAGGAGATAGCGCATCAGTATTAACTGATGCGCTATCTCCAGAAAGGGACATCGCCGGAGGGGGGAGTTAACGCTCCCCCGCTTCGGCAGACAAGATGTTAATACATCTTGTCGATGTCCCTTCCTGCTTTGCCTCGCTATTGAGGCGAAGCAGGAAGTATCATAGCGGCGCGATAAGCGCTGCTATGATACATCTGCCCCATAGTGTAGGGCGTGTGTGTGTGTGTGTGTGTGTGTGTGTGTGTGTGTGTGTACAGTATATATAGTGTGGGATATATGTGTGTGTGTACAGTATATATAGTGTGGGATTAGGGATATATGTGTGTGTACAGTATAAATAGTGTGGGACATGTATGTGTGTGTACAGTATATATAGTGTGGGACGTGTGTGTACAGTATATATATAGTGTGGGACGTGTTTGTGTATATAGTGTCGGACATATGTGTGCTTGTGAGCTGTCTGTATGACAACACTCTAGATTTATGTGTCTGATTCATAGTTTTGTAGAAATTCACAAGAACCATTGATTTGTGGGACAGACTGTAGTCATTGCAGTGTGTCCCATAATGTGTAATGGTCATTGCGGTGTGTCGTATAATGGGGCATTGGGGGGGGGGCCCATTATAAATTTTGCTATGGGGCCCGCAAAGTTCTAGTTACGCCTCTGATGGGAACCATGGTCTGTGGGCATGGTTGTTTTTCCAGGTTCCGAATGTGGCTTAGGAAATCAAGTGGAATTCTAAAACTGCTGTAATTATTGTGACTCAGGGAAAATCCCTCTTAAAAGATCATTTTTGAATTGTAGATTAACACACATTAGCTGGAAACAGAAAAGCAATCTGGAAGTTAAAGAGCCTTTTATAGCCAGATTATGTGTCTACTGTATATTAATGACTATTGTCCATTTTACATCAGTGTTAAACCTCTGCTATCTGTATGGCTACATGCGCAGACCTACAGTCACACCAACCTGTGAATTCTGTAGTATGCAACCACACTCATCAGGATCTTTACTTATACCTACCCCTATGTGCAGGTTTCTCTTCATGATGCACCTGCAAGGAGGGGTAAGCAGGGGCGGATACCGGAGAAAATGACAGGGGGTACACCATGATAGGAGAGGGTTTGGGAGGGGGAGGGTGTTAGTGGTGCCAGTGTACATGCTAAGGGAGCAGAGAGGGCGGGAATGGGATTAAAAATAGGCCCTGGCATTCAAAGTACACAGACTCACCTTGACGACAAAAGTTAAGGATGTAGTTGTGTGAGCGCCGAAGGCGCGATCCAGAAAAGGGGGTGTGGCCATTCAAAAGGGGGCATTTCCCTGAATGTAGTATACCACACCATATGCAACTTCTACACATTATGCAACAAAATACTAGACCCCATCATACTTGCCCCTTACGCATGATGCCAAATGGATTGTGCCAGAATTCACACAATGCCACACAAATAGAGCCAGAGTTCACATAATGCTACAGAGATTAAATCAAAATTCACAATATGCTTCATAAACAGGGACATTGCGCGCATTAAAAAATTACACCATAATGCCCATTATATGTGAAGCCACACAGCATAATGTCCATTATGTATTATGCCAAACACCATAATGCCTATTAAAAATTATGCTACATAAGTGCTGCTTACTTCATGCTCATCGCCATGTGGGATTACATGCTCATTACCAAGGGGGAATAAATGCTTGCGGTAACTGGGGGACAGTCACCGCCAGGCAGAAGTGACAGCCATTGACATCCAGGCAGAGAGCAGGGGGCTGCCCAGCTGTATTCAGAGCACTTATTTGAAATACCCCATTCACATCAGAAAATGCAGGGATTTACCAGGGAATATTGTCCCAGGATCATGCAGGGACATTCCCGGGTTGGCCCCCCTTTTACTTCAGCCTAGTCCCTGCATTTTCTGGTGTGAGGGGGAGAAAAAAAACCACCCCTTCCCCTCCATTTAACCGGCTATATCTTTGGAACCAACTGACCCATTTACATTCGCAATGCACAAAAGAATTGACAGGTAATACGTGGCGCAATGCTGCCTAAAATCACAATTCCTGAGGATACACCTTTACTTCAAAACACGGAAATTGGAAAAATGGGATATAGACAAACTGGCGCAGTGAAAATACTTGAAGGTCTACGTTCAGATTCCTCCTTTTCCAAGATGGACTTTCTCTCAAACAGGATATTGGTTATCAGACCGCGATGAGTCGTGAAACATAAGAATAAATAAACAATAATTAAAATACAGATTGTGTATGTGTCTCTTAATATAAACCCCCTAATGGGTGGTGTATCCAATGTGAAGATGGATTTGATTCCACGAGGCGTACCGAAACTCACGTTGGGTTAAGATGGTATTCCTCTTATCAAGGTTTCTTTTGGTATGGTCCCAGGGAACTCAATTTCTCAACACAGGTGGACGTTTCCTTGTATATGTAGGTGACGAAATGTGTTCACATGTGCTCAAAAAAAGAAAGAAGACAGTGTCTAGAACTGTGATGTGGCCTTCCTCCCCCATTAAAAGGGGTGAGTAAGGTACGTCTTTCCCTAAAATGGGTTTAAATCCTTGTGGAAATTAAAATCCTGCTATTACATTGGGATATCTCTTATGTTTTCTATATTTCGGGGCATTGGAGCTATCGGGTCTGTAGAGACACAGTTGAAGTCACTCAACCTTCTAATCTGCACTAAGGAGAAACATATATAAAAGAAACCTTTATAGGTTTGAAAATCACAGACTACACCGTGAGTAGGGGTACGCCCTTCTTTTCAACAAAAAGAAACCTTTATATATGTTCTCCATCTAACTTACACGTAAGTGAGGTACGCTGTCAAAATATACCATTTTTGTTCAGCTGCCCACTCTTCTAAAAAGAAAAGAAAGTATAAGGCCACATCACAGTTCTAGACACTGTCTTCTTTCTTTTTTTGAGCACATGTGAACACATTTCGTCACCTACATATACAAGAAAATGTCCACCTGTGTTGAGAAATTGAGTTCCCTGGGGCCATACCAAAAGAAACCTTGATAAGAGGAATACCATCTTAACCCAACGTGAGTTTCGGTACGCCTCGTGGAATCGTATCCATCTTCACATTGGATACACCACCCATTAGGGGGTTTATATTAAGAGACACATACACAATCTGTATTTTAATTATTGTTTATTTATTCTTATGTTTCACGACTCATCACGGTCTGATAACCAATATCCTGTTTGAGAGAAAGTCCATCTTGGAAAAGGAGGAATCTGAACGTAGACCTTCAAGTATTTTCACTGCGCCAGTTTGTCTATATCCCATTTTTTCCAATTTCCATTCGTATCAGAAGTTTTGAGTGGGCTTCAAATGATTTTGGTCCCGTGAACCTGGGGTGCTTGGTTCCAGAGTAATCTGCCCTCAAAGAACATGAACAGCCATGAAATTACATTTCAGAAAAAAAAAAAATTGTTTACCCACTATCTCTGGAACCAATTGATCCATATGGACCTGCCTGTTATCAATTGAAGGCCCAGCAGTTTGGGTTCAAATTAGATCAATCACTAGTTTCTGTGATGCCGCGGAGTGTCGCATTATCGGGTCCCATGTTATCCTATGGGGAAACAATCTAGATTTGTGTGGCGATATCTCCGGTTCCCGGGTTCTAGCGACACAGGGCTGGGCTTGTTGGAAAGCCCTGGTCCTTAGCTCCAAAATTAGCTATGTCTGAAATGACAAGGGGGGGCACTTTTTCATATGTGCACTGCCGTTGGGGCAAATGGAAAATGAGCAGAGATGTGGGTGAGTTATTTTTGTTTCTGTGCAGGGTAAATACCATCAGTTGAACGGCCAGGCCAGCAATGATGCAGGAGTGCGCATCAGCACTCATCTGCTGGTATTACCTCCTTTTTTGCTCAAAAATGGGTGCTTTCAGCTCAGTCGCCCAGTGTGTATGCGCCTGAACTGTCTGCCCATTTGAGAGATTTGGTGTGTGTGTGTGTGTGTGTTTTGTATATAGATGGAAAATGGTTCCTCAAACTATTTTTCTCTGGGACCCATCGGACAATAAAAATATTTACAGGACCCCTGCAAGTTACGGCAAGTCATCCCATCACATGTGTAGTCAGCAGACAGCACATACATGGCAGCATTGTGGAGGCAAAAAATGATTGGAGGAGTCTAAAAGGGATACAGTCATTTGGTCTACAGCATGACAGTCGACATGGGGTTTTCCACTGTTATTTGTGCCGACAGGTGGTATTTCATGCATTACCATCCACTAGGGTGGGGTGGGCGAATAAAATAGTGTCATGCGATGCGGTGCAATTGAAACTGTCAATGTACACCAAATGATCCCAACCCGTCTAAAATAACAGACCATTCAACAGATATTTCAGACTCCTTGAATCACTGACTGAGATTAGAAGTAATCAGCCTGATGATCAGCAACATGGAGCTGCGACCCTATGCTGAGAAGGTCAGGACCCACAGTTTGAGATCCGATGAGATAGAAGAAAGCCAAAGCAGCCGGCACTCAACAGTATAAGTACACCTTGCTCCTGGTGCCAGAAAAATAATAATGCACAAGTCCAACTCCAGCAGGAATAAACGGCACTCGGGAAACGATCGTGGATGTATTCGGTATACATGTGGAATGTTTCGGGGTGAATCAACCCCGTCCTCAGCCATAGGTTGGGGCTGAGGAAGGGGTTGATCCTCCTCCCCATGTATACCTAATACACCTTATTCATCAATGATTGTCTCCGGAGTGCCGTTTATTCCTGCTGGAGTTGGACTTTGGATGGATGGATCGTGTAACCAACCCATGTCTTTGACCCAAACATCCATTACGAAAAAATAAATTCCAGTGTGATCTGCACCCCCCCCCCCACCCCCAAGCTGAATCCCCTCAACCCGATGCGAGCAGGTGTGTACACTTGTGTATTATATCATTGGTGTATGGGTCAATGGGTTGGCCAACCCAAGGTCGAAATGCATTGGGTCAACCACTGAAGGATGACATGGGTTAGGTTGACACCTGAAATAGGTCGGCACAAGCATTTGGCTAGGTCAAAGGTTGCCATGGGATTTTCACTTTTTGTCCCAAATCAGTGCACCGTGTCCCCTCTCATGACTTGCTGGGCTCTCCATGCCTTGGCACCGTATCCTATTCTTCCTTCATGCCCTAGTGCAGTGATTTTCAACCTTTTTACCTTGTGGCACACTAAATAAGATTTTAAAATTGCCAAGACACATCAGGAGATCCACACAGGGCAAAACACATTGGCTCCTACAGGAAAAAAACAAACCTTTTGGCCCCCATATCCAAAACAATCACATTTGTTCAGACAGGTAACAAATAAGAGACCAGTAAATAACAATTAAACGGGTGGTGGCTGTAAACTGGTTTGGGCATCTCTAGATGAACAGCTCAAGGCACACTAGTGTGCCGCTGCACAGTGGTTGAAAAAACACTGCCCTAGTGGATGGTAGGGCATGAAATCCCGCCTGTCACATGTCTGACTCAACTTAATGCTTGTGTTGACCTTCCATCCATGTTGACCATAAGCATGTCAACCTAAGCGATGCGGACCTTCAGTGGTTGACTCAATGTATGTCTAACTTAAACACGTCAAAATAACGACTGTATACCGTCCGCACAAAGGTGAAAGGATTAGACTGTTACCATGAAATTAGTTCTACTCTCTTGGCAGATAACAGTAATTACACTTGTGAGACATTGCATGCAATCATTCAATTTCGACCACAACTGGCCGAAAAAAATCGACTGATTGTATGCATTTTTAAGGGACAATTCGACGGGATGTACAGGCACGCCATTGAATGTCGCATTGATATCTTATGTGCTGCACCCAGGGCCGGCGCCACCACTAGGCAGCTCTAGGCATTTGCGGGATTTGAAAACACTTGCCGCACGCTGATTGGCTGAGTTTCAGCTAATCAGCATGCGGCACGTGTTTTCAAAATCAGAAGCGCTTCCCGCGCCGCCGCATAGCGCTAGTTATTCTCTATTCACTGCAGGGACCCCGCCGCCGACAGCAGCTTTATACACAGTGACAGCGCCGCAGGTACCCCCGCGGCATGGACACCCCTGCCCGCTTCAGCATTGCAGGGACACCGATGCCGCCAGTTTTAGAATACAGGTACCACCCCCCGGGCACCGGGGCGCCCCCACCCCGCCTCGCCTGGGGCGCTCCGGTTCCTTGCACCTGCCCTGGCTGCACCTAATATCTATTTTTTAGTTTTTAACCACATGCGATTGCTCAAATGCAATACGTGGGTGGGGGGTGGAGGGAACGCTGCCCAGCTACTCCCGTTACTGCAAATGGTAACAGAGTGGAGGAGGGGCTGGCAGAGCACATTAACCCCATGACAATGATTATTAACCCCTTGCAGACCAGGATAACCCCGTGACAACACTCATGAACCGCAGGCAGACTAGGTGAACCCCCATGGCGATGTGCATTAACCCCTGGCAGACCAGGATATCCCCGTGACCATGCATGAACCCCTGGCAGACCAGGTTAACCCCCATGGCAATGTGCATTAACCCCTAACGGTCCAGGTTAACCCTGTGGTACCATTCATAAACCCTTGGCAGACCAGGATAACCCCATGACCACGAGCATTAGCTCTGGCAATGACCTTGTTAACCGCATGACGCTGCTGGCAGCAAGCATGAAACCCATAGCAATGAGCATGTAGGTAAGCGTAATGTATGTGGCATAATATGTAATAGACATTACGGCGTCTGGTATATGTAATGGGTATTACCGTGTGGGGCATAATGTGTAATAGGCATTATGGTGTTTGGTATAATGTTGTTTAATGGGCATTACAGCGTATGGTATAATATGTAATGGGTATTAGTGTGGCACAACGTGTAATGGGCATTATGGCACGTAGTATAATATGTAATGTGTGTGTGTGTGTGTGTGTGTGTGTGTGTGTGTGTACATGTGTAATATGCATTACGGTGTACACTTTTGGTGCGCACCTTTGGCTCCTACACTTTCATCCTGGCTCTCAAATTTAAAAAAAAAATTAGTCAAGCCCTGTGATAGAACCCCCACTCCCACGTCAATAAATCATAGGTTTAGGGGGCAACAGAGCCGTGTTCCAGCCCTGGCTGCAGATACTATATATTTATACTTGTGCAGTGATTTATACAGATATTCTGTTGTAGCAATAACTAGGCCTAGCACACCTGGATTGGCAGTCAATACTTCAATGGAAGGCCTGTTCTTGGCAAAAGAGTAGTCTGACAGGACATGCCACCAGGGTATATGCTTATATGTAGCGCTAACACGAGTCATGTCAGTTACTTGGAAAGCATTGGCATTGTCCACAATGCTGTATAGAGTCTGCAGCACATACAGGACATCACATGGAGAAAACAAAGGCTAGTAAATGGACCACACCAGAAATGCTTGAGAGCTACACCGTGAACAACCACACCTACCCATGATTGGTGTCTGTAGGTGAACAACTCTATTGTAATGTCTGGATGTTTGTGAATGTAATCTCTAGGTAATGGAATTTCTGCTATAAAGTTTGGTCAAATTTAAAATGATTTCATGGTAGAGCTAAGGACTCCTATTGCTTTAGAGTACTTAAAGCATCAGGTTTTCCTGGTGAGTAATGTTACCTCTTGGTTGTCATCTGCCTTGTTGTGGAGTGTGGGATGTGATGCTTCTGAAGCACTGTATCATGGATTGTAGACCAATATATCAGCAGCTGATCAGTCTTATGGCCCACAGTTGGATGTGAGTATTTTCATTGTAATTACAGCAGCATATAGGCAATAAAATGCTTAGATTTGGGCCAATGCAAGGACCTTATGGAGCTTACATGCGTAGTAATTTTTGCCTATTTCCTAAGCCAGGGGTGGGTAACCTCAGACCCGGGGGCCGTATGCGGCCCCTGTAGCGGTCTGAGTGGCCCGCCTACCCGCTTTGCCGGAAGTCAAGTATTGGGGAATTCTCACGAGAGGTCGGTAGTTCTCAGCTGGAGACTGTCAGTCCTATTCAGCGGCAGCCACCAGAGCTGCAGCAGGACAATTTGTAAGATAAATTTTAACATATGGCCCCTGATGGCCCCTGATTTTTTTTTTTCACCATACAAACGGCGAATAGATCGCTTCGAAATTAAGCCCAAATCTCTGTATGCCCCATAGTGATGCACGCCGCTATCACCAGGCTAGATATTGTGTAATCATATAAAACTACGCTGTTAATACCATATTCACCATGTAATTAAAAAAGTGAATCAGTGCTTCTCTGAATCCACAAGGACAACAGCCAGTAACTTGGATGCATTTAGCTGTGGTGCCATAGGACTGCCTCAGGGCAGGGTACATCATGATGATTTTTTTTTTTTTATCCCTGGCATATAACAAGGTTGGAAGAATAAAGGTCATGACTAGAAAGATACAAAACAAATAATATGAGCAATAGAAGTAATACACAAACCTAACGTGTATCCCCCCTTCTCTTTTTATAAATAAAACATGCTTCTTATTATGGGCAGTGGCGGGCTGGGCAGGGTGCCATGTGCCCCCCGGGCCGCTTTATCGATTAGTGCTGCACAGGGCCGGCCCAACCGTATAAGGTACTACACTGAGGCGCTGGGAAGCCGCCGATTCAAACAGCGCTGACCGTGTTTGAGGAACACAGGCACTTGCCGCAAGGCGCAAGCTAATTGGACCTTGCAGTCCTGCAGCCAATCAGGCAGCGGTGGTTCCTGAATAGTTGCTAGACTGTAAGCTCTGATTGGCTTGTCATCGTTCGGCACTAGAATTAGAGACGCTCCAGTCCCCCCTTATCCTTGCTGTAACCGTGGCCGTGCTTGGGGACTGATTTTCCAGAGCAGCCTTGTCTGCTGCTCCTGCTGGCAGGCCCCTGCTCCACCTCCGCAGAGACTTCATGATAGAGGTGAGGTGGGGGGAAGGTGTCGGGAGCAGGCTGGCAGTGTCCGGTCACCTGCTGAGAGATCTGTCTGGGGGGGGTTTAGCAGTGTGCCCCTGCCGGACAGCCCGCCTCTCCTCGCGCTGCTACTGGATCCCCGCCGGGTGGCCTGGGTCCCCTATCTCTTCCCGCTGCCGTATGCCTGCCGGGTGGCCCAGCTCCTCTCCATCCTCCTGGCGCTGCATGTCCGGCTCTCCTTTACCCCCAACCCCCCCCCCCCCCCCCCCGCCACAGCTTTAGATTTTGTAGGCTTGAAAAGTAAGTAATGCTTTAACCTACACTCTGCACTCTGTCCCCACTCTCCTCCCTGCTGTCATTCACATCCCTGTTGTCACTCTACCCTTGCTCTCACTCTGTCCCCGCTCTCACTCTGCCCCCCCCGTCCCTGCTTTCACTCAGCCCCCCCCCCGTCCCTGCTGTCTCTCTGCCCCCCCCCCCCCGCGTCCCTGCTGTCTCTCTGCCCCCCCCGCGTCCCTGCTGTCACTCTGCCCCCCCCGCGTCCCTGCTGTCACTCTGCCCCCCCCGCGTCCCTGCTGTCACTCTGCCCCCCCCGCGTCCCCGCTGTCACTCTGCCTCCCCGCTGTCACTCTGCCCCCCGCCTCCCCGCTGTCACTCTGCCCCCCCGCCACCCCGCTGTCACTCTGCCCCCCCGCCACCCCGCTGTCACTCTGCCCACCGCCACCCCGCTGTCACTCTGCCCACCGCCACCCCGCTGTCACTCTGCCCACCGCCTCCCCGCTGTCACTGTGCCCCCGCACTTCTCTCTTTCTGTCCCTGAAATTTTGGCTCATACTGTGTGGCATAATGGGAACTTTGGCTCATTTTGCATGGCATGATGTGTATTTTGGTTAATTCCGTGTGACACTAGTACTAGACAGTATAAGGGGGTCTACTCTTGTGTTGCATAATTTTTATAAGGGGTATATGGTGTTGTACACTACAGTTTAGGACACGCACCCTTTTGAGTGGCCACACCCCCTATTACAGACACTACACTTTCCATAGCCCCACTTCAAAATTTCCACTTCAACCACTATATACAGTATGTGTGTTGCTTTTCTGATATGTTTAGCATAGATTTATGTGAATTGACAGTAGTTTTCTTTCCTAATGTATATTTCTGTATTTGTACAGTTTCATATTATGGCAGAGTGACATGTAATAACACCCACTCTCATGGGCCAAACTTACTTTTTAAAAAAACAAGCTTATACACTAATTGTTACCCCGTCCACATTGTTGCTCCACCAACAATATCAAGTGTGGGGCACCAAAAACCGTGTTTGCTTACTGTACCTAACAAATTAGGCTCGAGCCGGACCTAGTGCCGTGGGCCACCTTAAAGACTAAATAGGGCCCTGGTGGTCCAGTGTATTGTTCTGATGCAGCTGGTCATGTGATTCATCAACCTCCCTCTGTGTCCTGCTGGGCTACAGAAGCTCTGCAAGGCCCAAAATTTGCTAAAAAGCAAACTGATACGGCCGTGCTCTTGCACATAGGTGGCCATATCATAGTCAGTGAACCTTGCGTGTGCAGCTGTTGTGCTCCGCTCATCGAATGACAGCTGGGGACCCACAGCATGCACAACAAGCCTTACAGGGGGGCATCACTGCAGCATAACTTATGAATGACACTGTCCCCCTGCTGCTAGGGGCCGTTTACATAAAGAAAAACGAAAAACCTCCATTTAATGATGCGCTGTTACTTATGGGCCAGTGGTATGGACTTGCCCCCCAGGCTAAAAGTTGCCAGCCAGCCCCTGATTATGGGCAGGTGTACTGTGGAGAGTGATAAAGCACCAGTTATTCGCTGCCATGTAACAGGCTGTGTTTGAAAAATGGCAAATATCAAAAATGTGTGGGCTATATAAATACATTACAGAGAATATTTGAACATTCACATCAGTCCCTGCCCCAGTGGAGCTTACAATCTATATTCAGACTCTTCCATGTGGAACATTCATTCTAGGATTTATTTTGTTGGGAGTCAATTAGCCTACCAGTATATTTTTGGATTGTGGGAGGAAACCGGAGTACCCGGAGGAAACCTACATAAGTACGGGGAGAATAAACAAACTCCGCACAGTTAGGGCCAAGGCGGGAATCTAACCCATGACCTCAGCGCTGTGAGGCAGTAATGATAACCATTACACCATCCGTACTGGTGAAAGTGATATCCCTCTCAACTGGCACTTAAAATATATTTATACACTGATAATATCTAAACTTTGCTCTATTAATAAGGTGTATAAAAATATGTAGGTCGCCCTCATTCTCCTAAATCCCTTGTTGGCAGGAATCAGGAACAAAATACATACAACATAGGACTGGTGCCCATATAACAGTCACCACCTTGTGACCCTAAAAGGTCTGTACAAGAATCCATAATTCAGAAATTTCCTAATATGTTTGTTAAAAGTCCATATAAACGATTTCCAATAAGTTTTTTCATAAATTCTTCATAGTAGCTTGAGCCAATTCAGTTTGTATAAGTTACCAATGTGTTTAGTCTCATAGAGACTTAATCGGGGGTATTAACTTCAATTCATATTCATGTGGTATATTGCTTTAAAAGTGGGAGGGCTTGACCTCCAACAGATGATAAACAGTTGACAACCTCTAAAACATTGCTCCTTGTTTGAAAGACTCTTAGGGGGTTATTTTGGTTCACTCTTTCTGACAAATTCCTTCTTAAGGTGCGTACACACGGGGGCGATTTTTGTACAATATCGTGGGCAATATGGTCACTAAGCGACCATATTGCCCACGATGGGAGTGTGCACCGGCGATATATCGCCGGGTGCACGCTCCAGTTTTTACCCCTGTAGTGATCGCTGGTCGCAGGAACATGCTCCTGCGACCAGCTGATTACCACTGCCGGGCTCCCCCCCGGCAGTTTCTTTTTCATCAGCGGCCATCTCTGCTCAGCAATATATCTCCCCCGTGTGTACGGGGCTTTAGATGGACAAAACCATGTGCACTGCAGGAGGGGAAGATGTAAAATGTGCAGAGAGAATTAGATTTGGGTGAGTTATTTTGTTTCTGTGCAGGGAAAATACAGACTGCTTTATTTTTACACTGCAATTATAGATCTCATTTTGAAGTAAAACCCCACCCAAATCTAACTATCTCTGCACAAGTAACATCTGCCCCACCTGCAGTGCACATGGTTTTGTCTAAGAAGGAATCTGTCAGAGAGTGAACCAAAATAACACCCTCAATGTTTGAAGATTCAAGTATCCAGAACCTTTTTATAATGCTTGGGCCAATGAACCCTGTGAAAATATATTCGTAACAAGGTTAGTAGGGTGACACCTCTATTGTCATGCACACTGGAGAGATCTCTGTGGTATATATCTTTTATGTAGGTTCTTCTTTGGCACTCTGGATGAAGAATCTTGCGCCGCGGTGACTTCCTAGATAGCCATTTGGTACAATAATGTGATAATATTGTAGCGGGATAGCTAACACATCCCTGAATTGAAGCATCGCTTATGGACCATGTGTCCTCCCACAAAGGCAGCCTCATCACTGCCATTATTCAGGTTGTAGCATGACTTCGCCATCGCTGTCAAACTGATTCTTCCGAGTTTTACATGGGTGATGCGGATGTGCAGAAGGACAAAAAATTGTCAGATTTTTCAATTCTGCATGCGATATTTAATTAGCCCCAACTTCCGTTGCTATAGAAACTTTACTTGCATAAAGTGAAAGATCTACGCTTTTAAGAGACCTTGTTTTAGCTAACGTTCTGTGCGACTTGAGATGATAGAACTGTTAACTGTGTCAAATAACATATTGCCATATTCCGGTATGAATGGAGTTATAGAATTATTGTCCTTGTTGCACAAGTATATTGTTACTGTTAGAAAAGCAGTGATTCAAGTCCTTTGGAAAGAGCCGTGTGGATGAGGCCTTATTGTTGACTTGATGTTCTGAACCATTCATTTTGCATCCTGCTGCTGAGATACTAGACTTTGTGGACACTGTTGCTCCTCCAGCGTGAATATACCTTCTCAGGCATTTGTTAGGACAGGCATTGTTTAGTAGGCAGGGTCGGTGTAAAGCTTCTCGGCACCCTAGGCTAAACCTACTACCCCACTGTCATCAATACCCACCCACTTTCCAGCCTCTCCAGTGACAGTGTGTAGGTGATATCTTAGAAGTTTCATAACCACCCGCATTAATTACAGCAGAGTCACTTACTTTTTTTTTTGTGATTTGGAGTTTTAAAAACAACAACTTGTCAACCCGAGTGTCTCAAAGTACAGCAGTTGAGTGGTTTGTTCGTTCATTCAAGCCTATACATACTAGACAATATGAAAGACGAAAATTATTGGCTACAATCGAGGGTGTGAGGTGACTGCGGGAGAGTGGGTGTGGTGACGGTGAGCAAGAGGGGGGAGTGGGTGTGGATGAGGTGACAAAAGGGGATGAGGCAATGGTGGGGAAGGGGGAGGGGGAGTGGCTAAAAAAGAGGACACAGGTCTCTTTTTACCAGCATCTTCGGTTTCCTGTTAACCAGCGCACGGCTCTCCTGCGACTGGCTCACTTGCTCCCCGGCGCACCTGCGAGTCTCAATCAAAAGCGCCAGGTACCTTCGTAGGTGTCCCCCTCTCTGGTGCTGCTGCAGTTGTTCTCGACCCGTTGCTGCTACAGGTATCCCCGGATGCATGTTTTGCAGGTCTCCTCAAAGTCAAGTGAAGTAATTAGCTCTACCTGTGGATTTGTTAATGTGTCAGTAATGAATGCACTTGTCGGGTGACTTGGAAAATGTGAACTGTGTGGGGTCTTGAGAACAGAGTTTGAGAACCACTGCTCTAAGCAGAGAAACTGGTAAGAAAGGGCCCTCATTGCACACCGTGAGACAGTGCCTATAAAGCAAGACAACTGCGAGTCCGGCATGACCTTGCCTTACCTTGCCCATCACTCCCTCCTTTCACTTACAAATACAAATCCCTTTTGTATCACCAGATAGGGCAGGCATTCCCAACCACGGTCCTCAAGGCACACCAACAGTGCAGGTTTTAGTGATATCCAGGCTTCAGCCCAGATGGTTTAATCAGAACCCCTCAGATACTAATTAAGTCACCTGTGCTCAAGCCTGGATAGCTACAAAACCTGCACTGTTGGTATGCCTTGAGGACCGTGGTTGGGAACGTCTGAGATAGTAATTGGTAAGCACCTGCTGGTGGGTGTACTGCTGGCTGTATTTCAGGCAGAGTCTTTTCATACATACAAGGCTCCTCTCAGAAAGACACATGATATCAGGACACCATGTGGGAGGAGGCCAGGCTGAAGGTAGCCATATTGGCAGTCACTTCAGTGGTAGGTGGTAGCAGCGTGCAAATGGTCGCTGGTCCACATGGCAGATGACTTAACCAGAGGTGGTTTATTAACACGTTAGCAGGTACAGGTTGATAGGATTCCCAGTTGCAACCACAAGCTGTAGAGTTATACTTGGCAATGTTGTGCACCAGGTGATCACTGCTGTGCAAATTCGCATGACATCCTATTCTCAATGGACTACGTATGGATTGTAGCAATTGTTCTATTCGCAAGTTTATTGACAAAGTCGTCACTTGTGTGTAGTTACCTAGTGTTCCTTCTAGGACGGGCAGTGTAAGGGGGGTGGACTGGGCGTGCAGTCGCCAAGAAAAGGGGTGGACCCAGCAACCCCGAAGGCTCTACACTGCCAGGGAAGCGCCGGGCATCGCTATCTACAGCGGCGCCGGGCTTCCCCGGTCACACCAGAGGGGTTAGAGGCAGGCTGTTTTAGCGGGGCGCTGCCAGAAGGGCAGGGTGCAGTGCCCCGTTAAAATAGCCTAGCGGGAACACTAGTTACCAGCCATTATCTGGGAGTGTCAGGGAAAGGGGGGGTTCTTGGAATGCACACCCTATCTAATATGTGTTTCTACCATACTGGGACTTAAGTTCTGCAAAGAAAAACACATGGTGCAGATACACACTGCTCATTATTCATCAAAATTCGGGGTTCTTGGTATATTGTCCAGTAAATATTTGCCCACCAACCATGTACACCTGGTGCGTCAGTGTCGGGGAAAGGGCAGGATTGCCCAAGTGTTTTCAGGGAGGTTGTGTGGCTTCGGGCTCGCTCATCCTGTTACTAGGGCACAGGCAGAGTAGGTTCTGGGTACTGCACAAACTGGGACTGTAGACTGCAAAAGGGTCATATTTTATCAGTTTCCCCAACTTCCCTACAGCCATACTGCTGCTCCACTGATGAATGACATACAAAGGGCATGAGAGGGGAGGAGATGTTTTGACAAAGCTCCTTTGACTGGTGACCTGTTTACTCTACCTGAGGGCATGTTCACTATGTACTAGCCTTGTAATGCATCTTTTTGTTAACCCAGGAACCTGCAGTAGCTTAAAAGTGAAAGTTGAGGTGGCAAGAAGAAAATGATACTTCTACGGGTTACTTAATATCCTACGACACCTAAATCAGCCAAAGGGAGTTGTGAGAAAGATCTTGATTTTTGGATATTGCCTGTGACCTACATGTATTAAGTGTTTTGTAGTCATTTTTTCTAAAGTAAACTAAACAAAATACGACAAAATTGCTCCCCAGCAGTTCTGCTACTTGCATTCATGGGCTGACCGACCATTTCTAGCCTGAAAGCAAGTACATGAGCCCAGCCAGAAGTTTTTGTTTAGCTATAAAACACTGGCAACGTTCTTCAAGGGCAAATAGCCCTTGTGCAGGAGAATTGTAGCACACAGTAGTGTAAGCCTACAAGCAGCGTCCTCCTACACCTAGTGTCTTTACAACATACCATGCAATATGCTCTTTTTTTTTTTTTTTTCCTGATTTTCTTTTTTTTGCTGGGCATGTAGTATTCTGTAGGCCGGAAGACTTGTAAATAAATGAATAAACCTTCTTCAGTTATTTATATAGTGCACACATATTCTGCAGCAAATATTAGAACATTCACATCGGACCCTGCCCCAGTGGAGCTTACAATCTATATTCCCTACTACATGTACACGCACGCACAGACATTCTAGGGTTAATTTTGTTGAGAGCCAATTAGCCTACCAGTATATTTTTGGATTGTGGGAGGAAATCGAAGTACCCGGAGAAAAACCACGCAAGTACGGGGAGAATATAGAAACTCCGCACAGTTAAGGTGGCCATACACACGCAGATTTATCTGCAGATCTGTCTGGTTGGAACAAAAACATGGTTATGGATGAAAGCAAATGACAGTTGACCATTTGCTTGGAAATGCTGGCAAACTGGCAAACTGTCATTCATCCATAACCATGTTTTTGTTCCAACCAGCCAGATCTGAAGATAAATCTTACTAGTGTATGGGCACCTTAAGGCCCATGGCGGGAATCGAACTCACAGCCTCTGTTCTGTGAGGCAGCAATTCTAACCATTACACCAGCCCTACTATATAACGGTATATACTAGAGTCTGGGTTCACAGCTAGCTCTTGGCTATTCACCTGTCCAGGATTCCGTCAGGAAGGCCAGCTATAGCCAGATGTCTGGAGTCCAGAGGTGTGCTTCCCTGGAAGGGTGGTGTCTGCAACGATGATTGTGCTTATGTAACTCAACTTTGACCCACCTGCACTGTGCCTCCGCCAGCTTGCAGCAGGCCTTCTGGTCTTGTCAGCACACCTAATGGCCACACTCCACATCCTTCATCTGTCTCCTCTGACTCACAATGACTGAGTCTCACAGTGTGGACACAACAAATATTCAGTTGGTTAAATGTAAACTCATATGAAGACTTAATTCCTCAGGAGGTACACAAATGGTTTAATGGCTTATTAATGGTCTACAGTTATACTCTACTATTGGTCTGTTCCAGAGTTGATCGCTGCTGGGCAAATTCACAATCCTTTCAATTATTGATTGACTGCGAATGCGTGAGCCAAAGTAGTGTCACAGTGTAAATGTCTAGTCTCAATCCCCTCACATTTTGAGACAGAGACTTGTCACAGAGCTGTGGAAGGGTCAGACTTACATGTGCACAGACTGGAAAAATCATTTAATGGTTCATGAATTGGGTATGGATGTGCAACAGGATACCGGGTAATGATGTTTTTGCAGATGAATGATCAGGCCCCATGTTCTATGTGTGTACAATAGATTGTATGGATTATAAAGAACTAGCATTTACCCGTGGCTTTGCTCTTGTGGATGTCTGTTCTTGCTCAGCAAAACTAACTGAAGTGCCATCTAGTATTGTGATTGTTGGTGCGCCATCTACTGGGTTGACGTGTAAAATGAAACTTCATAAGTCAAGATAACCTGCCTGATTAGTGATTGATATTTAGTCCGCTTTTCGTGTGTAATGGATGTATACATATATAACTCTTCACATGAGGTGTGTGTGTTCATTTTTGTCTGTCTCCATAGTTCATAAACCGTGCTAAGAAGACATCTATTTCTCCAACAAAAAACACATTCTATGTACAGACACAACACTTACCATTTTATATGGGTTAAGTACTATGAAAATCTTGCAATAAGACTATAAAACAAAGGGAAGCTATTGCGAGATGAAGCTGTAACAGTCTGCGACCCTTACAATGACCTTGTTCTAATAAAGCAGGCATTCTTCCTCCTGAGGGCAGCCCTGCTATACTGTATGCCCAGAGCTTTATCAGTCTGGACCTCACTAGCTTGGTTTCTCCTTTTTTGTATTGTGTTTGTGTTTTATTTTTCTTTGTTTTATGTGGCTTTCAGAGCTTGTAGAAGATGGATTTATTTCTATAATAGTATTCCAGTATAAAATGCTTCTATACCTGAACAAATGTCTGCTGCTTATTTGCTAGATATTAGGTTTTTTGGAACTTCTCTCCAGGCCGCAACATTATGGGACCAATAGCAATATTTTGAATGAGCCACCCAGCTCTTCTAGACCGATACCCAGCAGTTGTTAATTTTATACCCCACAGCAGTGCCCTAGTTAAATGTATTAAATAATAGTTCACTAGTTCAGATCTTCAATATAATGTCCCCTCTCCATTCACCTTTTGCCACATTGGTGTGCCCTCCTGGTGACATTGTGCTGCTCTGGCTCTCACCCCAGGATAAATCTGGCATCAAAATGTGCAGTACTATGTGATGATGCTAACTCTCGCCAATCTGATGCTCTGAGGTACATAAGACTATGGCCCTTATTCTGGTTGGTGCGGTATTATCTGCGTGCGTTCGTGCCGCCGATGTTTTGTGTCTGCGCATGTGCAGAGGCGTCTCTGCGCATGTGCGAGCCGGACGCACGGCCACATTCCGCATGAAATGTGTACACTACGAACAGGGGGTGGAGAGGGGTGTGAAGTGCTGTTTGGGCTCATTACCATATGTTTACACCCCGCGTTTCATGGGCGTTCCCATGCAAACGCTGGGCGTACGTATGGTAATGCGGCCGTGACGCACGTGTAGGGGGCGGACATATGACATCGCCGGATGTCAGCTGCCCGCCCAGATCCCTGCTTTTGCACGGAAAAATGTCCGTGTGGTCTGAGGTTGCGGGAGCTGGTGGATCACTCAGTCCTGCATTCGATGGTCTGCGACCATCGAATGATGGGGGAGGTTCCCTGAGATGGAGGCGGTGTATTCGTGAGAAATACATGTGCGGTCCGTTTGGACAGCTTCTTACCGCTTACGGACGGAGTTGGCGATCCGTATGGAAGGCGGGGTTTAGGACGCACGGTGCTGGCCGCATATTCGGATCCGGCCGCACCGATCAGAATAAGGGCCTATGAGAGACCAAGTAGGTTATGTTACTCTGCACAAGCTCAGATTTTCCAATAGCCAGAAATTAAGTTAAGCAAAGATTAATGTATTCAAATTATGGTCAAATTACCCATCATAATGCGTAGGTTGAATATAATTCTGGCGGTGCTCCCTTTTTAGAGTTTGAACAAAATGTAAAAAAAAGGGTATAGGAAACTTATTTTTGTTGTTTTATTTTTTTGTCTGGGCACAACTTAAATAAAATGCATAAAATCCTTTTATTTGATCTTATTAACCCTTTGAGTGCCAAGGGACTTTGTCAAAATAGGTGTGAAAAATTGCCACACAAACTTTTTTTCATCATAATGACCTGTACCTTTTTTTATATAGAAAATATAATCTTTTATTAGACAACTTTTATTATTTGAATGTATATAACAAATGTGAGCACTGCTGGCATTTTTAGCAGATATTTTGCACATCACTCAGATGTTTGCACTCAAAGGGTTAAAAGCGACACCTACAACCTATAACACTTACTGTAAACCAGTCTGTTCCCACCTACATGTATTACAGTACAAAAAGTATAAATAGTGTATAGTAATCTGTTAAACTACAATGAGTGGTTTTCTCGTGAAGCTGGGAGAAAAATAATAATGCTGGAAATGGTCCACAATATGCACCATGCGTATATAAATTATGCTGCTCTCACATTGCCTAAACGTTTGAGACCCGATATTTTGAAATGGTTTTTAAAACGGTATACAGGTTGAGTATCCCCTATCCGTGCATCCCCTATCCGAATTATTCCAAAAACCGTGGTTTTTGGAATCATTCGAATTTTTTTTTTTTTTAACCCCCCCCATACCCTCTTTTCATACTTACCAAGTCCCAGGGCGTCCACAGCAGGCCTCCGGCATCTTCTCCAGGGTCTCCAGCGGTCCCAGGAATGCATTGTGCGAGTGTGCGCGCGCGCGCCGGTGACGTCACCGGTGCGCGCGCACACTCGCGCAATGCATTCCTGGGACCGCTGTGGACGCCCGGGGACTGCGCGGACGCCGAGGGACGCCCAGGGACCATCAGGGGACAGGTAAGTATGTCTGCAAAAAAATATTCCAAAAACCGGAAAATTCCCCTATCCGAAATGCTCGCGGTCCCGAGCATTTCGGATAGGGGATACTCAACCTGTATTACCGTTTTAAACCCCTTTCACACTGCACATAAATACCGGGTCTCAAGCAAGTTTGCAGTATGAAAGCAGGACAGACCGTAGCTATAAGACTGCGTAGTGCATGTGTAATGAGCCACTCATTACATATGCACATATTTCATGAGTGCAGTGCATACGAATGAGCCACTCATTACATATGCACATAGTAATGAGGGGCTCATTACATATGCACTGCGCTCTCATAGCTACTGCCTGAGTCCTATATATCGGTTCAGAGCCATTCACACTGCATAAAAAACGGCTCTGAACCGTGTAGGACTCTGCTTTTTACCCGTTTGCAAATACCGGTTATTTGTAACCGGTAAATGCAGACTGGTGCTTTCACACTGCAGCTCTAACCGTTTTAAAAGGCTTAAAAATCTGCAATATACCGGTTAAGAGCTGCAGTGTGAAAGGGGTATAATAAAGGTTAAATTATTACCCTTTTTATAACTTTAATAGCTCACAATTAGTTCTCTATAATGCACAGTAAGTCAGAATTGTTGGGTTGAACGAACACAAAATCAGATTAACACTATTAATTAGTTCGAAAGGTCAGCACTGTATATTAAGTTAGCTTAAAATATAAATTATGCAAGGTTGTAACAAATTACTAGTGTAGCACACTGTTTGTTTCGATGATATGGAATATCGATGGCATCAGAAAAGATATACTCAATGGTGCTGAATTACTGCTGTACGGTATTGTACTTTAACCGCATTGAATACTGTATTTTATTCCGCTATTGTTTTTGTCTGTCTTTATAATAAAGATTGAAAATAGAGTAGTAATGGTGTGTACACATGGTAGATATGCTGTGCGATGCGAGTCCCGATACGATCAGATCGCATCGGGACTCGCATCGCACGGCATGCATGCAGTGGCACAATTTAGACTATAGTGCAGATCTGCACTATATAGTCTTAGCTGCCCTCTATTTGACAGCCGACTTACACTCACACGCATCGGGCTCGCAAGACCTAAAAAAGCATGCGATATGGCTTCCGATGTTCACTATATCGGCAACATCGGAAGCCATATCGCACCGTGTGTACACACTATTTGTAAAGTTGGAAAAACAATTCGGACTTACTATGTATTCTAGAGAACTAATTGTGAGCTATTAAAGTTTTTTATAAGAAGGGTCATTATTTAACATTTATATACGCTTGGTGCATATTATTGACTATCTCCAGCATTATTATTTTTTGCCCAGCATCACGAGAAAGCAGCTCATTGTAGCTTAATAGATTACTATAAACTAGTTATACTTTTTGTACTGTAATACATGTAGGTGGGAACAGATTACAGTAAGTGTGTGTCATATTTTCTATGTTGAATTTTTTTTTTTTAATGAGATCAGATAAAGGATTTTATGTATTCTATTTACATTGTGCTGCAGACAGGGGCATAACTAGAACTTTGTGGGCCCCCTAGCAAAATTTATTGTCAATAAAATGCCCCTTAGGAGAGCTTGAAGGGAATGAGAGGCAAAGGTGTTAGGGGGAGACAGAGAGAGAGCATAGAGAGAGGAGGGGAAGTGAGCACTAACGTACTTCAGCACAACCATACAGTATTGTAGGTCTCTAAACAGGCAGGAACTTCACAGCATTATACCCCACTCCATAGAAATGTAAATAGTGGCGCTGCTCTGCTGCCAGGAGCCAGCCAATCTACGGCTAAACTTTCTGCAGTGTGTGTGTGGGCCCTAACGGGTGGATTGGGACAGATAAGCAGTCCTAATTGGGGTGGGGTCAGTTAAGGGGGTGCGATCAAGTCTTTTAGGGCATACCCAAAAGTGCCTTAACCGATGGTTCACTTTCTGTATCCTGATCCTTTATCGAGTATTCTGGCACCGGTCTTCTGACAGCAGTTGGGATGTATTCTAAACTTCAGCATCCTGACCGCATCTTGCTTTGATACCACTAGTCCTCTATAACACCTAATCATACATCTACACCAGAATCTTACTACTGCAAACCCATAAGGCAATTAAATCCAATGTAGTGATCCCAAACAGTTAATTTGTTGCCAGCTCCCACTGAAGCTCATGCAGAAAGTTACATACTGTACATTAGTTGGAAGTTTTAAATACCCTGTCAGGCAGGGGCGGATTGGGATTGAAATCCGGCCCGGGTGGGGAAGGGGGGGGGGGGGGTTGGTGTTGCTACCGCCCGGGACACACACACACACACACACACACACACACACACACACACACACACACACCTCACCACCTTCGCTTCTGTCGACATCCAGCGGCTGCAGCATAGCCCAAAACATTTACCTGTTCGTAACCCCACTATCCACTACGCATGAAGTTAAGTTTTATATAGTGTGGCGAGCCACCGAGCCCAAAGCGTGGCGAGCTTGTTTGCCACACTATATAAAATCAACTCCATGTGTAGTGGATAGTGGGGTTATGAACAGGTAAAAAAAATCGATTTGGATCGCATCGATATATCGGCCAATATTGCATCCGATATATTGGGCACCGTGAAACTACACAAGTACCGAAATAAAGCAGCCAGTATTTACCCTGCACAGAAACAAAATAACTTACCCAAATCTAACTCTCTGCACGTTACATCTGCCCCACCTGCAGTGCACATTCTCTGAAACTGACGCTTACAAAACTCTGACCGAATCAGGCTGATCGAGACCAGCACTGACATCACAGAACCTCGCTGTGTTTTTCCTCACACTCTCAGAAAACTGACTTACCACCATCAAATGCTGGCTTCCTGTCTGTCAAATTGTGACTCGAGTAGATATTTTGACTATTTCTGTTGCCAGTTTGGCACGCTCAACGATCAATGAAACCGGTGTAACCATTGATTTGCTCCATCAAACGCCCACTAGTGACTGTGGCCCTTATTCTGATCTGTGCGGCCAGATCAGAATATGCGGCCAGGACCGTGCAGGCGAATCCCCGCCTTCCATACGGATCGCCACCTCCGTCCGTACGCGGATATGTGGCGGTCCGCATGAAAGTGGACGGGGATACGCCTCCTCCATCTTGGGAGCAGCCCCTGCATTTGATGGTCGCCGACCATCGAATGCAGGGCCGCACGCTCCACCAGCTCCCGCCACCCTAGACAACACGGACACTTGTCCGTATGAAATAATGTATGGGGGCGGGCAGCTGACATCCGGCGATGTCAGATGCCCGCCCCCTACACATGCGTCACGGCTTCATTACCATGCATACGCCCAGCGTTTGCATGGGAACGCCCATGAAACGCGGGGCGTATGCATAGGATAATGAGGCTAAGTAGCCCCTCACGCCCCTCTCCGCCCCCTGTGCGGCGTCTAAAGTAAACGTACGTCGAAACCGCTTGCACATGCGCAGAGTGACCTCTGCACATGCGCAGACGACAAACATCGGCGGTACGACCGCAAGCGGAAAACACCGCACCGATCAGAATAAGGGCCTGTGTCTGGGGGAATCCATTAGATCACCTTCTGTATGATGTGCAACATTAAATTTTATATATCATTTTATTTATTTTAAATTCCCTTTCTTACATTTTTATTTTAGATCTCTGGCAATTGTGGTGTGCTTGGTGTTGATCTCTATTTCTTTTGTGTTTTTCAGACTATTATGGAACAATTTAACCCCTGCCTTAGGAATTTCATAGCGATGGGGAAGAATTACGAGAAAGCCTTGGCAAGTAAGTGGTTGCTGAATCTGTTGGCATATGCACTGTACACAATCTGTAGGCCAGCGCATAAATCTGCAACACTGCTCCATAAAACTTATTTAAACAGCACCATCAAGTGTTAAATGCTTGCCAGACGGCATCATATTCAAATGTTTGTGAAGCTTAAACATGTGACTGTATCCTGTACAATCTAGCATCACATGAGGACAGGTCATATTTTCAACAAAGGTCTGTTGCTATTGTATCCACTGCCTGTGTTTGTCTGTGAGACTGTGATCCAGCTGTCTGAATCGATATTGACATTTGTCCTCTCGTAGGATTTGTATGGCCAACAGCCCGTGCAGCAATACCAACCTGTTATCGCACAACACCAGAGGGTGATCACAATGACAATAGTATTCATAAAACTAATTGCAGGTTTTTACAGGGATATAAAATGCAAAGATTATTTTTATTTTCCCCCCCACAGCATTTGGTACCATATATTCCAGACATAATCCCTGTAGACAAAGGATAATGCTCTACCCTGGTTTTCTAATTGCAGTAACCTGAGCTGAACTCGATGGTTAAATGTGATGGTGCAG
>NC_139222.1:215933138-216110638 GCF_055691185.1 Crinia signifera | reverse complement strand
CGCTGCGCTCGGGACTTTATTTTATTCTCGCACCACGCCCTAGTGGATGGTTGGGCATGAAATACCGCCTGTTGGCTCAAAACCGTGAAAACCCCATGTCGACCTTTACCTGTCGACATAGAACCATGTTGACCTCATGGTATTGGCCCAATGCTTGTCTATAATCATGCAGTAGACCAAACGACCGTATCCCGTCAGCTCCATGCAGGCTTCTCGTTGTAGAAACCCCCCCCCCCCCAGAAACAAAACAGCGTGGGGTCCCCTGTATTTTGACAACCAGCACTGGGTCCAAACAGCCAGCAGAGTAATACCACAGTCCTACCCGTGACCTGGGTAGAGGGCGGTGTAAATGGATACGCCGGGTCTTGTGACCCGGCTCCCATTTACATCAATGGGAGACGTGCAACCTGCGGACCGCAGCATCTGCAGATTGGACGGGGGGCACTCGGCCTGCGCTGCTGTCTGCTATACTACTGCAGACATCAGCGGAGGAGGTGAATGGATGCCTGTGTGCGGCATCCATTCACCTCCTGGACAAGCGCTGGGGGAGGGAGGGGGGGGGGGGGGGGCAGGGGTGCACGGGGCCCAGATTACCTTAGTTCTGGGCTTGCCCCCAGCGCAGTGGTCCGGGTCATGGCGCCGGCATCTCCAAGCGGTGGTTGGGGGGTGCAGCTGTGTAAAAGGGAGCAAACGCTGTGTCGCACCCGGCTTGAAGCGGGGATCAAATACCCGGGAGCTTACAATCTAGAGGGAGGGGGAGACAGACAGGTGACATGAGGTGCAGGTAAGGAGACCTGAGGCAAGAAGTGAGCATGGCAGGACATGAGGCAGCAGGTAAAGAGAATGGATAAAGTAGTCCTCTCCCTCCTCCTATCCTCCTCCCCCCCCCCCCCCCTTCCCTGGATGGGGGTTTATGCATGAGCGTTACTGCGCTTGTGCAAACCCCTGACTCAGAATAGCCACAGCGGGGAGGGATGAGGGTGGTGGTGGCACTGGGCCATGGGTACGCCCAGCTCAACTGACTAATATTTGCAAAGGCTGGGGAAATCCCTTTTCTCCTGCTGCGGGCACATGCGAGGGGATGTCTCTTCCTAACACCCCTCCTCGCCTGGTTGTGAGGGGATGCTGCAGTGGCACAGGGACTCGGTGAGCTGCGAGTTTCGCAGCTTACCGAGTCAATCAGAAGTTTTTAAACTTGGAAATCCAGAATTAGGAGAACAAGGTTGCAAATATGCTGCTATATGAGGTGCATATTCACATGCAGTTGTACCGTGTTGGACTATTATGTTTTTGTTCCTAAAGTGTCAGGATTTATGTTAAAAGTTGTTACAATATAACAATTCTCAACTGTGTTTGTAGTTTATTTTTCATTTTGTGTTGCTGATGAGTGTTCACAAGGGACATCTCAGTAGTCTGGTATCATCTGTGCTGCTGGAGAGGCCTGCTCCTTCCAGTGTGTGATTCTCAGTCTGTGGCTTCCTATTGCGTGTTATGTCGCTGCTCAGGTCTCTCATAGCCCTATCCTCTTCCTTCTGCGTGGCAGCCCTTACAATGGGTTTAAGGCTCTTTCCCAGCTATAGACCGGTCACTTATTTTCTTCTTCTTAGGATTCACCCACCTCAGGTATAAAGCCGGACTCCTCCCTCCTCTAGTCAGTGTTTTTCCTGTAGAGTGCAGGTTTGTTATTTTACTCCCAGTAGGCCCATTGTGCTGCTGTGACCTGGGGCTGGGTTGGCGGTGCCTTTACCCTTCTCTCCTCTGTCCTGCTGGTGGCTTGGATGGTTGGTGGTACCCCTGTAGCAGCTCTACATGGCTGAAATTCTCATGATCTGTTAATATGTTGTACATCCCCGGCGCAGGAAGGGCTTCCGGTTAGTGTGCCGAAACACTCTATGGTTAGCTCTTATTATATAAGAAAAAAATCTTAAGGTAAAATTGGTCACCGGAAGTGATCACCGGTTCAGGTGGGAAACGCATGTTGGTCTGAGACCAGGGCAGCAATGGCTTTGGCATTGCAGGAAGTGGGCTTTAGAGCCTGTTGCATTGGACATGTTTTTGCAATGACAGACTGCAGATTATAAGCCTAGAACCTCAATAAGTCTTCTTTCCTTACCATTGCATATGAACTGCTCCACCCAGCAAACTGTCACATTCCTATTGTGTGCTGCATGTTTCAACAGGAAAGCAACGGTCACAACCACTTTGTGTCACAATTTAGTCTGGTCTCTGCTAGGTGTGATGATGGAAGTTCATTGCAGCTGGAGATTTGTTTAGGAGATGACCTCTGAATAGATAGATGAGATGACACGTGTGTTGGGTATGAGCACAGAAGTGTACATTAACATGTAGTTGATGGCTATATGAAGAAAAAACTTGTTCTAATCCAATCTGGGTAGATTGGCAAACTGTTTTTTGGTGGCGGTTTGCTCCGATATTCTTTTATTTGTGAGTTGCCACAGTCTGATATGGCTTGCCAGGTTCTGGCCCATACACAGGACATTTAAAAACAAATGGTTGTTTCTGTGTTTGGTTGATTAGATACTATGGCAAATATTTAATTACTTCTGATGATCTGGGTAATTGTGCCGCTGTTCTATTAGCCACGATAAGCCAGCTCATGCTGCGGTTTATTGGGAGTTTTGATTTACCTGCCTCTTCAAGGCAACGCAAGATCCCTGAGAACAGCCCCATTTTCATCCAAAAACTTTGAGTTTTTGGATACATTTTTTTTTTTTTTTTTTTTTTAGATGTCCAAGTTGGCTAGCCGGAGAAGAGGTACATTTATTTAATCTTCAAAAAAATGAAGGGTACTTCTTTACTTTCACGGCGCCACTAGATAGGAGAGATAGGACAGATAGGACAGATAGGACAGATAGGATACTAGATAGGATACGATTTGTATGCGATTTGACATAAGATATCGCATAAGATATAGGATAAGATTTACTATCCATTTCATTACCCCACTATCCACTAGGGCGTGGAGTTGATTTTATATAGCGTGGCGAGCGCAGCGAGCCCCGCGAGGGGACACGGAATGTATTTTATGGAATTGCATGCAAATGGCATGCGATATTGGGGACTTGCTTTCAAACAACATCCGTGTCCCCTCGCGGGGCTCGCTGCACTCGCCACGCTTCGGGCTCGGTGGCTCGCTGCGCTCGCCACGATATATA
Organism: Crinia signifera; assembly: GCF_055691185.1. Taxonomy (NCBI): domain Eukaryota; kingdom Metazoa; phylum Chordata; class Amphibia; order Anura; family Myobatrachidae; genus Crinia; species Crinia signifera. The sequence goes on along the minus strand of NC_139222.1, from coordinate 216,107,462 downwards.
TTCAATCAACTCCACGCCCTAGTGGATAGTGGGGTAATGAAATGGATAGTAAATCTTATCCTATATCTTATGCGATATCTTATGTCAAATCGCATACAAATCGTATCCTATCTAGTATCCTATCTGTCCTATCTAGAGTGGCGCAGTGAAAGTAAAGAAGTACCAAATGAAGTTGTGTATATCTGGTTTTAGGACGACATTTTTGATTGATCATATCTGCACATGTGGTCACTTGACCAGCAAAGGTCTTGGTAATTTGGTTTAAGTGAACTAGAACTGGAATTTTTATACAAAGTATAATCCTATTAAGCTTATCAGCCTCTGAAGTAGTAGAAGGGAAATGAACATCTTGTGACCTGTGTGATTGGCCAGAACATAATGTCTGTCATGCAGTAGTACATGTGTGTTTAAAAAAAAAAATCCAATTTATTTAAATTGGACTGTTCGAATTGTCCAAACATTCAAAACAATTTGGACTGCAAAGGGTTAAAACTGAATTATTATTATTATTATTATTTTTTTTTTTAAATATGATTTCAGGTGCAAAAGTGCTCCATGTTTATTGGCAAATGTATATAGTGTTCCTTCTCTCTCACTAGAGGGAGGGCATATTTTAAAGGCAACATTTTTATTTGATTTTATCACTGCAGAGATGCATCATTTCTCAAATGTTGCCCTTAAACTGTGAATTATGCCCATCTCCCTGAATAGGTGCAGGTGCTAGGATGAACACTAGTATGATGTTCATCTGGAAAATGTGATGTGTTGCCACATGAAATATTTATTGTTGGGCCGTAGGATGCTTTATAGTCGCCTGATATGCTGTCTAAACAGCACCCACACTCTTATGCCTGTCAGTCTGATTGTTGTGCAGTGGCTCATTATATACCGCATGTGCAATATCTGCATCCTGCTTTGTCTTGCTACTGACACAGGCTATTCCATTAATGAGATAGAGGTGAACCCTGAGCAGATGGCTATAGGTGTCCCTTGGATGAAGATGATTTTGCAGGTCGCTATTTAATATTTTGGCTGCTTTCATTGTATTGACAGATCCTACATGTATTGTCACTCCATGACCCCTCTGATGATTGGAATAGTCATTACAATAGCTACTTTCTGTCAAGTGCACTTTATACTAGACAATTAATTTTATAGTTTCAGAGACTCCAGTGTAAGTTAAAATGAACTTGTGTCTACACATTGTAGAAGCAGGTGAGCCCAAATGCAGGAGGATGCAGACGATCAATTCACATAGTGACTTCTGAGGCCTTTCCAAGAAAATGCTAAGCCCACCGTGTAAGAATAGATGGGGTGATACAGGTTGGCACGTAAACAGCCGAATGAGGTCCGAGGATTGATGGTGAGGCTCTGAGCATGCGTCTATGTGAATAGCCGCATGTGCAGGGCTGCTATGCGAACTCCTTCCTCAGACTTTCACAGTTGCCGAGGTGTTCGCAGAGGGGGACGGGAAGGAGATGGGCAATGGGCTGGTGCATGGGACACCCAGTATTTCCTGGGCATGTCCATAAAAATGGTGGGTGCACTCGGAGGAAACGCTTGGTGTCCCCATGGGAACGCAGACGTGCCGAAGCCTGCACAGGGCAGGCAGCTGACGTCACATGACCATCTCTGGTGCAGATAACTGACTTATCTCTGAACAGGGGAAAAATCCTTTGATGGCTGACTATCATCGACGGATTTTCCACCTGTACGGCTGCAACCAAATGGATGTGTCTGCGAACGCATCCATTTGAATGCCACAGCGGCATTTATCGCTTTTGAAGCTTAGTGCATCTGGCCCAATGTGAGAATAATAGTGTGCCCAAAGCCTGGCGAGGGCAGAGTCCATGTCAACATAGACATTTAAATAAACATGAAACTCATGTTGACCTTATTCATGTCCGCCTAAAGCTTGTGTTGACCTAGGGTATGTCGACCATTCTTAGGTTTTCAACCTATTAACTGGCAACAATTAGTGGTCAACTGAGTGACTGAGCTACATACAGGGCCGGCACCGGAGCGCCCCAGGCGAGTCGGGGTGGGGGTGCCCAGGGGATGGGGGGTGGTACCTGTGGTGTACGCTGTCGGCGTCCCTGCAGTGCTGGAGGGGGAAGGGGTGTCCGTGCCGCGGGGGTACCTGTGGCGCTGTCACTGTATAAAGCTGCTGGCGGCAGCGGGGTCCCTGCAGTGAATAGAGAATAACTAGCGCTATGCGCGCGACGGCTCGGGAAGCGCTTCTGATTTTGAAAACACTTGCCGCACGCTGATCGGCTGAATCTCAGCCAATCAGCATGCGGCAAGTGGTTTCAAACCCAGAAGCGCTTCCCGCACCATCGCACGCATAGCGCTAGTTATTCTCTATTCAGGGACCCCGCTGCCGCCAGCAGCTTTATACAGTGACAGCGCCGCAGGTACCCCCGCGGCACGGACACCCCTGCCCGCTCCAGCACTGCAGGGACGCCGACGCCGCCAGCTATATGCTGGGGGTGAGGGGCGAACTGCCGCCCTCCAGGTGCCGGCGCCCTAGGCAAATGCCTCGAGCTGCCTAGTGGTGGCGCCGGCCCTGGCTACACATTACTGGTCATCTATACCGTAACCGTCCAGCATTATATGCCAGCTAGTGTATGAGCTGGGGAGTGTTTCCTAACCTTTTATGTCCATATCTGGCACAAGTCTAGAACTGTACAAGAAGACTTGGTGGTGGATGCCTTGCTGTTTTTGTTCCATGTGCTATTTATCTTCTAAAAGTATACCTTATTTTTGGTTTTCCGTTTCAGGTGTAACGTTTGCAGCAAAAGGCTACTTTGATGCTCTGGTAAAAATGGGCGAATTGGCGAGTGAAAGCCAAGGCTCTAAAGAACTCGGTAAGTGAGGCCGCTGACTGCTATAGACAGAGCTAGAGAAATCACCCATCGCCTGTATAGATTTATTCCGCATGCAGTATAAACCATCGCCAGTGTTCTTTCACCAGAGAACTGTGGCTGTCACAGATCACTCGGAACACATCGCTGGTGCATCGCTGTGTGCTGAGCGATCTGTGCTTGACTAGATTGCTCAGCACAAAGGCTCACTTAGCCCGTGTGTATGGGGCATTAGTTTGATCTGTGCTCAAGCTTCAATATCCTTGGTTGCCCATAGCAACATCACATGTGAAATAGAATACACATCTTAGTAAATTTCCCCCTTAGTGTTAAATCTACTAAGGCTTCTAAACCTGAAAAGGTGATGTTGCCCGTAGCAACCAATCAGATTATATCTATAATTTTTCTATTGCATTATAAAAATAAAATAACAGGATTGATAGAATCTGGTTGCAATGAAAGGGTTGTTTATTTTTTTTTTTTTTTAGAAGCTTTAGTAGATGTACCCCTTAGTATGCCTTGACTGAGATTGTGAAGAACTACTCCAACGTCTAGCATATAATCCACAATACTTTTGCATAGCAACAAAACCTATTTTCTCTATCTTCTGGAATGTGTTAAATAAATAAGAAGTAGAATCTGATTAGTTGCTTTGGACAGCATCCCATTTTCAATAGAACTCCCATTTTAGTAAATTTACCTCAATGTCAACAGGTACTTAATATATTCACGTGATCTTCATGCCTAACCCTAACATAGAAGATGTCCACACTTTGATAGTGTCAACCGTTTCATTAACATTGTGGTTTAACTACCATTTTTTATAAATGCTAACAGTCCATGGTTTTCCTCCAGGAACATTAGCGCAATGGAGCGCCCTGTGAATAACGTGTGTGTGTGTGTGAAGAATCCCCTGGGTCTGACTAAAGGGGGGTTGGCTGATTGCTTGCTCTGCTAATAATAGAGCAGTGTATATGAGCAAGGAAATTCTAACAATCTCTGGTACAATATGTTACAGTATTGTTCTCTATTGTTACATAAAATGGTGACCTGCTGCACCACAGATCCACTATATACAGTCTTTAGCTAATATCTGCAATAATGTACAGGTCTCTTTACGCAGAACGCCTCTTGGTGACTTTATTCCGGATGGGTGCTATTGTTCTGTTGCCTAATGATGTGGGGATCAGTGAGTCCTGTATGAGGTTCCTCTGAATGCAACATCCTTCTGTGTGTGATTTCCAACAATGTTGATCTATATATTTCTGTGGTCTACATTCCCCATTACTTATAACACTTTGGCTGTGAGCATTATGCGCCTCGCCGTTTGGCACATCTGCCTTTTTTTTAAATGTTTATTTTTTTTTTGTCTGACCCAGCATCTCTAACCACTAACATTACTTCTTCCTTTCATAATCCCATTGATGCTTTTTATCTCCAAAACAGGAGTATTTCCTTAATGTGTTTAGTGTGTGGTCTTTCCCAGTTACTGTGTAATGTTGAATGATTTTCCTTTTCCTTTCTCTCCCACAGAATGGACTGGACTCTGTCCTTCAGCTGTACTTCTGTAATCTTTTCCCCATACTACAGAACTATTCTGTGATGACACATGCCCTTGCAGCCACTCTTTCCCACTGTGCAGATTTATGTGTATTTCGTCTGTTCAATGCTAGCCTTGAACCACGTACGATAGTGTTACATTCGTGATAGGAATGACCATTGTGTTCCAAGCCTGTGGGCTGCTGAATCAAATCTGTATTCCATTTCTTTCAAGGCTTATTGTAGAGTGTGTCATTGTGCTTTGCAAGGCCTCATAAAGCCATATATACACAGACTTTAGTAATCTTTCTCCTTCACACAACTACTTGTTCTTTCCACCCATACATGGAAAACTCCCACATTATACACATGCTTGCCTAATGGGTATCCTTTTTTTTTTTTTTTTCAGGACACCTGTTCTTTCCATGCAGATCACAACCATCCCTTTTATTTATATGGTGCCACAATTGATCCGTTTTGTTTGACGGCATATCCCAAGGCATGATTTAATGTCCCGACTGCCGATCGACGAAAAAGGGGGTGTGTCCGCATAAACGGACCTGGAATGTCGCGATTCGGACGTGATTGCGACAATATACGCATACCTCCCAACTGTCACGCTTACCGCGGGAACTTCCCAATATTTGGGGACGTTCCCGCCCCCCGCCCGGGGCCGCCATTGTCCCGCGGTGGGGGGGACAGTTGGGAGCCCCCCCAGCTTGCCAAGAATAGACACTGTGCGCATGCGCACAGTGTCTGTTCAGCGCCGACGAGCGGCGAAAACGGGGCGTGGCCGGAGTTTGCGTCACCCCGCGAGGTCACGCCCCCTTTTCTCGAGGCCACGCCCCATTTTCGGGAGCGCGCGCATCCCGACCTCCCAACTTCAAAAGTTGGGAGGTATGTATACGGTCGAATCGGCCAAACCTTCCCGACAGCTTTTTATAGTCAGGCCCCCGTCTGTCAATCTGCCTCTTCAATGCTGGGAAAGACTGCATTGAATAAGCGCCCGCCGCTATTTTCCCCGTCGAAAATAGCAGCAGGGATTGAATACCCCCCCCCCCCCCCAAAATAATGAGTGTATACACACTGAGAATAAGTAAATACTTGTAATTACCTAATATGAAGTTTCAATTATGAGAATTGCTTTGTAAATGCACAATGTAGTCTACCCTGGCCCGCAGCCGCCGTCCGCCTGGCATGACAAAGTTACATTTTGTTTTATTGTGCAGCGGCAAGGTTACATGGCTGGGTGACAGACATGGATGCAGATGCTGTAGCAGTGACCGGACTCCTTTGGCAGCCATAGCAACAGGCAGCCAATTACAAGGCTGGCTGTTGTTGCTCTCTGAGCCAGACAGGAAGTGAATTCCTTTCTGCTCTGAGGCTGAGCATGGAGGAGTGGAGAAGCATCACGGAAAGCAGCAATGGCAGCTGGAAGAGTGGGGGGAAGGGTGCATAAAACGTAATAAAATGAAATTAAATGGGAGCTGGAGGCACAAACCTTTTACTAAATTTAAGGGGGTGGGGATGCCGAAGAAATACCTTAAAAATATAATGGGAGCACAACCCCTAACTAACCATACACCACCCCTCCCCTGCAGCCTAACTAACTATACAGCCGGTAACCTAACCACACACACCCCACAGCCTATGGGGGCTATTTTGATTCAATCGGAAAGGCACAATCGTTCTCTAATGGACAAAACCATATGCATTGCAGGTGGGGCAGATGTAACATGTGCAGAGTTATATTTGGGTGTTTTATTATTTCTGTGCAGGGTAAATACTGGCTACTTTATTTATACACTGCATCATAGATATCTGTTTAAAGAATGAACCCCAAACAAAACTAACTCTCTCTCTCAGCACATCTTACATCAGCCCCACCTGCAGTGCATATGGGTTTGTCCATTAAAGAGTTATTGTGCCTTTGCCAGTGATTTAGAATAACCCCCTATATCCCTAACACAAATCCCACGCAGCCTGTAACCCTAAACACACACAGACACACCGCAGCCTGTAACCATATGCATGCAGCCTATAACACTTTTCCATACTCACACACCCCGCAGCCTATAACCTAACCATATACCCCCTATAACACTAACCACACACACACACACACCCACTCAGCCTATAACACTAACCCACTGACCATACACACACCCCACAGCTTTGAACCCTAACCACACACACACATACATCCCGTAGCCCAGTGGTTCCCAAACTGTGCGCCTAGGCTCCCTGGGGTGCCTCGGAGCACTTGCAGGGGTGCCTCAGGTTGGTGGTCCAGAACCAATTCAAATTATTTATGGTCAATGAAATAGGCAAAAATCAGTGTTTGTGGCTTCAAATAATAAAATATGTGGGGTAAACAGAAGTGAATCATGTTCCTCACTACAAAACTGGACCTAAGGATGACATTTAAATCACAACTTATTTAATCTAATATTTTTTCTGAAATTCTCAGTAACAAAGTTTTGGCCTAGGGGTGTCGTTTTATTAAATATTCTTATACTGTAGGGTGCCGTGACTCAAAAAGTTTAGGAACCACTGCCGTAGCCTATATCCCTAACCACACACACACACACACACACACACACACACACACACACACACCCCAGAGCCTATAACCTAACCACACACACCCACAGCCTATAACCTAACCATATTCCCCTACCGCGGCCTATAACACTAACTATACACACACCCCACAGCTTTTAACCTTAACCACACACACACCCCCTGCAGCCTATATCCCTAACCACACACACACACACACACACACACACCCCTTGCAGCCTATATCCCTAACCACACACACACACACACAGCAGCCTGTCTTTGGCACACACTGTTCCCATTTGTGTGTGTGTGGGGGGTACAAAGCATATTTTGCACCTGGGCCCGCTACTCGCTAGTTCCACCTCTGGCAAGTTCAACAATTATGCTAGGAGTGTGGAGAAAAGCATTGAACCCTGTCTAGGCATGACCGCATGGGAAATGCTGTCATTTTTTTTTTTCTATGCAAACTTTGTTCATTGATCTATACACAATATATGCATGTCTTATGCTTGGCATCTTTAAAAATAGCTGAACTGTTCTACATACTCATATATACTATCTCATGAAAGGTTTATATAAATGGACTTCTCAGAAACTGCTTATACAAATGTCTACATTTTCCTCAGCTACTTCCAGTTTTAACCTTGAGTTTGCAGCTAGTGTATGCTTTTTATGCCATTTAAAGGTTATCTGCTGTGATCACCACCCAGAGCTATTCATGTGCTAAAGACTGGTCATTGTTGCAGATAAGATTTTAGTCATTAATCACACCCAAGGGAGTGAATACATATGCTATGATTCAGAAGGGTTTTCTAGAACAGCAGCGCATTCTACATCCTGATTGGCTTATGACACTGGTAATTGCAGTGACCAATAATATGCTTTGTATATATCCCTTACATACTGTATACAGTGTGGGAACCTTGATGTAGTCCCCGAGAATGGACACGGACTGTTGCTACATTAGCCTTTATTTTTAGCTGCATCCATTCGAATGTAACTTGTAGCAAGTAAGGAATCTGACACCCACACAACAACTTAATGATAATGTGAAACACGACCAAGAATTATTCTACATTACAGTAATCTCCTTTTGAATATGCTTCTGAAAGGAAGAAATGTAGTCCCTGGTCTTGTGTTTGTAAATGAGTGCTTTGATTTTTTCAGGATCGGTTCTAGCTAATGGCTGTCAGCCTGTTCCATGTCTCCTCTCTAAAATCTAAAGCACATGACTGAACTGTAGAAGTCTAGAAATGTTCTTACAAAGACTTCTTCAGCTGGGGCAGTGGTACTGCTGCGGTTTGTGGTATAAATGCATACTAGGCCCCCTCCCACTGTATTCTGGCTATGCCTCATGTGTTTACAAAGCACGCGAGTTGTCCAAGCAGGGCCGGCTCTACCATAATGAAAAGAGGCAAATGGCGCTGGCAAGTGGGCTGAGTGATGTAAATAAAGATCTGCACGGCTAGGTTAATGCAACGATTTGAGTCCTAAAAATCAATACACCTAAAACATTAGTGGATCCACATAAAACCAATAAACTCCCTTTTAAAAGCATTCAATAATTGGAATGCTAGCAGCTCCTTGTCACTTAAATGGAGGGAATGAAGGGCAATAGTGTGACTCTGGATTATAATTGGATTCTTTCCAAAATTCTCTTTAAAGTACCCACATGGTTTCTACAAAAGTGTATTCCTACCTCCAGCACAGGGCCGGCAGTGTCCCGCGATAGGAGGAGTCCCCCTGCTACCCGCTGCTATGCTTGGTGTTAATGTGCAATGGAATATGCTGCGCTATATAACAAACTGATTGTCAACACCAGTGTTTATTAAGTTAAAGTGAACTCCAGTAACTGCTTTCTGTCCCTCCTAGAACTGGTCTTGTTGGGATGTACAGTATGAGTCAGAATCCGCTTTATTGTCCAGGTATACTTGCATATACTAGGAATTAGTTTAACCACCAGGTTGAAGGGCAGTGTGAACTGGTATGCCGGTTTGTAAAACCTGGGTGCATTCTTGGTGTTTTGTGCTGCAGATGTAAGCCAGCAGTGTAATGTGCCTCCAGTTCAGCCTCATTTCTAGGGGTGAAGGGAAACACTGGTAAAACACTATTCCTAGTAGGTAATGCATCTAACTCAGGCTGGGTACACACCTAAAGATTTATCTGGCCAATCTGTCTGGTGGGAACAAAAACTTGGTATTGTAAAGGAGCATGTAAAAATCGACCTCCATTCTAGCTGCACTCTGCACATTTCACTGTTCCCAATTGTAGTCCATGTGAGTGGTAAACTATGCAATGGTCAAAAAATTTAATAATCCTCCAAATATCAGACTTTTTTTTTTTTTTTTTTTATTGTCATCCACAGCAATGGTGACCTTTTTGCTTGGCAACCTTTTTCACCATGTCTATCATATGGTGTCAACCCAACATCAGGCTGGTTAAATTTTCATCTTTCTTCTGCAAAAAGTGAACTTGCCTTTTTATACATGCCTAATGAACAAAGCATGATTGCTAGGTAAACTGAGAGGTGTGGGAGGGTTTTTTTTTTTTTTTATGCTTATATTTTTTGTTAGATTTTCCAGATGGCAAGATTTGTTTTTTTAGGTCTGGTCTGGAAGCTAAAAAACCACAAAACTGAAATGTAAATCTTTCCTGTGTCCGCCATGAAGGTGAAATACATTATTCAGTTTCATTTAAAAGGTTTTACTTTGCTAAGCACTTATTGGTAACCTAAAATTGACCAGGAGTGGTTCCTTCCTGCTGCCGGCAACCTTTCTATGCCACCTCTCACCACTGCTCCCGTTCATGGTTCCGGTGCCTGTTCAGTGCAGGTGACTGGCTCCGAGACAAGTACATGCGCAGTATTGGCAACGGTACGGAGCATGCGAATAACCCCAGCTTCTATGGGCTGCATTTACTGCAGCCAGTAGAAGCCAAAATGGGCTGGAAGGCAGAGAGTGACTTCCTACAGGAAGCCTGCTCTCTGCCTATAGCAGCCCAGTGGGACTGCCGTACTACGGATGACTGGCAGGACAGACTTCCAATAGTCACAGTGAAGTCTCCCAGACTACGTACATCTGATTTTGCTTGGGCTGAGGCTAAGCACAGTGGTGAATTTTAACCGGGGGTGTGTGTGTGTGTGTGTGTGTGTGTGTGTGTCAGGGTGAGGGTCTGCAGCCCATAGGTAAAAACCGCCACTGAAAATGACTGGTGGCCCACACATTGGGGCACAATGCTTTAGAAATACAACGGTACTTGTGTACTTTCACGGTGCCGTGTGTCTGAGTCCCCTTGCGGGGGTGCAGTGTGTGCCCCCCATGGCACATATTATAGATACGCTATTGTAAAACACAGTGCTCTCTGGGGAAGCTAGCAGTAGTGCTAACATCAGCTGGGTGACATTTCTGGCTGCACCATGAGCCCCGGTGGGCTCCCGGTTTATAACTTCAAAACTTCTTGCCCAATTGAGCTCTATTCCAGCAGGCTACATATTATTGCTGACTGCCTCACTCTGCTATTACACTATACATGTGCCTTACACCCGGAAACTGTTATGGGGCCACACATGGGGCACCTGTGCTGTGTGATCTGAGTGATGCTAGGCTGCTAAGATCGCTCAGCACCCAGTGCTGCATAGTGATGTGTGCTGAGCGATCGGTCCGGGTCAGTGTTCTCACCAGAGATCTTAATCTTTATCATACCTACACACATAGTAATGGAGGGTCATTTTCTAAGCAATCTAGTCGGATCGCCTAGGAAATGTGATGAAATCACCCCCTGCGTAGGCCCCATAACTCAATTGATCACTATCTTCTTATTGATAAAAATGAAATTGTTACAAAATATAGTGTGTGTGTATATGTATGTGTGTGTGTGTGTGTGTGTGTGTATATATATATATATATATATATATATATATATATATATATATATACAGGGAGGGGTTGCGGCGGCACTCGCAGGAAAAAAGAAACCACACCAGGCGGATAACTTCACCTTTTTTTTTTTTTTTTTTTTTTTACTTCACCAACGTTTCGAGGCTGGTTGCCTCTTTATCAAGGTGTTCACAACAGATTCAAACAAGTGTACAAGTGCAAAATCAACCATTTAAATACCTGATCCAGACCTGTCGGAGCTCACGGCGCGGTCCAGCGTCTCCGGCGTCTAACGATGACGTCACGCGAGTTGCGTCCCGGCCGGGAGCCCGAGGGGCGGATACCACATCTACTGGAAAAGAAAACAAAAGAAAACGCATAAAATATATAGACAGTAAAAAGTCTATTAATTGTACTAGTGCTGTGCTGTAATAAGAGTGTTGCATAAACACAATCTAGTGATAAAAGAGCGTGGCCAACTTACTACTAGCGTAGCCAATATGGCGGCGCATTTAAAGTGACAGTGCTTCTGATATTACAACATAAAAAAACATGAAAAACTGCACAGTGACACAGTACAAACATTACATAAAACAAGCAATTAAAAATCAACTGACAAGTCTGAACAATTCTATCCACGGGAGTGGAAACGGAACCATTATATGAACCTATGAATGCAGGGCATCATTCTCTCTAGGGGAAATATCTAGATGCCTGCTGGAACCTGACATGTTGACCCGAGCAGTGCCAAGGGAAAAGTGGCTAATATGGAATGCTACCTGTGCGAAAATAGAATGACCTTTACAAAAAATGGGATAAGCCAGCCTGTTCGTTTAGACCCCTGGGTGCCAGGGTGTCCAACCTATGTATCCAGCGGCTTTCCAGCTGCAGGAGCCGCAAAGATCTGTCCCCCCCTCTGGATAGTGGGGGGACATGATCAATGATGCGGTACCTTAGGGTATTCAAATTGTGCCGGGCTTCTGCAAAGTGCCTAGCGACCGGTTGATCGCTATGGCCCGATGCGATGGCGGCTTTAATGGCCGAACGGTGGGCTGTGGCCCTCTCTTTAAACGTGCGGTCAGTCTTCCCCACATAGTGAAGGCCACAGGGACAACTGATTAAATAGGTGACAAATTTGGTGCTGCATCCCACTCTGTGTTTAATTTTAAACTTTTTCCCTGAATAGGGGTGATGGAACGAGTCCCCAGGAATCATGTGGCCACAGGTGATGCAACCACAGCACCTGTAGCACCCTAATTTGGGGGTACCCAAAAAGGTGGGGGCTTTGGGAAGGGGGAATGTAACATCATTACGCACCAAATAGTCCTTCAAATTCTTCCCTCGTGTGTATGAATTCATGACCCTTTTGTTGCACAGTGCTGGAAGGCTAGTGTCTGATGTCAAGATGGGCCAGTGGGAATTCACCACCTTTTTGATATGTTGGCTGGCTGGATTAAATTTGTTGACCCAAATGATTTTATCATCCATTTGGCGTTCTACGGTTCTGGGGGCCAAGGCCTCATCCCTGGTCATGTCAAGGACCCTCTTTTTGGTGGCTTCTAATTCACTAATTAAGTAACCCCTCTCCGCAAATTTGCTACACATTTTGGTGAGAGAGACTGTGAGATCTTCTTGTTTACTACAGATGCGGCGAGCCCGCAGCATCTGTGAGAAAGGGAGTCCTTTTTTAAGGGGTGTGGGGTGAAAGCTATTGGCCAAGAGGGTGTTATTCCTGTCTGTTGGTTTGGTGTATAGGGTAGTCACAATGGTCCCGGCTTGGATGCTGATGTCAACATCAAGATACTGTACAGACTCTTTACTCATTACGTAAGTTAATTTTACCGGGGAATCAGATGCATTGTGATTCAAAATGAGATTCTCCAGAACATCTTGATCCCCTGACCAAAATATCAGGAGATCATCTATGTATCTGAGATATACCACTAGATGGTCTTTGACTTGTTCGTTTTTAGTGAACAGTTGCTGTTCCACACCAAACATATAAGAGTTAGCGAACGATGGGGCCACTGAGGACCCCATCGCACACCCTCTTAACTGCAGGAAGAATTTCCCATTGAACCGGAAATAATTCCGCTTAAGCGTAAGTTCCAACAATTCCATGAAAAACGAGATGGAAGGGCCTCTGTATTTTTCACTGTTGGAAATCAATGATCTGACTGCATCTAGACCTGCCTGGTGAGGAATGATGGTATACAGGCTAGATACATCTACAGTGGCCATTATGCAATCAGGTGGTAATTCAGGAATAGCTAACAACCTCTGTAACAGCGTGTTAGTGTCCTTTAAAAAAGAGCTATCATTTTGTACACACGGTTGAAGGAAGTAGTCCAAATAAATGGAGATGGCCTGGTACAGAGACCCCCGGGCAGAGATGATAGGTCTACCCGGGGGTTTCTGTGCATTCTTGTGCACAGGTGAAGTTATCCGCCTGGTGTGGTTTCTTTTTTCCTGCGAGTGCCGCCGCAACCCCTCCCTGTGCATATTGTCAGCCCAGCGCTGATTTAGGACGGGCACCGCATTATTGAATTTCAACGTTACACTATACCTAGGAGCTTGGAGTGCCGCCATCCCCCCCTCGCATATATATATATATATATATATATATATATATATATATATATATATATATATATATATATATATATATATATATACACACACACACACATTCCTGCCTATTATGGAGTCGAGTGCCGCCGTCTGTCTGTGGTGTGGAATCCCCAGCGTGGGTTTGTCGATGGCACCGCTACATTTACACTACTGTTGAGGATGTGCAGCTCCTTTCTGGACGTGTGTGTGTGTGTGCGCTCCTTTTTGTACCACAGCACATTTTTGCTAGAGGGTTTGTAATCTGCCAAGCAGCTGCTATTGCACATTTGTTACTGGTTATAACCACTAACTGGTAGGGTGGCAAATCCTGGGACTTTGCCCTAAAATGCCTGGATTTCAATCCTGGGATTGGAGTTTCCAATCCCAAAATACGGGATTAGACTGTGCATGCGCAGTTTAATGATGAGCAGTGTCTGAGCACCCGCGCAGATGCTGCCCGGCTTCTTCCGTCCCTGGCTGTGTGGCGCAAAAATTATAACTTGGGGTCCCCGCCTTTACCCCAACCCAAGTTCACAATATGCAACACAGCAATGGGTGGCAGGAGAGGGAAAAGGTGACAGGGAGCTGCAGGGGAGGCAGAATGCGACAGAGAAAACAGTGGCCCTGATGCACTGCACCTGCTGCACCAATGGTAGTACCGCCTTTGCTCCATGTGTTTCTAACAAGTGCATGGGAAGATCTTGTGCACCGTTTTGATTGCTCTGCCAATGCTGGAGCTGCCTTGAAAACTACACACAGACTGATGCTATGGCCTCTGCTAATGGTAAAAGTTAGAATATTGATTTTAGTATTAGACAGTAAGTTTTGAGGGCAACCGGCAATTTTTAGAAATTGCAAGTTATTGGACAGGCCTGTGACACTTCAAGGACAATCATAGGTCACTATTTCAATAAGTAGCTTAGAAACAGAATTATTTTTGTAGCCCTGCTAGGAGGTCCAGGTCAGTCTGCCGATACCAGAAATAGCTGTGGTGTCTGCTGGATACTATCTTAAGAGCTGTGCTGCTGGTCACGCCCCAAAAGGGAGGAGCCCCAAAAGGGAGGAGGAAGTAGCCTTGACTAATGGAATCCAGACACTGGCTTCTTTGTTTGTTGTGATCATCGTCATTTATTTATAGAAAACAAGAAAATCGGGTGCATAGACTCGGGGCAATTTTTGCCTTTTTTTTTTTTTTTAAGTGATCTGTCTAGATTGCTTAGAAATTAAGCACAAATCGCTCTGTGTACACCCCAGAACCATGGCAATACATGGGCTGGCATATTCTCTAAATACTAAGCACTCTGTACTTTGAATCTGGTGTCACTAGCTCTTAGGTACTAGAATTAACCATTTTCTATCTATAAATTCATTGTGTCATAAGGTGAGTACACACGGGTGCAATTTCATGTAAAATCGCTGGGAATATGGTCGCTGAGCGACCTTATTGCCAGTGATTTGGATAAATCTGCGCGCTCCCGTGTGCACTGCCTAATGGTCGCTGACCGCTGTTCCGGGAGGTCAGCGCCGGGGAGATCAGCATTGATCTCCCCAGCCCTGTGCCGCTGCTCCCTCCCTCCTCCCATCAAAGTGACAGCAGCAGCGTCTGCTGCTGCTGCGCTCCCCCTCCGCCCCGTAGCAGTGTCTCCTTTTCATCGCTGATGAAAAGGAGACACTGAGAAATATGATTGCTGGGGATATATTGCTAGCAATATATCCCCAGCAATCCTATTACCCCGTGTGTACACAGCATAACTTGGATGTGTAAGCAATGGTGTATTTGTTTATAAAAAAAATTGGAAACAATTGGAAACAATGTTTGGATATGTTCTTTAGTGTTGCTTTATTAAAAGATTTGTACCCAATGGGAGGTGTTCTTTCTCCCCTGTTGTCTGAAGCTGCCCATCTGAGATCCAGAGAACAGCCTGTACTGCCCTCCAGGGAAATAAATTCCATGATACAGTTCAATGCAATTAGAGTTGGTTCTTCTGTCACACAGGCTCCATATCACTGTCTCTTCATACTGTGACATTAACACTCTGCTCTGCACATCCAAACAAGATTAATACATATTAATATCAATATTTTTATTTAATCCACCCCTAACAATGTCTAGAGAACTGATGTAAACTGCTTCGGCAACCGTGTCTGATGCTATTAATCAAAATCCAGTGACCTAATTTCTGCGTAGAATAATTTGATTTTCTGATGACATGATGGGCCACTTACTGTTTTTAGATATGAATTGGAAAATCTTGTCTCATTGAAGCATCAGTTTGACACCCTCTTTCCAACAGAATATTAAACATGCACTTTTAATATATGTTAGTCCTCAATGAGGGCTTGTCCGTTTGGCCATGCAAACATCGGTACTGCGCTCAGTTAACTGCCACCTCCGTTTGCTAATGTGCAGTAGGGGGTCACCAAAATAATTTGGCACATGTGTTACTGTGACTGCACACACAAATGCTATCTTGCACACGGAAGCACGTAGGGGGGGCTTCCGAGCACCTAGAAACTCCCCTTGGCAGCCAATTCATCAATCAACAGGTGATTTTTGGGTACTTGTTTCCTAGCACGGCGCTCCCGATTTTGATCGAAGTGCATCTTATGCCATTGCATGCAATATAGCGACATGCGATGCGATTAGATTTTTAATTGTACAAGCACCCTAATGGGTGCTTACAATGTTAAATGCACCCCCATTGTCAACGCCAACCCAAAGCATGGCGAGCGCAGCGGTAAGTGTCCTCCGACCTTTTTATACCCCCACTATCCACGTCGGCGTGGAGTTGATTCACGCAGCCCGAAGCGTAGCAAGCCCCACAAGGGGACACTGATTACTTTACAATCAGTAAATTCTAAAATTGCTTTTTGATCTGTGTGGGGTCGGGGAGAGAGAAATACAGAATGGTCATCATGGTGCCTATGCTGTTTCCTGTGTGTGTGTGTGTGGGGGGGGGGGGGGGGGGGTTGGTATTATGGTGCCTCTGCTGTCTATTCATATGGGGTGGTGGTGTGGAAGGGTATGAAAATGCCTGCGCTGTATATCTATAGGGGGTATGCTAATGACTGTGCTGTCTGTCAGTTTGGGGGGAGGGGGGTATGGTGCCTATGCTGACTATCTATATGGAGGGTATACTAATGACCAGAGGCGTAACTATAGCACCGCAGCCCCCGCGGCCGCGGGGGGGCCCTGTGCATGTGTGGGCGCCGGGGGGCTGTGGTGCTATAGTTAGCCCCCTCCCGTCCGCCCATCTGCCGCCCGCCAATCCGCCGCCCGCAGCCTTTCCTGTCTTGCTGGTCCTGTCCCGGCTCCCTTGCTGGCTTCATTCTTCTGCTAGTGAGACGGACCACAATAAAATGTCCGCCCCATATAGCAGACAGTTCTCTAAAACTGTCTGCTGTATGGGGGCGGACATTTTGTGTTGGTCCGTCTCACTAGCAGAAGAATGAAGCCAGCAAGGGAGCCGGGATGGGACCAGCAAGACAGGTAAGGCTGCGGGCGGGGGGTGCAGCGGGGGGCGCCCCCCATTAACGGCGGGGGGGCGCCCAATTCATAGTTACGCCACTGCTAATGACTGTACTGCCTGTCTAGTTGGGGGGGGGGGGGGTGTGTGATACCTGTAGTGTCTGTCCTGTGTCTATTGGAGGTAGCATAATATATTAAAGTGTGCTGACATTGACTATAGTCCCAAAAAAATTTCAAATAAGACTGGGTAACAACAGACAGACTTGGAGGTAGGAGGGCCCTGCTGCAAGCTTACAATCTATAGGGATATAGGGGGAAACATAAGGACAGGCACCAGTAATAGCATACCTCAGTCTATCATCAACGTTTCATTTCCCTTACAGAAATGTCATCAGGATCCCTTTCTGTAAGGGAAATGAAACGCTGATGATAGACTGAAGTCTTGTCTTGAGTATTTCTTTTGGAGGACCCGAGTGCCACTGCATGGTATTTATATTGTGTCTGGACCCTGGCTGTTTGGATTTGTGGGCACCGGGATCGAGTTGTCACCATTGGAATAGTGCCGACTCAACGTGTGTGGTGTGTAATATGTATATGTATGTATGTGTATGTATGTATGTATGTATATATATTATATTATATTGCAAGTATATAGGTATATGCAATGAATGAATGAATGATCGCGTAGTGAACAGGTTTATGTGCCCCATATATGAGAAGCAGGGAGGCTCTAATTAAACACCTGTAACAAATTGATGATGGTTTAAATGTATGATGCGGCATCACGCAGACCACCCCACTGACGAAGTCCATTGACGAAACGCGTAGGGGCGTGGTCTGTGTGACGCATCTTTGAGCCGCTGTGTGGTCGCCCGCTGCTAGGACGCTGAGGCGCCGGTGTCCTGGAGTAGCTGTGCCTGCTGAATATCCCTAAGTGGTACCGTGAGTGACACAATCCTTTGGGCCTACAGTCTTGAACCAGTGGATAAATTATATATCTTGTGGTATTCAACCCACACCGGTTGATTATTTCGGTACGGGCTTTATCTTCTCATTGGGAGAAATTTTAAAAGTGATTTCCACGTTTTATAAATAAACGATAATACACCATGAAGCGCCCCCTCTATTTGTTTTAGGTGAATTTGATATATATATATACCTGGCACTAGGTCTTTTTGATAGGAACGTTCCGAACTAAAAAATGCCAACCTGTATATCTGGAAACCCCCTGCGTTTGTTCCTGTTGCGTGCAGCGACTCTGGTATCATCTGAAATAGAATAGTCATGTCAGGGAGGTCTGATGCAAGCCTTAAAAGGGCTGTCTCCTGGGACAATGGCCGCTGACACTTTGCTTTAGGCTGTTGTGAGTGTTGCTGGTGGTTGCAGTGGTCTTGAATCGGCAGAAATGCTACCATGCACAGCGTTGCGGAAAATTGGAGTCTCAAGGCTACTAGACTCACTGGCATATACTACTGCACAAGGGGAAGACCGAAACTAGCATCAGCATATTATTGTACCAAGGACTGCGTGGTAGCATTCGTCATTTAATCAGGGTTGTATGTGAATATCAAGAAAATTATCTAAAGTGGTTTTAAAATACATTAAAAAATCAATTAAAAAAACATAGCTTTAGATTTCAGCAAGGTCTACCACATTTTTTTTTTATTTGGTTTCTTGAACCTATGTGAAGGCCTCAATCTATTGCCAGTACAGTATTTTAGTTTAAGTTGCAAAAAATATACATTACACATGTGGCAGTTTTATATTTACCACTGGAATAAAGCATAAAATTAGGTTTTATTAGAATGGATTTTGTTTTGTGAAAGACGTTTGTGTGAACAAAAATATGCCATCACACACTTACGATTTTCTAGACTGGTGCACAGTACAATTTTTGTGTAAAGATTGCACCACGGTGTTGGTGTATAACCCTTGAATGTGATGAGTAGAGGTTTTAGCAAATTTTTGGTCCTTGACTAAAATCTGTAAAAATGTAGTAAAATGGTTTCCTTTTAATGCAGGGGTGGGGAACCTTTCTTGTGCCAAGGGCTGTTTGTATGGGGATAAAATCCTTCGGGGGCCATATGTAAAAATGTATATTACAAATTATCCTGCTGCAGCCATCCCTCGTCTGGCAGCTGCCACTGAATAGGACTGACAGTCTCCGGCTGCTGTTGATTTAAGCCGCCCTCCAGATGTTGTGAAACTACAAATACCTGCATGCCTTGCCCCAGTTTTGCTATAAGGGAGTGTTAAAACTGTGGCAAGGCATGCTGGGATTTGTAGTTTCACAACATCTGGAGGGCCACCGTTTGAAGACCCATGATTTAAGAGGTATCTCTCGAACTACCGACCTCTTGCGAGAATTCACTTGTAATTGACTCCCGGTAAAGCCACCGGGCAGGCCACTCAGAACGGCTACGGGGGCTGCATACGGCCCCCGGGCCTGAGGCTCCCCACCCCTGTTTTAATGCATAGCTTATAGTAGGAGCTCCTTCATTTGAATTTTACATGGTGGTTTTTGGCCAGTAGATTCTCTGCGCCAGGACTCTTGTAACGTTGGGACCCATGATTTAAGGCACTACGGTGATTTAGCAAATTGCGGTTGGAGAGGTGCCAACCAGACAGATTGTAAATGTCGTCCGTCCCACACACACACATCTTGTAAAGGTGTGTCTTCTAGCGCTCTCCTCATCTCTGTTCAGTTTACTAAACTGTTGAGAGTTTAATAGATCTCCCTATGTTGCTGGTTAAAGGGACTACAAATTGTGGAACCATAATAGCCCTTTCACATCGCAGCTTATTACCGGGTACAAGGCGGTTTCTTGCCGGTTCAACGCGGTAATTAGTGTGATGTGAAAGGGGGTACCAGTTACATCTAACCGGTAGCAAGACGGCAATCCAAACCAGGTAAAAAAAAGCTGGTTCGTTGCTGTGCAGTGTGAACGGGTCGAGCGACCCGTTTCCCGTTCACACTATGGAGGAGGCAGCGCTTGGAGCAGCACCAGCTCTAAGCGCTCATGACATCAGCTAACCAGCAATATTGCCGGTTCGCTGCTGTAGTCTGAACAGGCCACACATGCAGGGTCCCACCGGGACTGAACCATTTCAAAGTCCCAGTGCGACCCTGCATTTGCGGTCTGAAATCAGTATAATCTCCATATATTTTTTTCTTTTGTCTCTCCAGAGTGAGGTGGAGTCCATTCTATCATGTGGAGGTGGTGTTGGGGTCAAGTTATATTTAAGAAAAAATATATTTTTGTGCAATCAGTGCTGCCTAGAGCTGGTTGTTATGGTTTTGAAACTGAATGGTCGAACTGAGTCTGTTACATACATGTTGCTAAGAATGTTCTCAAAGGTATGAAGTTGAAGATTTCCACTTGGGCATATTCTATACCACCACTAATCAGACACCCCTGTATAAGATGGTTATTGAGGTGCCAGTCTCACGCAGGAGCGTATCTAGATATTTGTAGGCCCCATAGCAAAAGTATGTAAGGGCCTCTATTTACCAGCATAGAATGATAAATATATAGAACACCTGCATCTTACACTGGGAAGATGGGCCCTCTTCAGCTCTGGGCCCCATAGCATTTGCATCTCTGGTAGCTACGTCCTTGGTCCCACATGAGACTTTGGTCAGCTGTGAGAAAGCTAACCTGATCACTGCCCAATCAACCACTCTCCATGAAGAATAAAATACATTCCTAACTATAATAAATCAGAGTGTAAAGTCTGAGGTTGGCCAGTTACTTTAAGGCTATCCTGGCACTGCCATTTTGTTTTGTAGATATAAAGGTGATGATTCTGACACTAAAGAAAGCACTTCCTTTTTACTTTCCAGTTATTACATTTGTCTGGATGCTTTTTCATGTGTGAAACCAGAATCTGATCCCACTTGCTCCTGTGATACATGTTTCCTGTTGATCAGGTGTGACCTGCAGGAGATTAGAACCTGTTCATCAGCAGAGGATTTGGCTACAAACCAATGCATATTTAATTTACAGTATGGTGTCCCACCAGGGTCTTGTTAATTTGCTGCTCTAAATAACGCTGGTCCCTGGTGAGTTGCTGCATTAGGAGGAATTGTGCTCAGCTACACAAGTGAGCTTCATGTGGTCCCTTGGGAGACTGCGCAATGTGTTGCTTGTGTTTGCAGCATGTCAGGCTACAGGCTGTATATGTAAGTAGTGATACAGAGTATCTCGGGAACAGCGTTCTAAGTCAATAGTTCTTTTTTATAATTTTTTTTTTATCCTAAATATTCAGTTTTGTTCATTGTCCATATGCCCCCCATACACGGTGCGATGAGATGCAAGCTCCTGCGCACATCCCATCTCACAGCACATTAAGTATGTGTTCCCTGTACTTTATGAACTAGATAGCATCTTATCTATTTCATACCACACAGTGCTTTAGCACATCGCATGCGTTTTGAACTAGATGTGATGCAATATAGTTTAAAACGCACTGTTTATGGGCGGTATTAATAGACTTTTTGGTTAAATTATTATTTACCCTGTAACCCTTTTTATACCAGACTAAGCACAAAATAGCTGTTATTGGGGTATGTGTTTTGGCCTCTGGACCCAAATCTGAGCGTGTTTGGGGGGGGGGGGGGGGGGGGGAGGTGTATGGTGCAACATGGGCAGTGTAATTGTTAGCATTTCTGCTTCCTAACATTGAGGTCCTGTTTTTGATTCCCACTTTGACCCTAACTCTAGACTTTCTACATTTTATTTGGTACAGTACTTTGTGTGTATTTGATTCAAATTGCATGAGACCTCGTGTAACTACTTAGCTAAGGGTAACTGTTGATTTGACCTGTGGGTCCAACTAAATACACAAAATACAGAGGCAGTAAGGCTGTGAATACATTTAACATTGATAGTCTGCCAGACTTTGATGGCAGAAACCTTGGGTGGATCTACATAAACTTGGCAGCAAGATGCTGTGAGTATATTGCCTGTTTGTTTCCAGGTATGCTTTACTACAGTGGTTCCCAAACTTTTTAAAATCACGGCACCCTAGAGCATCAGAATTTTTTTCATGGCACCCCTGGTCCAAAGTTTCCTATTCTGTAAATTGATTTGTATGTCATACATGGGTTTATTTATGGGTGAGGGACAGGATTAGCTTCTGTTTGTCCACATATTTTATTATTGGTAGCCCACCAGCAATGTTTTTGCCTTTTACAATGACCATAAATAATTTCAATTGCTTCTAGACCACTAATCCAAGGCACCCCTGCTAGTGTCCCGAGGCACCCCAGGGAGCCACGGCACACAGTTTGGGAACCGCTGCTTTACTACACTGACATTCCATATTGCATCCTTTTCTTGTAGCCGGTGGGATGAAAGCAACTCACTCACTGGATTACCCACTTCCCAGACCTTTTGTCATCATTATTACAGCTCTCCTACAGATGAGGTTGTTTATGTAAAGCTGCTTTATAAGGAGTTTCTGAAATGATCAAAAATGTAAACTTTGTGCTTGCCTTCATTTGCTTTCACCAAATGGATTTGCCAAGTGTATAAGCCAATTAAGTCATTTGAAGGTGGACAGACCCTGTTTAAAATCTTTTTATAAATTGTTTACAATGTTCCAAATGCCTTTTACTTTGATTTCAGAGTTTCTTTTTGTGAGTTATCTTAATTTATCTGGTCAGAGGATCATCTAGTGAGCTTCTAGATATAATATTAAGCAAATTACAGTTGGAAATGGTCAGTGATCGCACTCTGGGGTGCCCCTGAGCACTTGCAAGGGTGTTGGTGGTCTAGGACCAATTCAAAAGATTAATTATGGTCAATATAATGGGCAAGATTAGAGCTTGCGGCTTCCAATAATAAAATATGCAAAGCTGAGTTGTATGTTAACATGGGTAAAACACCTGGAACCAACTTCTTACAGGCAGCTCTTATTCAAAAGTATCACAAAACTACAACAGGACTACGCAAAGGATTCAATAATATAGTAAAAACTTGATAGTATTTATTCGAAAAGTGGGCTATCCATCAGCCACACCACTTATGCTGTATACCAGATAACAAATATATAAACATACTGTATATACTAAACTATAAAAAAAAATTTAACACCACAATCACTCCTGCAGAAAGCATCTGATATTTCACAAAATCGGCCTAAAAATAAAAGATTTGCCAAGATTTAATGGCAGTTTCCTTAAATTACAGGCCCACATGCTTCATATTTGTTTTGTAATGATAACGTGCACGTTTGCAGGAGGATTTGTGAGGTAATACATCCCAGACAATGTTTCACAGATTTATTCAGTCATTATACTATCCTGTAGTCCAGCTCAGCACTGCCCAAAACATCCCCTTTTTCTGGCTTTATACTCTGACAGCAGGATGCTTTCATTTTTTTTTTTTTTTCAATAAAATAGATATTTTAATCTTAAATTACTCTTACTCTAAATACAGTCATTTAAGATTTATGTGACGCTGCTCAAGGCCTACAGTCACTCGTGGTGTTAGTGCCAGGGATTACACTGACAGCCTAGATAATCCCACCCTCTAGCACAGGTGCATTTGCCTGCCTGCACTGTAAAGGATGAGTCCTTGTTAGTGGGTCTGTTGGGCATGATAAGAGCCACTTTGGTCTGCCTCTGCAGTTCTCTTGTTGTAGAACTTTAAAGTACAAGAAGTTCAGTGTGGTCTAAAGCCTGTTTTTAGGTGGTTTAGTGAGAAAATCCTGGAAACGCATGTGGCAGGAAAATAGTTTTAAATAGATGGCTCAGACATTTGTATTAGAACGTTTCTGTACTTTATTAAAAACTACCGGTTACCCTTTTTCTTCATAAGTTCTGTAAACTTCTAGTTGGTATGAAGTATTCCAGCCCAGATTTGTTCGACCGTGTGAGCATGCTAGCTGCAGTAAAGGGCTGCTATTGTGGGGGTGAGATAAACGCCTGCAATTGGATTGACACCTGTGTGTGTGTGTGTGTGTGTGTATGTATGTATGTATGTATGTATGTGAGATTTACATATAATTTATCTTAGATACTGGGCCTGATTCGGAGTTGCATGCAGCAGCGTCTTTTGGTGATCAACCATGTAATATGCATCCAATCATAGCAGCTGAATGTGTAAGGTCTGAGAAGCCTACTTTTAGTGCCCCGGCATGCTGTAACCTTATCCTCCTTTGAAACATGAACATCCTTATGGCAGTTACAATTACTTCATTTGACCAATGGCCTATTAAGTCTGTGGCTGTGAATGCAACCACTTGCGTTGATAGTCCTGCGACACTCCCACTGAGTGCCGCTTTTTGCACGCGTCTCTAGCCACCAGCCAGTGACGCCCATTAAAAGGTTCTGCGTTCTTTTGGATGCAGTCGGTCCCAAACACATGAGCACATTTTAAGTCTTCCAAAATAATTGCACATGTGACGTTGCAAATCGCTAAATGACAGCATTGCAGGCAACTGAGTCAGGTCCAGGGATTTCTCTGCCGGGAGGTACTTACAGATGACTGTCACTGGTTTCCAAATCTCTTGCCAAATAAGGATAGTATAGCTTGGATTACAATCTGTATTTGCCAGGTCCGTTGCATAAGAACAAGATCTCTGCTGGAGCACTAAATCATTAGGAACTTGCTGGTTTTCAACCCAAGAGGTGGTCCACTTACAACATCACATCTTGTTTCACACCTGGCTGTGTTGATCTTTAGTTGAGTCTGTGTGCACTTAGGAACCCACGGTCACAGGCCGCTGGTGCCATGCGCCACGAGGAGTAACGCAGGAAGAGAATAATAGTTTCTGATGCTCACCTTGGTCTTTTGTTCCCTTTTTATCGCATTGCCTGTTCAGAAGAGGCAGCATGTAGGTATCTGAAGCTCCCTGCTACTCATCTGCATGCTTTGAAATGTAGCATCTTGCTTAGAAGTACTTCAATACACTTCTCATTCTACCTGAATACCACATCAGAACAAAATATGTATCTCTATCCTCCTCCAGTCCAGAATTAACCAAGGCCTGACTACTCATCCCTTCCATTCCCTTTCCAGTATTTAGTCTACTAGACTCCTCATTCCTCTTACCTGCATGAAGACTGCAATGTAATATGAACTGGTCTCTAACCCACATTTCTCTTTCCATGTTTTGCCTTTCCTTCATCATTACTTGCCGAATCAGGGGATGTTCTCTTCCAGATGGCAGAGGTACACCGGCAGATTCAGAACCAGTTGGAGGAAATGGTAAGTTATTTGGTTCTTCAAGATAACTCCTGAAACGGTCATATTGGCTAAGCTTCAGTCTGAAACTTGGGGGTTATTCTGGTTGATTCGCAAGGCTGTGAATTTGCTGCCCTGCGAGTCCACAAGATGCAGTATGCCAATACGCCCCCCTCGCATGCCGCGCATGTTCGAATGATGTGGAAGGCCCATGCACATCTAAGGTTATTCTCCGGTAACCTTAAATATGCGTGACCATTCAGCAGGAACTGGGCGGGCATCTGACATCCGGTGATGTCAGCTGCCCGCCCCCGGTACCCACGTTACAAGACAATTTCCATGTGAACACCCAGCCTTTTCCTTGGAGCGCCCATGAATTGCTGGGTATTCCCATGGGTGTGACAATTCGCTGAGTCCCCCTGCCCGCTATTTGGGTACATGCGCCCGGGGAAAAGTCTGTTCGCCATGGCAGCATTCACCTGGTATACGCACAGAAATGCGGCTGCGTGTACAGACCACATCGGTCCCGTGCGAACGAACGGGCCGTGCGAACGAACGGGCCATGCGAACAAACCTGAATAAGGTACTTTAGTCTTGGCTTTCTTCCATTTATCATTTGGTGACCATGGCCAGCCCAGTTTGGAAACCACTTTTTTTTTTTCCTCTCTAGCACACAGGGCTACTCTTATCAACAGGTGAGGTGAGAACATAGTTTGAATTTGCAGAATGGCAAGAGCGTCAGGGAAAGTTTCTCCTAACAACCTGGCCCACAGTCTAGATATTACACTTCCTCCAGCTGTCACTATATACTTGTGAGTGTAGAACAAGGTTCAGCAGTATGGCTCCCCTACTTGACTGATCAACAGACAGTCAGTAGGACTGACTGGCTGGTTATTTATCACTCTCCACTTCTTTTTGAAGCTTAGTACATCTGGCCCTTTCTATCCACTTCTCTGTACAGTGGAAACCACCACAATGCTGCTGAATCGCTCTCGTCCCCGCAGAACAGAGCCTCTGGCATTAGGCAGGAAATGGCTCAATATCGAACAATCGTTTCTGCAACAAATATTCAGTGATCAACCTCAAATAATTAAAGAAATCTGTCAATCTACTTTTTCCCTGAATAAATTTAATGACTTATTGTCACTAAAAAAGACTTCTTCCTGTAATGTCTCCAGAAGGTTTGGGTTGCACATTTCGAGATCTTTGTGTGTGTGTGTGTGTGTGTGTGTGACAATCCTGCATTGGGGCCCTACGTTAGCCCTGTCAGTTTTATTTACATAGTTCTCTACCATCCCTAGATTTCCACCTGCCTATCTGTCTGCGCTCATCCGTATGCACATCCATCTGTTCTCCACATCAGTCAGTCACACTTTGCTTTATCCTTCCGGGCAGACCTGTCACGGAGTCTTATTCCTGTCCTGCACTCCCGCAGCTTAGAACCTGGCACACTCACTGACCCTTTTCAGCTCTGGAATCCTGCAGTGTTTTTAAATGCCTAATTGAAGCAATAACTATCAAATCTTACCCACTGAACCAATGAATGGGGTTTTAATTAATATTCGGTCCATAGCAACATAGCTGGGTAACGCATGGCAACTTATGTTTAGCAGAGAACATGCTGTTCTTGGGTAAAGTAAGGATAACAATGGTGGAATAAATGCAGTTTACGCCAGCAAAGAAAATGACTTTAGCTGTGCCTTTTTTGCTTCATCTGGTTGGAAGCAGAAAGTGAGAGATTTGGTAAGAAATCTCCAGGTTTTTTTAAAGCGGCAATCATTTACTCTTCAAAAATCAAACTGGTTTTTGCAATGTAAAAAAACAGTTTGCTAGATCGCCGCTTTAAAAAAACTGTATTTTTTTTTTTTTCCAAATCTCTCACTTTCTGAATCTCTCAGCCTATTAAATTTCACCCAGAATCTTTGTATACATGCATGAAGAGCAGGAAAATGGTGCAAACACTGTAGCTGGGCGTCTCACCTGAATTTGGCCGTAAATACACTGTTTGTCTCCCTCCCGAACGCCTTCTTTCATACTGACCTGCTGCATTGTGCAGAAGGGCTCTTGGGGAGGGTGAACCTAATGCAAGTTTAGTTCTATGCATACAGCGCATGATGTTGGACTTTTCTTTCTCATTTACGTCTCCCAGCCAATATGCAACATAACAGGTGCTTGTTTTGTTTTCAGCTGAAATCTTTTCACAATGAGTTACTCACTCAACTTGAACAGAA
Source organism: Crinia signifera (assembly GCF_055691185.1). Taxonomy (NCBI): domain Eukaryota; kingdom Metazoa; phylum Chordata; class Amphibia; order Anura; family Myobatrachidae; genus Crinia; species Crinia signifera. The sequence continues at coordinate 216,080,117 of NC_139222.1, read as the reverse complement.
GGTGGAGTTGGATGCCAGGTATTTAAATGTAAGTCTTTGATTTTTTTTTTTTCCCCCTTTATGAGTCATTAGTATTTTTATTAATATGCAAAAACTGTTGTAAATGTCCTTTTTTTTTCTTAATTACTTCAGTATGCATTAAGAACTATTCTATACTGAATACAGTAACTGGGAGGCAATTTAGTTGAGTATAAGGATATTAAGGTTGGGTACTACGAATCTTCACCCTGGATCATTCAAGATTGTTGGTACACACCATGAAGATTTTATGAACAAAGGAACAATCACTGTTCCCTCATTTATTGATATGCCTGGCGCCAAGTTTTATTGGCTGTGCTGTCCTAAGACTAGGTAGGGCAGAAGCAGGAGGGGCAACCTTGCATGTGACCTGCGATCGGTCATACAGAATTAATGCGGTGTGCCTGATTTTTTTTTTTTTTCCATTATGGTTTCCATGGAAACCATTCCGGTTGGTATCATTTTTTGGTGCGTACTGACCCTAAAACACCTGGCACAGGTGAAATAATAAAGAAGTTGCCAACATCTTTGTTTCGTAAAGGTTGTGGTATACCTGCGCACCAAGTGTTACTGTTGTGGACTAGCTGCAAAACACTAGAAGGTCTGACTGTGCCTTCCTGTTAAATGGTACATAGAAAAAGGATTTTTTTGTGTTGAGCTTGGTCCCTATGCGTATTTAAATGGATCACAAAGTTATAGTTGGGTAATTTTACTTGGTGATAACGTATATATACAGTGCAAAGTAAGACATCATGATGCCAAACAGATATACATTATGAAAAGAATGCAAAAAATAATAAAAAACAAAGAATAAAACAATCCAGAGTGATACAGTAGCGAGTGCTAGTGTATGTTCATAAACAGTACCAGAATCTCCAAATTTGATCGACGGGCTTGTAGCCAGTCCTGTCAAACCTGGGAGATCAGTCTCCTGGTTAAGCTGGATTGTGGGGGTATGCTCGTCCTCCTTAATTCAGGGGGATGAGGTTTGTCCAGAGTAAGTGTCTTTATCTGATTGCGGCGTCCCGCAGATCAGATGGTGGATGGTTGATTGCAATTTATTCGGGTACCCCTTTTAGACGTCAATATGGGTGTCTCGAGTTTTCGGGAGGGGGATGGGAGGTGCAGTATAGGGGTGCCAGTACGTTGGGAATGTCCAGTATGGTGCGGTGCTGCACACGTGTGATACAATACAGTGTGCCGCAGCCGCAGTGATCTGGACTGGTTCCGGGTGTAAGAACAGCAAGTGGATGCACGTCGCCGTAGTCAGGTAGCTGACTTGTGCGCCGTGTCCTCTGTGCTGCCTGGGATCCCTCCTGCCTCACGTCACCAAGCCCCGCTTCCTACTTACCGATTCTCCACGATTGGTGCGTCTTCTGCTTCGCTCTCGCCGACGGCTTCTGACAGGTCACGCTGACTCTTCAATCTCTGCTGCCGGGAGATGGATGGTATGCAGCGCGGGGTGATCGTCCTAAAGTGCTTCTCAGGGTATGTAATTCCTCAACGCGTTTCTGCTCATTAGAGCCTTCTTCAAGGAGGTTGTTTCCGTCTGGTGCATTGTGAGTTTAAATCTCCCTCTTTATCATTTCATTGGTCCGTGTGCCTGATTGTTCATTGGCTCAAATAGCTGTCAATCTTCATTAGTTACTTGATTTCAGATGTGTATCTTCATTAGTTACTTGATTTCAGATGTGTATCTTCATTAGTTACTTGATTTCAGATGTGTATCTTCGTTAGTTACTTGATTTCAGATGTGTCTTGTAGCTTGTTAATTTGTCAGTTTAAAAGGCTACATTTCTTGTGAATACAGTCTTGTTAGTGCAATACAGTCTGTAACACCTCTGTATTGTTATGGTGTTTCCAGCTATAGGCAGTAAAGCTATTTAATTGGAATTAGTGTCCAATTGGGGATTTCAAATGAGGTGCAGTAATTGGCAAGGTGTCTAGTTTTTACCTTTCCATTATTTTGATTTTATTTCTATTTTTTCCCAATGATGGCTTTTACCTCATTGTCCAGATTAAGTCCTCTAGGTGCAAATGTTTTTAGATCGTACATCCATTTTAATTCGGACTTATTGATCTTATGTACATAGTCTCCTCCTCTCCAGTTAGGCTGCACTAATTCTATCCCTATAAATCTCAGGGATTGTGGGTTGCTGTTGTGATGTGTTCGAAAGTGGTTAGATAGGTTATGGTCCTCATATCCTTGTTTGATATTTCTGATGTGCTCGTATATGCGGTCTTTCAATGGTCTCGTAGTACGGCCCACATATTGTTTATGGCATGCACATTCTAGGAGGTATATAACCCCCTTGCTGTTACATGTGATAGTCTGTTTAATTTTGTGGACCTCATGTTTAGTTTGAGATTTGAAGGTGGGGATTGATTTTGTTGATTTCTGTTTCTGATTTTTGCATCCTACACAGTGTCCGCAGTGATAAAAACCTTTACCCCTTGGGTTTCCGTCTATTGTGGTTTGAATTTTTGATCTTGGTGGAATGTGGTTACTGGTTAGTTTTTGTTTTAGGTCTGGGGCTTTTCTGAATGTTAGTTTGGGTCTTGGGGGTATGTGGTCGGCTAGGACCTCATCCTCTAATAGTAGCGGCCAGTGTTTATTTAGAATTTTTCGTAATTGGATTGATTGGTTTGAATACTGTGTTATAAAGTGTATTTCTTGCATCATTGTGTCTTTATTTTTGTTTTTGTACTTGAGTAGGTCGCTTCGGTCTGTTTGTTTTATCTGTTGGAATGCTGTGTCGATAGTTGTATCGCTATATTGTTTATCCTTAAACTGTTTGGTCAATTGGGCCCCTTGTTCTAGGTAATCTGACATTTTTGAGCAATTACGTCTTAGTCGGGTAAACTGGCTTTTTGGTACTGAGTTCAGCCAGCTTGGGTGGTGCCAGCTTGTTGATAAAATATAGCTATTAACATCCACCTCTTTTTTGTAAGTTTTTGTGTGTATTTGATGGTCCTCTATTCGGATGCATAGGTCTAAAAAATTGACTGTTTCTTTACTGTAGTTTGTGGTAAATGCTAGATTATTGTCATTAATGTTCAACTGTGATATGAAGGTTGTGAGTGATGTCTCATCTCCCCTCCAGATGAAAAACAGGTCATCTATGTATCTGGTCCATAGCACGAGATTCGCCTCCAGCTCGCACCTCCCCCAGATGTATTGATCTTCCCACCAGCTCATAAAGAGGTTTGCGTAGCTGGGGGCGAATCTCGTGCCCATTGCAGTCCCTGTGGTTTGTAGGTAGTAGTTGTTCTCGAACCAGACATAGTTGTGTTTGAGTATAAATTCTATACTGCTTATGGTGAAATTTATCTGTTCTGAAGTGAGTTGTGTGTCCTGTGTTAGATGGTATGTTGTGCTCCTTAAACCTTGGTCGTGATCTATTACTGTGTAGAGTGCTGTGACATCTGATGTAACTAACCAAAGTTCATTATCCCATTTGATGTTTTGTAGTTTGTCCAGAATGTGTGTAGTGTCTCGCAAGAATGATTTCTGTTTGTAAACGTATGGTTGTAGCAGAGTGTCTATGTATTTGGATAGGTTTGATGTTAATGAGTTTATCCCTGATATTATGGGGCGGCCTGGTGGGTTTGATGGATTTTTATGGATTTTTGGCAGATAGTAAAAGACTGGTGTCACTGGGTGGGGTGTTTGTAAAAACTGTTGTTCTTGTTGGTTCAGTATGCCTGCTGTGAATCCTTTCTGTATGTGTAAGTCGAGTTCTTGTTTAAATTTTGTTGTGGGGTCCTGTTTCAGTTTAACATATGTGTTAGTGTCTCCCAAGATCCTATGTGACTCCTTTAGGTAGTCACTTTTGTCTAGGACTACAATCCCTCCCCCCTTGTCCGCAGGTTTAATTATCAAAGAGTGGTTGTTTTGTAGATCCTGAAGAGCTTCAGTTTCCTTCCTGGTTAGATTGTTTCCCTGTGTCTTAATGTCAAGATGTTCTAGATCTCTCTCCACCATTTTGATAAAACTGTTGAGTTGTGAGCCTTTCATGTGACTTGGAAAGAAGGTGGATTGTGGTTTCAGGTTTGTATGTATGTATTGGTCTCCTGGGTCTGTGTTTCTTAGTGGTGCTGGAATTGTGTTGGAAAAGAATTTTTTTAAAGTCAATTTTCTAGAGAAATTGTGTAGGTCTAGATAGGTCTGAAATTTGTCCAACTGTTTGGTTGGAGCAAATTTCAGGCCTTTGTCCAGAAGCTTTTTGTGTTCAATGGTCAATGTGTGTTTGCTGAGGTTAAAGATCCCCTTACCTATTTCTGTTTGGTCTGTCTTGCCCTTTTCTTTGTTGCACCCTCCCCTACACCCTCTCCTAGTTTTTTTGTGTTTCTCTTTCTTGTTAGTGTTTTTATCAGCGGGGGTATTTTTGTTTTTGTTTTCCTGTGTTTTACCCCTAAAAAAAGGGGTGCTAGGGTGGCACATGATTGTGTGTCTGTTCTCTCGCTAGGTGGGGTTTGTTGGTTGTCAGATGTGTCTGTCCCCAAGTCCTTGTTGGTCTCTAGGGTGTCTTGATTGCTAATGAGTTCTTGATTGGGTTGTTTATTTGGGGTGCCCTGATTTGTGGTTGAATCTGTCTCTAGTATTGAGTATCTGCTGCTGGAGTCCCACCCTTGTTTTAGTGACAGTCTTGCTAGATTGCTGTATTGGAGATTGTCTTCTGTCTCAGATTCTACTTCATGTATGGAAAATGAGTGCTCAGATAGGAGTGAGTTTATTGTCTCGTCAAGTGTTGTGTTTACTTCTGCTGCAACTTTTATTGTTCGGTTGTTCTGGTTGTGAAGGGATGTCATGTACTGTTGGTACGTAAGGTTGAGTCTCTTATAGACTGGGCTGGATCTTAATTTTGATTTGTCTTGTATGACTCTAGCCTGTTTTTGAGTGTTTTTGATGCTGGGGTTTTTCTTTTCTGGTTGTACTGTGAATCTGTCTCTAATAAATTTCTTTTTTTTGGATTCTATTAGTAGGGTCTCTCCTCTTGTTAGTCTTGTAGAGGTCAGGTCTGCTAGTGTGATGAATTCCTGACTGTCTTTGAATGGGTCAAGGTTTTTGTCTAGTTGGTCTATCTCTGTTGCTAGTGAAGTCAATTTAGTTTTATTGTCCTCAATGAGTAAGTCTATTAGTCTCATTGAGCAGTCTCTGAGTACCCCTTCCCAGTCCTTCATGAATGCTTCATTTTCTAGATTATGTGATGGGATTTTCTTTATCCGTAGGCCTTTTGGTATAGTGTTGTTATCCTTATACAGTTTAAGTGTTTCTGTGTCCCACCATATTTTTGTTTCTTTGTTGATTAATTTTTCTAGTCTTAGGAAGGTGTCGCAGAAATTGTTATTTAATTCCTGTGTTGGGTATGTTTCTGTCAGTGTGGAGAAAACTTCAAGTGCCCTTTGGTCCCTATTCTTTCTTATGTCGGTCAGGCCCATGTGACACTCTTGCTGCCGGTATCCAGTCAGAGGTATACGAGATGTAAAGGTTGTGGTATACCTGCGCACCAAGTGTTACTGTTGTGGACTAGCTGCAAAACACTAGAAGGTCTGACTGTGCCTTCCTGTTAAATGGTACATAGAAAAAGGATTTTTTTGTGTTGAGCTTGGTCCCTATGCGTATTTAAATGGATCACAAAGTTATAGTTGGGTAATTTTACTTGGTGATAACGTATATATACAGTGCAAAGTAAGACATCATGATGCCAAACAGATATACATTATGAAAAGAATGCAAAAAATAATAAAAAACAAAGAATAAAACAATCCAGAGTGATACAGTAGCGAGTGCTAGTGTATGTTCATAAACAGTACCAGAATCTCCAAATTTGATCGACGGGCTTGTAGCCAGTCCTGTCAAACCTGGGAGATCAGTCTCCTGGTTAAGCTGGATTGTGGGGGTATGCTCGTCCTCCTTAATTCAGGGGGATGAGGTTTGTCCAGAGTAAGTGTCTTTATCTGATTGCGGCGTCCCGCAGATCAGATGGTGGATGGTTGATTGCAATTTATTCGGGTACCCCTTTTAGACGTCAATATGGGTGTCTCGAGTTTTCGGGAGGGGGATGGGAGGTGCAGTATAGGGGTGCCAGTACGTTGGGAATGTCCAGTATGGTGCGGTGCTGCACACGTGTGATACAATACAGTGTGCCGCAGCCGCAGTGATCTGGACTGGTTCCGGGTGTAAGAACAGCAAGTGGATGCACGTCGCCGTAGTCAGGTAGCTGACTTGTGCGCCGTGTCCTCTGTGCTGCCTGGGATCCCTCCTGCCTCACGTCACCAAGCCCCGCTTCCTACTTACCGATTCTCCACGATTGGTGCGTCTTCTGCTTCGCTCTCGCCGACGGCTTCTGACAGGTCACGCTGACTCTTCAATCTCTGCTGCCGGGAGATGGATGGTATGCAGCGCGGGGTGATCGTCCTAAAGTGCTTCTCAGGGTATGTAATTCCTCAACGCGTTTCTGCTCATTAGAGCCTTCTTCAAGGAGGTTGTTTCCGTCTGGTGCATTGTGAGTTTAAATCTCCCTCTTTATCATTTCATTGGTCCGTGTGCCTGATTGTTCATTGGCTCAAATAGCTGTCAATCTTCATTAGTTACTTGATTTCAGATGTGTATCTTCATTAGTTACTTGATTTCAGATGTGTATCTTCATTAGTTACTTGATTTCAGATGTGTATCTTCGTTAGTTACTTGATTTCAGATGTGTCTTGTAGCTTGTTAATTTGTCAGTTTAAAAGGCTACATTTCTTGTGAATACAGTCTTGTTAGTGCAATACAGTCTGTAACACCTCTGTATTGTTATGGTGTTTCCAGCTATAGGCAGTAAAGCTATTTAATTGGAATTAGTGTCCAATTGGGGATTTCAAATGAGGTGCAGTAATTGGCAAGGTGTCTAGTTTTTACCTTTCCATTATTTTGATTTTATTTCTATTTTTTAGGGGTAAAACACAGGAAAACAAAAACAAAAATACCCCCGCTGATAAAAACACTAACAAGAAAGAGAAACACAAAAAAACTAGGAGAGGGTGTAGGGGAGGGTGCAACAAAGAAAAGGGCAAGACAGACCAAACAGAAATAGGTAAGGGGATCTTTAACCTCAGCAAACACACATTGACCATTGAACACAAAAAGCTTCTGGACAAAGGCCTGAAATTTGCTCCAACCAAACAGTTGGACAAATTTCAGACCTATCTAGACCTACACAATTTCTCTAGAAAATTGACTTTAAAAAAATTCTTTTCCAACACAATTCCAGCACCACTAAGAAACACAGACCCAGGAGACCAATACATACATACAAACCTGAAACCACAATCCACCTTCTTTCCAAGTCACATGAAAGGCTCACAACTCAACAGTTTTATCAAAATGGTGGAGAGAGATCTAGAACATCTTGACATTAAGACACAGGGAAACAATCTAACCAGGAAGGAAACTGAAGCTCTTCAGGATCTACAAAACAACCACTCTTTGATAATTAAACCTGCGGACAAGGGGGGAGGGATTGTAGTCCTAGACAAAAGTGACTACCTAAAGGAGTCACATAGGATCTTGGGAGACACTAACACATATGTTAAACTGAAACAGGACCCCACAACAAAATTTAAACAAGAACTCGACTTACACATACAGAAAGGATTCACAGCAGGCATACTGAACCAACAAGAACAACAGTTTTTACAAACACCCCACCCAGTGACACCAGTCTTTTACTATCTGCCAAAAATCCATAAAAATCCATCAAACCCACCAGGCCGCCCCATAATATCAGGGATAAACTCATTAACATCAAACCTATCCAAATACATAGACACTCTGCTACAACCATACGTTTACAAACAGAAATCATTCTTGCGAGACACTACACACATTCTGGACAAACTACAAAACATCAAATGGGATAATGAACTTTGGTTAGTTACATCAGATGTCACAGCACTCTACACAGTAATAGATCACGACCAAGGTTTAAGGAGCACAACATACCATCTAACACAGGACACACAACTCACTTCAGAACAGATAAATTTCACCATAAGCAGTATAGAATTCATACTCAAACACAACTATGTCTGGTTCGAGAACAACTACTACCTACAAACCACAGGGACTGCAATGGGCACGAGATTCGCCCCCAGCTACGCAAACCTCTTTATGAGCTGGTGGGAAGATCAATACATCTGGGGGAGGTGCGAGCTGGAGGCGAATCTCGTGCTATGGACCAGATACATAGATGACCTGTTTTTCATCTGGAGGGGAGATGAGACATCACTCACAACCTTCATATCACAGTTGAACATTAATGACAATAATCTAGCATTTACCACAAACTACAGTAAAGAAACAGTCAATTTTTTAGACCTATGCATCCACATAGAGGACCATCAAATACACACAAAAACTTACAAAAAAGAGGTGGATGTTAATAGCTATATTTTATCAACAAGCTGGCACCACCCAAGCTGGCTGAACTCAGTACCAAAAAGCCAGTTTACCCGACTAAGACGTAATTGCTCAAAAATGTCAGATTACCTAGAACAAGGGGCCCAATTGACCAAACAGTTTAAGGATAAACAATATAGCGATACAACTATCGACACAGCATTCCAACAGATAAAACAAACAGACCGAAGCGACCTACTCAAGTACAAAAACAAAAATAAAGACACAATGATGCAAGAAATACACTTTATAACACAGTATTCAAACCAATCAATCCAATTACGAAAAATTCTAAATAAACACTGGCCGCTACTATTAGAGGATGAGGTCCTAGCCGACCACATACCCCCAAGACCCAAACTAACATTCAGAAAAGCCCCAGACCTAAAACAAAAACTAACCAGTAACCACATTCCACCAAGATCAAAAATTCAAACCACAATAGACGGAAACCCAAGGGGTAAAGGTTTTTATCACTGCGGACACTGTGTAGGATGCAAAAATCAGAAACAGAAATCAACAAAATCAATCCCCACCTTCAAATCTCAAACTAAACATGAGGTCCACAAAATTAAACAGACTATCACATGTAACAGCAAGGGGGTTATATACCTCCTAGAATGTGCATGCCATAAACAATATGTGGGCCGTACTACGAGACCATTGAAAGACCGCATATACGAGCACATCAGAAATATCAAACAAGGATATGAGGACCATAACCTATCTAACCACTTTCGAACACATCACAACAGCAACCCACAATCCCTGAGATTTATAGGGATAGAATTAGTGCAGCCTAACTGGAGAGGAGGAGACTATGTACATAAGATCAATAAGTCCGAATTAAAATGGATGTACGATCTAAAAACATTTGCACCTAGAGGACTTAATCTGGACAATGAGGTAAAAGCCATCATTGGGAAAAAATAGAAATAAAATCAAAATAATGGAAAGGTAAAAACTAGACACCTTGCCAATTACTGCACCTCATTTGAAATCCCCAATTGGACACTAATTCCAATTAAATAGCTTTACTGCCTATAGCTGGAAACACCATAACAATACAGAGGTGTTACAGACTGTATTGCACTAACAAGACTGTATTCACAAGAAATGTAGCCTTTTAAACTGACAAATTAACAAGCTACAAGACACATCTGAAATCAAGTAACTAACGAAGATACACATCTGAAATCAAGTAACTAATGAAGATACACATCTGAAATCAAGTAACTAATGAAGATACACATCTGAAATCAAGTAACTAATGAAGATTGACAGCTATTTGAGCCAATGAACAATCAGGCACACGGACCAATGAAATGATAAAGAGGGAGATTTAAACTCACAATGCACCAGACGGAAACAACCTCCTTGAAGAAGGCTCTAATGAGCAGAAACGCGTTGAGGAATTACATACCCTGAGAAGCACTTTAGGACGATCACCCCGCGCTGCATACCATCCATCTCCCGGCAGCAGAGATTGAAGAGTCAGCGTGACCTGTCAGAAGCCGTCGGCGAGAGCGAAGCAGAAGACGCACCAATCGTGGAGAATCGGTAAGTAGGAAGCGGGGCTTGGTGACGTGAGGCAGGAGGGATCCCAGGCAGCACAGAGGACACGGCGCACAAGTCAGCTACCTGACTACGGCGACGTGCATCCACTTGCTGTTCTTACACCCGGAACCAGTCCAGATCACTGCGGCTGCGACACACTGTATTGTATCACACGTGTGCAGCACCGCACCATACTGGACATTCCCAACGTACTGGCACCCCTATACTGCACCTCCCATCCCCCTCCCGAAAACTCGAGACACCCATATTGACGTCTAAAAGGGGTACCCGAATAAATTGCAATCAACCATCCACCATCTGATCTGCGGGACGCCGCAATCAGATAAAGACACTTACTCTGGACAAACCTCAACATCTTTGTTTCATCAAATCGTGTGGCCTGCCACTAAATCAGGACATCTAGAACATGGGTCTTCAAACTGTGGCCCTCCAGTTTTGGCATGCTCCTATAGGAAAAAATGTGGCAATGCATGTTGAAACATGTAGTTTCACAACATCTGGAGGGCCACAGTTTGAAGACCCATGATCTAGGTGGTGGCCTACTCTGGAAAAATCCCTAGAATTAGGATCCTCTATAGCAGTGATAGCTAACCTTGACACCCCAGCTGTTGTTGAATTACACATCTCATGCCCTGCTACAGTTTTACAATTTGGCCATGCTAAAACTGATGCAGGGCATGCTGGGATGTGTAGTTCAACAGCTGTAGTGTCAAGGTTAGCCATCATTGGTCTAGAATATTCTTGACATTGGGCAATTCAGTCTTTTTATATGCGTTGTATTTTTTTCTACGTGTCCTCCTGTAACTCTTCCTAAATGTAAATACATTGCTTTTTAGGTATAGATTTATTTATTTTAAGTATGGTTATGTCTGTAATTGGACTGCATTTTGTAAAGCCCCATACACACGGGGGGAGATATATTGCTCAGCAATATATTGCTGAGCAATATATTGCCCAGTGTCTCCTTTGCATCAGCGACCAGAGATGGTCGCTGATGAAAAGGAACCTCTGCTGGGGGAGCCGCAGAGGTAATTAGCTGGTCGCAGGAGCGATTACAATGGGGCAGAAAACGGGAGCGCGCACCCGGCGATTTATCGCTGGTGCGCACTCCAATCACTGGCAATATGGTCACCTGCGACCATATTCCCAGCGATTATAGCCCCTATTGCCCCCGTGTGTACACAGCATTAGTTTCCCAGATGTAATCTATTTTATTTATTTATTTTGTTATTTAAAAGGGCAATCATTTACAAGACAAAACCTTGTAAATGATTGCCCCTTTAAAATAAAAATTTGACACGGCCGCCAAAACTTTGTCGGCTATTATATCTGGCCCCTTCTATCTGCTGCCGTGATTTAACAAATTTATGCCTTTAAATCCTAATTTTATCCTTTTTTACCTTTCAGGCTGCTCTGAAAAAATACCAAGTGGAGCAAAAAAACAAAGGGGATGCCTTGGAGAAGTGTCAATTGGAACTGAAGAAGTTGCGCAAAAAGAGTCAGGGCAGCAAGAACCCCCAGAAATATTCTGACAAGGAGATGCAGGTGAGGGCTCTTCTATGCATGGACTTTTAATTCTTGCCAACCTATAAATGTCTGGTTCAAACAAATAAGGAACTTTGTTGCATGAATTGAATTTTGTTTATTTCCCACTGTGACTAGATGTCTGGGAATTTAGCCATCATGTTTGGTATGGAGTAAATTATGGCTATTTAGTTAAGAAGCCAGTGAAATTGATGGGTATTATGATATGAAGTCTACAGACCACTGGCTTGGCTTCCGCCAAAATGTTTATGGTATGTTCCAGGTGCTATAGAGTGGAGCAGAATCTGATGATTGAATAAAAATTTAGTAACCTTGATGTAAAGAATCGGTCCATAGAGAATAAAAACCTTTATTAATAACAACCTTTAAACAGAATTGGCTGAACGAGACATGGCATGATAACTTGGTGTCAAGCCCAACAATATTCATTGTAACAGTACTAAAGAAATAAGGGACTAGATTTATTACTGAAAGCACTGGCAACATTTGTACAGGTCTGATTCAGAGATGTATTTTAGTATGCATATGTGGTCGGTGGTGGTGATCCTTTCATGAGCCGATGTAGATAAAATGTTGCACAATGCGTGCATCCTACTTGCATGTTTTTGTGTGCGCGGAAAACTAGCAAAACAATAACTTGGTAAGAGTTGGCTCTGTAGGGATATTAGTAGTGTGTTACATGGAGATGGCAGAGAATAGTACGTTTAGTATTTCCTGTCTGACCACCATTCTCCTTCCACATTTTAAAAACCTGTGGCTTCTGTCCGTTGTGAACATGGGAATCTACAGTTGCCATGCTGTAGGAGTTTGTGTTTACACAATGCAGTCAATGGATGTATATGTCTGTTACATTTTTAAATACAATGAGGCAGATGTATTAACCCTACCTGGAGAAGAGCTAAAGTGGAGATAACGCACCAACCAACCAATCAGCTGTGTTTGAAATATGATAGTTGGGAGTTGATTGGCTGGTGAGTTATCTCCTTCCACTTTATCTACACTTTATCTCAAGTTTATCTCTTCGCCAGGTTTAATACATCTGCCCTATTGGGAGATAATACATAAAGGGGCAGATGTATTAATCAGCGTTAAGTTCATTTCTGCGTTAAATCGCCCCGGCTGCTTCGCCAGCTCAGGACTACCGTTGCCGTGCTGCCGTCTCCAGGCTGTGCTGGAGATCTCGCAGTAATAGCGAGATGTTGCACATGCCCATTACAGCCGGCTGGGGGGAAAGTGCGATCACGCAGGGAATAACTGCTCTCATTATTGGGGGTGGGGGGGTGGGGTTTAATACATTTGGCCGCTATGGGTGCCCGCTTCTCCATGAAACCATTATTTTCATAAGTTATTGCAGCTCTCCAGTGGTGTGTGTGTGTGTGTGTGTGTGAGTGATATATTACAAAACACACATACAGTATAACCATTATGAAATGTACCTCTTGCAAAGGGCATGCTTTTCACTGAGACCTGTTATAGGGTTAGGGAGTTCTCCTTACTCCTATTGATATTGTACATATGGAACAATGTGCATTGTTCCAGACTTCTGGAATTCCAGTGCATGGACATGCCAATGGCTTCCTGCAGTGTGGCTAATACCTTGGGATCAAACTGGTCAGGTACTGACATGAAGGTGTAATAGTGCAGTAGCCTTTCACCACAACACCTAAATGCTTTGGGTGGTATTAGATAATTGCTGGGAGGTGACCATTCAGAAACCTGGTGATCCACACTAGTATGGGCATGTCACTGGAGCGTCGCATGACTGGCGGCAAACATAAATGCTTACAATGGAGGCCATACACGGATGGAGCTGGTGCAAGTCTTCATGGTGCATCTAAAGATGCATAACGTGGTTGAGCCCCTTGGCCATTAAGTTGCACACTTGTATGCCAGGGAATTGTTTTTTGTAGCATTGGCAGAAAGTCACAGAACGGACTATGGCGCAAGATGTCTCAGCAGCAGTGTCCCCTATATAAGGAATTCCAATAGGTTCTATATTAGAGGCAGTAAATGTAACCAAAAATAAATGTCCTCAATCCTGTAAGGGGTTAATTTCCATTGTGCAAAGTCATCCCTTAGAAGAAAAATGCCAATATTTGTTATGGGTAATGGTTTTGATTTTAAATTGGAGATCATATTATATGTAAAATAATAGTCACAGTACTCCAGTGCACCTAGAGAATGTTCTGTTACCCAAGAAACTACTAGCGGGGGTCAAAGGCTAGGATCAAATAATGTGTGTGTGTGTGTGTGTGTGTGTGTGTGTGTGTGTTTATCCATGGTACAAACTGTTGCTTGCAAAGTAATCACAATTGTCACTGGAGAATAAAACACATGGGTTCTGCTAATTCATCATTATATTACAGCACTATATAAACCAGTTTGAGTCTGAAGTGATTTATGGACAATCATGTAAAAATCCCAGGAAATAAAGACCTAATTTGCCACCAGTTGCAGCTTTGCCATACACTGTGCTGGCATGTATCTGATTTCAGAGGAGCGGCCCTGGCTCTTCCTGGTCTTGGTGATTTAATGTAGTGATAATGATATTTATATAGTACTTTTCTCCCAACAGGACACAAAGTGCTTGACCATTGTCTTTACAGCTCAAAATACAAACAAGCTTAACAGTAGAAGTCAGTGAAATGCTTGAGTAAATAAGTACATCTTTAGTCTATTTTTAAAGGATTCTACAGAGAGGGCTTCTCGCACTGTGTGAGGAAGGGAGTTCCATAAAGTTGGCGCAACAAAGTTGAAAGCTCCACCAAAAAATGAATCTACACTTCAGCGCTATCTCTACTCAAATTAAATTTTCTTTTAGATCAGGTCTTTTATGTTGCTTGAAGCTATTTCATCAAGATGAGAACCACAAAGATCCCTACTGACCTCTAAATGGGTCCCTATGTTCACGTAAGGGTATCTTTATGTTCCTTTTCAATCGATAAAATGCTGATACATCGATTTGGAAAACTTCTTCAAAACACTAGGCAAATATCCGTTACTGACCTGTATACAAGGCCCTATTTTCATGTAAAGGTATCTTTTCCCCAGGCTTCACCACAACTTCACCACATAATTTTCACCAAGTATATGGACATCAAGAAAGGGTCCAATGGGTATACACTCACCTCAAAAAAAAAGTTGAAAGCTCGACCACCAGATGAATTCAGGGAGATTCTGGGTAATGTTAGTAGTCCTTCAACGGATCGTAGTAATTGAGTAGGACAGTAAGGAATCAGAAGCTGCTGCAGGTACCTTGGGACCTGGTCATGTAAGGCCTTGAAAGTGAGTAAGCCAATCTTAAAAATGATTTGCCATTTCACAGGTTGCCAGTGATGGGAGTAGAGAATGGGAGCTATGTGGCAGGACAGGGCTGGTTAGTTAATAGTCTGGTGGTGTCATCTTGTACCAGCTGCAAGCGGTGCAATTATTTTGCTGGCAGACCCAGGTAGAGAGCATTGCAGTAGTCTATTCGTGATGATATAAATGCATGTATGACTTTAGGCAGGTCTTCTAAGGGAATTAAGTGCTTGATTCTGGCTATGTTTCTCAGATGAAAGAATGACGATTTGATTGTGGCTGACACCTGATGTTTAAGTGTCAGGCCACTATCCATGACAACACCAAGATTCCGCACATGATCAGAGATTTTTAGTACTATGCCCCCCAGCGTAAGACCTGTCCGTTGTGTATGCTGCCGTCTTGTCCTGTGATTTATCATCAGGACTTCTGTTTTATCTGGGTTCAGTCTCAGCCAACTGGCACTCATCCACTCCTGGAGCTCAGCTAGGCAGCCATTTAAGGTTGTCATTGTGTTATCGGTGCCTGGAGCAAAGGACAGGTACAGTTGTGTGTCATCTGCATAGCAGTGGTAGACCAGGCCATGACGCCTGATTATGTCACCCAGTGGAAGCATGTATACTGCAAAAAGCATGGGAGATGGTACAGAACCCTGTGGGACACCACAATATAGCGGCACTGGTGATGATGAGTATACTCCCGATGAAACTCTGTGACCTGCCAGCAAGAAATGATTTGAACCAGCTAAGGACTGTGCCACCTAGGCCACAGAAATTCTTCAGGCGCTCAATTAGAATCCCATGGTCAATGATGTCAAATGCTGCAGAGAGGTCAAGAAGGATTAGGATTGAACAGTCTCCTCTATCCCTTGCATTTAGAAGATCATTGAGCACACATACCAGAGCTGTTTCTGTGCTATGTCTTCTCCTGAATCCTGACTGGAATGGATCATAAATGTCATGGTTCTCTAATCTATCGCTCATATTACAGATGTGAAGGAGCTCTTTTTTGTTAATTTTTTTTTTTCAATTCCTGTGTATTCCATAAAACATCAGGCATGTGCTTACATCTAACCCACAAGAAAAAAAAGAGAAGTAGGTACAAGCCAAAAATATGGAATGTTAGGGTCTGTAAATAAGGCCGGATTTGCACAGCTGCAGGGAAGTGGCTGTGCAATATTGTATAACTAAAATGCAGACGTCTATAGGAAATAGACTCCTCCTCCCAGCATCTGTGATGAGAGTGCTGTGTCCGAAGATGCAGCATCTGATTACCATCAGTGAATGTTCGCTGCCCTCTGCCATTCTGCATAGGATGAAGCACACTGGCTGAAGTATGAGCTCTGATACAGAAAGGGTGCAGAACAGTGCGAGGTTGCTGTCTGTTAAAGAGAAAATCTGTTGCTGCATATCCAGCGGTGTCTCAAAACTAAGAACTGGAATTAGAACATTGTAAAAGACTGAGATAACCAAACAAGGAGATACCTTATGGATTTTCAGTAGTCTCTGTTCTCTAGGCTTGTATAGTATCAATTATATCTATTGTCGAGATTTTGAAAAAGTAGTACAGTAGGTTGCAATAAGAACATAAGGGCGTATGTAGTCATCAAGTGATAAAGCAGAGCAATAAAGCAACAGCCACTCAGCTCCCAACTGCTATTCTTCAGCTTTTTGCTTTCTTACACTCAAAAGGGTTTTAACAAAAAAATTCTTTGTCGTCTAAAGCAGAAGCTTGAGATATGGTTACCATGTACCTTTGAAAAATGTAAAGTATCCAATAGTTTATTTTGATCAATGAACATAATGCACAGTGACTGAACAGAAGAGCAATATAAATCAGATGAATATTTGGTGTGACCACTGTTTGCCTTTACAGCAGACTCCATTCTTCTAGGTACACTTTTCAGGCAGTTTTTGAAGGAACTCAGCAGGCAGGTTGTTCCACATATCTTGGAGAACTAACCACAAATCTTCTGTGAATGTAGACTTGCTTTAAATCCTTCTGCCTCCATGTGATCCTAGATAGACTCGATGTTGAGAACCGGACTCTGTGGGGACCATACCTGAACTTCCGAGACTCCTTGTTCTTTACGCCACAGCTAGTTCTTAATGACAAAACAGAAACCTGAGATGCATGGTACCATTTCTACAGAGACTCTAATGCTTAGCCAGAGGGTACAACCCATCACTTTGCAGAAATTCTATTGGCTAAAAAGTGATGGGTCGTACCCTCTGGCTAAGCATTAGGTCTTTGGAAAAATGGTACAATGCACCCCATTTGAAAAAAACAAAACAGAAAGTATGGTAACTGCTCTAAAGAATTCAGGCATGTGGCAAATTCAATGCAAATTGTGTTTTATTTACCTATTGTATTAAATGTATCAATTACAACAAATAAGATATGCAGTAATAATTGGGCTGCGGCTGTGCACTAGTAGTAAATCATATTGGAAATGATAGTCACCATTTGTATCCACCAGTAGTGGAGTGATTCTTGTAAATTTCCATACAATGGAATTTTTCCTTTCTCCCTCCTCAGAATATTGGGTAGGTGGTCCAAATGGCGAAACCTCTTTCACGTTGGTATTTCTTTGCTCAGGCTCTAAAAGTCCTTCAACGGTTTTTGCTTTATTGTGCAGGGATTGACCACCCATCTTTCTAACTGCTGTTTGGCACAAGCACACTCATATTACGCACCTTCTTCTGGATATCTTTTTCTATTGCATGCGCCCCATTTATCTGTTTTCAATAGAAAATATATGCAAAAAATCAAAAGATCACTATTACAGTAGGTTCCTTCAAACTTTCTAGATTGTCTTTTGAGGACAGAGTTGGTAAAACCCGGTCCTTTTTAATATACTGCATGATCAATGGGACGATTCCATGGCCGTTGCAGTGTTATCTTACAATACATTGTGCCGTTGTACAGGAGATAGTTTAATGTGTACACAGGTGTGATTTTTATCAATGCAATTTTAGATGGTGTACCCAGCTTAAAACCACTCCTAGAATAAAGTTGCATACTTTTATATAAATGGGAAAAGCATATGCATGTATCTACTGTAGCTCACCGTGCTTCTATGCTTTATAAATGACCCTCAGTAATTACATGTGCATACGAAATAAATGAATGAAATGGGATTGAAACCAAAGAACAAACAGGAAAGCCGTACTAGGCCTCTTGTCAAATTAAATACAGTATCTTGTGATTTTGAGAGTTATGTTTTAATATCTAAAGTAAATTCTGTTTCATTAAAACAAGTATTGTGATGAAGAAGCAGATGTCAGACCTCACTATCATCCTCTTTTTGTTAGTATTCAAACTAACAATAATGGTATGGGTCATAGAGTTGACAATTAGGATCAGACTATAGTTTGGCACATGGCAAAAAGGCAAACGTAGCTTAGGTTGACATATAAAAGGTCGACATGAGGTGTGTGGTTTTTTTTTTTTTTCATGGGTTTTTGGTGTCTAATGCTGGGTACACACCAGGACGACTAGGGCCCGATCCCCACAATCTAGTCTGCTGCAGGTAGGATCTCAATGACGACCATACAGCCGGGTGCGGGTCGCCATCGGATCGGACCCGCTCACGGTGCACATCGTGAGCTGGTCGTGCCCCCCCGCGTCACCGTGAGCGGGTCGGACGAGACACTGACGACCCGCTCACGATGTGCATCGTGAGCGGGTCGTCCTGGTGTGTACCCTACATAAGTGTATCACGTCCTGTTGCCATGCTTCTGGCACGATGCCTTGTTACACTTGGCACACTATGATCTAATACGGTGTACACATGGTGTGATTAAGGGTCACTTCTTATATAGTCCAAATTGAATAGAGAGTTAGTTCGAATGGCGCATGTACAGCCGTCTTTGTCGGTGAGAGTCTCCACTAGATCGTGATTGTATGGGCAAATAGACTGTGCTGGCAAGACTATATAGTGTATGACAAATCTGTACTATATAGTCAAATCGGATGTGTTTCGCTTGCTGTACGACTCGATCCTGATTGAATGTAAAGAGAATCACACTGTGTACAGACCTTTTACTCTGTCCACTTGGTGTGAAGAACTCATGTCAACTTATTGCTTGTGCCGACCAAACCCCCATAATAGCGGTTATGGTATAGGGGGGTTGGCATACCATAGGTTGACATTGACAGAAGGTTGACACGGATTTTTGTGGTTTTTGTTGTCTATGTCGACATGGACGCTGTATAAGTGTAATGCGTCCCCTCGCATGGCTTGCTGCACTTGCCATGCTTTAGACATGGGGCCTCGCCACACTCGGCACACTGTTATATTCTCACTCTATGCCCACTTGGATGGTAAAGTATGAACCACGTCGGTCTAAAAGAGAAACTCATGTTGACCTTTGGTCAATGATGTCATGTGGTATGTTGACCATTTTTAGGTGTTGACCTAGTGATCAACCTAGTGACTGTCGACCTATACATTGTCGACCCAGGGACCGATACCCGTAATAACTATGTTACTAAGTGAACAGTCTGTTTGGTAAGAAGTTATTTCTACTTCTTTAACTTCAAACCAGTGTAATGTGATGGGTCACGCATACCCATGCAGTTATAAGGTTTTAGTTGGTAAGTGATGGCATTCATGCTCCAGTGTTACATTAGGGGACAGTGATAAAAATCTGCAGTCGGAGACCTGTTTTACCAGCTTGTATACATTTTTATGAAGGCGTCATTCTGCACTTCAGCTAAGGCCAGCTACTAGATGTGATTTATTTAAATATGTTGGATATATAACCTCCTGTGAGTTACTGTAGAAACTGAAGTGTTTAACTGCTGGAGGAAATCACTATAATTGGATTGAGAATTGGTTAAATAATAGAATGTAGAGTTGCTGTGAATTACCTTTTCTCTTTTAGCTTAGACCGGAATTAAGTGGTTCACCCATGTTTCCTATACTACATCCATACTTGTTAATTGACTTAAGCCCCATACACACACTTTTTTTTTAAGCTACCGCTCAGAAGGGTTCTAAGTGATATCATCTGTAAAATATAAATAAAGAAATAAAAAATTTTAAAATCTAAAAATGTTAGTGTGTATGATCAATATTGTTAACAATGTGCGCTTCCACTCATTGTTAACAACACCCCTGTTGACTGTACATGCAGTCCAAGGACCTGCATGACGAGGGGGGCAATTGAAGTCACTAAACAAAATTTGTTAATTGATGTCATTCAGTGGTCCCTAGTCGTCATGGCTTTATTCCAGTTATGGGTTTAAAAAAAAAAATGGTAATATGGTCCAATCACAGTTCTAGCAAATCTGTGTGTGGCTGCAGAAAATCACTTGACTGAGACACAAGAACAAATAGTCTCCGTGGGCATGGGGAAAGTGTTTGTGCTGTCTCCTCCTCCAGGGGTGGAGGTGCCTGCAAGCAGATTGTACCACAAAATGCAGGACTGGAAGAAGGTTCGCCAATAACAGGAGGTGAATTTCTGTTCCAAAAGAGTATGGTTATTAGTGTCGGGTGTGAAATTCAGTTTGCGGTTAGTATTATCAGTCTTGCAGGCCTGTTTGCATAAAATATGATTGTTTGGGGCAAAGTTGTTTGAGACACAAGAACAAATAGTCTCCGTGGGCATGGGGAAAGTGTTTGTGCTGTCTCCTCCTCCAGGGGTGGAGGTGCCTGCAAGCAGATTGTACCACAAAATGCAGGACTGGAAGAAGGCTCGCCAATAACAGGAGGTGAATTTCTGTTCCAAAAGAGTATGGTTATTAGTGTCGGGTGTAAAATTCAGTTAGCGGTTAGTATTATCAGTCTTGCAGGCCTGTTTGCATAAAATATGATTGTTTGGGGCAAAGTCCAAGTAGAACTGCTTGCATCAGTGGGTTATTTTTATTATTCAGTCTTCCTGCAATAGCAGTAGACTTGTGGAGGGACTGCTCAACAGAGATGGTCTTTCTAGAACATATGGGACTATTTAATTATATTGACAGTGGTACAGGTGTGCAATGGATGTCAGTTCACTGTTGCAGTCAGCAGCTTTTATAAGGGTTGCGATGCACTCTTCTTTGCACACATACTTGCAGTTATATGCTGGTGCCAACGGCGTGGGGGTAATAAACACTTGGCAGTCATGACACAGTGCAGTTAGGTATCTTCACAGTGTGCATTCAGTCTCCGGTATACTAGGGCTATCGTGCACATCTGGATAGAGACCTACATTCATCAGTTAATGCAGGTCACTGTTCACACCTCCGACTTCTACTTCCTAGTGTAGAAACCTGTGCCATTACCAGGACCTGCAAGTCTGTGCTGCATGGATCGTGAAGAGATGCAGGGACACATATGGCAAGCTGAGAAACAGGCAGTGAAAACGTCCACATAGATGTATCCTGCCTTATTTGCTTATTGCAGCACTGTTATATTGCTTTAAATAACTTTACTGCTACATCTGAATTCTCCTGTAATCATGACACAAAGTTAGCTTCTGTTGTCATATGGTCACTTTCCAGCTGTCCAGTTACAATTCCAATTCTCCAAAGACTGGATTCACAACAGGTGGAGAACATATTGCTAAAAACTGCCCTGAATAGATCTGTTATAGGGCCTACACACAGCGCGATTTAGATTTCACGCTGTTTGCTAAGTGATCTCGCTGAGCGTTCTGAGCAAAACGCTCAGCAAATCTCCCCATGTATGAGCCCCTTAAATTGCTATTAAGATTCTCTACTTTCAATTACTACAACTTCTAAATTCTGTCTGTACAAAGCTTCTTACAGTATGACAAATGAAACCGCTTATAGTTACTTAACCTGAAGTGCCCTTCCTTCATCTTCCTGAGACTTCAGTATTGTCGCCTGCAGACCACCCTCCGATCCATAGCCCTCTATTGTACTGCACTTCTAGAGCATTCACAGCATCTTCTTCCTGATTTCTGAATGAAATATACCGAGCATCTACCTTCTCTTTGTAAGGCTAGGCCCAGAGGAGCAGGTGGAAGCTAATAACCAGGTCATTATGAAGCTGCTTATGCAGGGGGATCATTCATATTTAAATAGTGCAGGGCTAGAATAGGTGCCTTAATTCTATGGGAAATTTTATCTACTGTAGACCTTGTTTTTCTTAGTTTTAAAAGGAGCTAAATCCCATAGGCAATGGTGTATGTGTATATATGTGTGTGTGTGTGTGTGTGTATATGTATATATATATAACATATGCCGTTATTCATGCAAGGGACAGCTCTTGCGGTAAGAGCTGTCCCTTGCGATGCGGTGCCGGCGCTGGACTTCCGGGTCTGTGACCCGGGAGTCCATCTGCGCATGCGCAGACCCCGGCGCCGGCCGCAGGGCACGCTGGGAGGGATCCGTGACGGATCCCTCAAACAGCGCTGCGGTAAGAAGCCCATAGGCTTCTGCAGGGATTCGCCAGCTTTAGCTGGCGATTCCCTCCGCAGCGCTGACACTGCGGAGGCGCCATATAGCATATAGAAATGCGGTAGAAACCCCGAAAACGGGGTTTTTACCGCATTTCTGCTATATAGCATCCCGCCAGGAGCTAAATCCCATAGGCAATGGTGTGTGTGTGTGTATGTATGTATGTATGTATGTATATGTATATATATATATATATATATATATATATGTATGTGTGTGTGTATATATATATATATATATATATATATATATATATATATATATATATATATATTGCATCTCTATTATCTTCCTCTTCTGCAGCAATAGGTAATGTTTAAAGATTGCAGAGCTTATTAAGAAACTTCATATGACTCTGTGCAGACTGCTTATTTGACACCTAGAACAAAGGGGGGGATTCAGCATCAATCAGAAGGGGCTGAATTCTGCCCATTTCTGATAGTTGCTTGTCTGCGCAGGTGCGTATTTGCACCAGCATTATTTCCCATGCGATCTGCAGTTAAGCTGTAAAGAAATCAGTGGGAAATGACAGCAGCGCCATTTGTACAATTGACTCGCGGCACTTCCAGAGGCTGCTCGGTGCATGTACGGGCCTCCAGTTCTGAACCACCCTTAACATACTGGTGACGGGTGAGCCCTGTTACAAACCATCTTATTACCTATATCAGGGGTTCCCAAACTTTTTTGAATTACGGCACCCTAGAGCATCAAAAATGTTTTCAAGGCACCCCTAGGCCAAATGTTTCTTATTGAGAAATTCAGGAAAAAATCTAAGTACATTGTGTGTATATGTCACAGTTATATGGTGAGGGACAGGATTTGCTCCTGTTTGTCCACATATGTTATGATTGGCAGCCACTAGCACTGCTTATGTCTGTTACATTGCACATAACTAATATGAATTGATCCTGGTCCACCAGCCCAAGGCACCCATGTAAGTGTCCTGAGCAGCGGGCGACTCGTACCTTATTGGGGGAGGGGGGCTGCCTCTGGCCGCAGCGGGGGTGCCGCGATTCAGGAACCCCCCTCTGTTGCCGCCGCCGCTGCTGCCTCCCGTCCCGGCGCCTGTGTGCTGTGATGATTGACAGGCGCCGGGACTGGCGCATGCACAGTACACACATGTACTGCGCATGCAGCCAACTTCTATGGGCTGCTTGGGCAACAACCCATAGAAGCAATCTTGGTCCCGGCGCCTGTACAATGTAAGTTACAGGCACCGGGACCAGGGCCCAATTGGAAGTCACTGCCAGTCACAGTGAAGCCAGTGCAGTCTCACAGACTGCATCTGGCTTCACTACAGTGGCGGATTTTACCTGGTGGGGCTGTAGCCCTGCAGCCCATATGTAAAAACCGCCACTGGTCCTGAGGCACCCCAGGGTGCCTAGACACACAGTTTGAGAACCACTGACCTATATGATTCTTAATACTATTTGCACCAATATTCCAAAGCAGTGAAATATGATAATACAATTTAATGAGGAAAAAAAATAAATTTAATATAAATATTTTTATCCATAAACTATTATTGTGTTTACATTGTAGACATGTGTGTGTGCGCTATTGGCCTCTTTAAAGTCTAATTTCACATATTGTAGGCTGTAAAGTATGACTAATAAGTGCTAACGAAACCACTGCCTGTATTAAGAAGTTTATAATTATCAGGTCTCAAATGCGATACTTGTAGGTTTTAATTTATCACGGCTATTTGGGGGAATAAGAAATGATACATAGCCCATATGTAGTATTCTACCCATGTATGGACAGGGGTGGCAAAAGGTGCCAGTCATTGCAATGTGTAAAAAGCTAAATGATTGCAAACAACAAGTGCTGCTAGAGATCAAAACTAAATCACTGTATTTTCAGGGCTAAAACACACATTAACTGACCCGTGCCAGTGTATAAACAACAATAGGGCCTAAACCAGAACTCATGGCTGATGTAATTGTTTACCTTCTAAATTATATACTTGAAAAATTGCATCAAACTATGCCACCCACCAGATAGACTGGACCACGGCCATATCTTGAGGGCTTCCACCTTCCGGAAATTAATCACCTAAATATTAGACCTATTCTGCTCAATCAAATAAATATAATATTTGGGGTTATTATATAAGGGTTGGGATCATTTCGTCAACCATAACTAGGTCGACATGACATTAGATCGACACTAGCGTTAGGTCGACAGTTAAAAGGTCGACATGGGGTTTTCACTGGGGGTTTTTTGGGCCCGAATGTCGACAGTCGACATGGACACAGTTTGAAGTGCAACGCATCCCCTGAATGCACTGAAATAAGGTCATCCAGATGGTAAATGCTTCACTTTATCTTCCAGTGTTTGGCACTGCTATTCTTTAACTGCAGTATAGTTTATTATCCCCCAGTACACAAATAGGGGTGTGTACTTTCTGGATGCACAAAAAGTAGTACATGTTTTCGCTAGAGCAGTCTGTTGAAAGCCACTGAATGCAGCAGATGGACCAGTCTGACTAAAAAATCCCATATATCTTCTGCTTGATTTGCTGCTTGAAAAGAAGCCGCAGGGGGTCAGATATGTACTATACGGAGAACTTGGAGGGTGGCTGGAAATGACTTCTAGAACTTGCAGCAGGCATTGGTTGGCATACCAGTCCTCAGTGACTGTGGGGTGCTGTACTAGTTGTAGGGTAGCTACATGTCGAGACTTGGCCACAAAAACAGTCACCATCTGCTTGACCATACTGCAATCATATTGGAACTTTTTTTGGTATAGCACCTGCAACTTGGGTCCACTAGGCTGATTGTTTGGTCTCTTAGTCAAAACTGTAGATCCCAGAGTTTGAGAGACCTCCATCAAACCTGGCCAGCATGTTGTGGCACCAAGTCAATCAAGCCTCCTTCAGCTCTTGAGTGACCAATTAGGGCACCCAGCGTGCAATAAATGAGCTGAAGATACCACGCTCTTATGGTGTGTACACACGGGGGGATTCCCTTGCTATTCGACTTACGATTTTGCTATGCAATCTTTGCTACCTCTGTACTATTTACATGCAATTCATACAATCTACATTAGATTTGCACTATATAGTCATTGCTGCCCTGTCTATCTGGGTTTCAATTTGTGATGTCCCAGGAGCGCGCATCGGGAGAAAACCTGTGCGATTTTAACTATATAGTCAAAATCTAATATAAAATCTAACCATGTGTACACAGCATTCTCAGGACAGTCTTCTGGGGATGCGGTTAGCATCCTGGTGTTCAGCATACAGATGCCACATCCCAACTGCTATAAAAACAGCACTGAAAGTATCTTCGGGTCAGGCTGCTGGTGGGGGAAGGGGGGGGGGGTTAGGGAGGGAGCAGGGGGAGAGAGTGAATAAGCTTACCTGACCCCTGTCAGATTCCGGCATCCTGAAGGAGGGAACCCTGTCTTTTGACTGCCGAACATCCGTATGTATCCAGTGTCCTGTGCCAAAATTTTGACAACTCAAACATGGTGGTTTGGGACCGTAAATAAGCTTGCAGTCTGTCAACTTTCCTGCTGTTGCAGACCACTCTTGTTAAACATAGAAACATAGAATTTGACGGCAGATAAGAACCACTTGGCCCATCTAGTCTGCCCCCTTTTTTAAACATGTTACCTCAAACCATATTTGATCCTTATTTTTATGTAAGGATATCAATATGCTTATCCCAAGCATGTTTAAATTGTACTACTGTATTTGCGTCTACCACCTCTGTTGGGAGGCTATTCCACTTATCTACTACTCTTTCTGTGAAAAAAATCTTCCTCACATTTCCCCTGAATCTTCCTCCCTCTAGTTTCAGTGCATGTCCTCGTGTTCTGTTGCTCCTCTTCCTGTGAAGAATGTCTCCCACCTGTACCTTGTTAAAGCCCTTGATATATTTGAAAGTTTCTATCATGTCCCCCCTTTCCCTTCTCTGCTCTAAAGTATACATATTAAGATCTTTTAGTCTTTCCTGGTACGTTTTGTGATGTAGGCCATGCACCATTTTAGTTGCTCTTCTTTGTACAGTCTCTAATGTATTTATATCCTTCTGGAGATATGGCCTCCAGAACTGAACACAATACTCTAGGTGAGGTTGTACCAATGACCTATACAGTGGCATTATTACTTCTTTCTTTCTACTGCTGATACCTCTCCCTATGTTGTCTTAGAACATCATGGCTCTCCATTGACTATGGCGTTCCATTACACATATCTGCTCTACCTATGCACTGCACTGCACCGGAAGCTCTTGTAATGTCACACATTTTGTAGTTACGGTATCTACCAGTGCTCTTCTCTGAAAGTCACGACATCCTGCTAGGTACTGCAGACTGCTTATTAGTACATCTCAGCTTCATGATTGCTTAAATACAGTAATTCCAAGCAGTCTTTGTCTGGCAGGTTCTCTATTAGTGTATTGAAATCCAATGTAGTATTTACAGTTATTTTAAATAGTTTTTGTGCTTCATTCAAAGAAGATGAGACCACTGATCATCGTTTGAAACCAGGATTTACCAATGACTCTTTATTAGGACAAGGGGGCATTTCCTATGATGAATTGTGCACTGAAATAAGGTCAGCATAAGTTTCTTTGGCCTCTTTTCTAGTTTTAGAAATTTTAATAAATTCTGAAATGAAGGCTGGGAATGAGGTGCTCTTTTTAAGCAGTAAGTGGGAATACCTCATCAACACTCCCACATCTCACAAGTAATTATCTGCAATAAAATGACTTCAGCAACCTTTGTAGCATCAATTAAGAAGTTAATTATTCTAAAAATAAGCCTTTAAAGACTAGCGCTATCACGAGACTTGGTTATCTGAAGCTTGCAATTGTTGGATCCTGTAACAAGAGTCTGCAAACCTCAAAGTACAACCTGAATTCATCTATGAATTCTATTACCGAGACAGTGCAACTGTTTCCTTTTATTTGTGGAGCTGGACCCGTCACACCCAACATTGAGAACTTGTATGGATGGGTTGAGTTTTGCACCTTCAAAGCATATCCGCAATACATGTCAAGTGCATACTGCAGGCATTCTCAACCACGGTCCTCAAGGCACACCAACAGTGCAGGTTTTAGTGATATCCAGGCTTGAGCACAGGTGACTTAATTAGTACCTGATTGATTCTGATTAAACCATCTGTGCTGAAGCCTGGATATCGCTAAAACCTGCACTGTTGGTGTGCCTTGAGGACCGTGGTTGGGAATGCCTGGCATACTGTATACCAGAAGGGCTCAAACCTCCCCTCTTCCCCCCCATAAACACCCCTTCCCCCTCATTAGCGATATGCATCAGTGTTAGGTGTCTGTGGCAGACATCAGTCCCAGCAGTTACCACACTAACTGCTGGTACTAAAGTCCCTAAAATCTGGTTAGTCCTGCTCCCGGGACTGGCGGGATCTCAGGGTTTGGACCTAATTTCCAATCCCGGGATTTTGAGAATAGACAGCGCAGTCTAATGCTAGGCAGCCGCTGAGCATTTACCAGGCTATTTCCTGACCCTGGCGTGCGGCTCTGCGCGAGACTTGGTCAGAAGTCACGTTGCGCAGGCCGGACTGCTGCCGCATACCCCGCTCCCGGCTTCACTGCAGAGGTGTATGTTTTTGTGTGTTTTTGTTTTTTCAATTAGGGAGGCCAATCCTGGGACAGAGCATTTTTCAATCACGAACATCCGGATTGAGAAAAATACCCTGGCATCCCTAGTGGCAGGTAGTATGATTATAGAGGTTCTGTATAAAAACTTGAACCAGTTGCCTTCACTCATTTGACATTTTGTGTAATATACAGTGTGTGTTTGTGCATATATATAATGTATATAAGCCCGCTTGAAGCAAATGCTTTGAAAGCTAGTCTATTACCTTGTGATTGCTTCTGTGTTTGTGCATGTAGTTTCACTCGCTGGCAGTGTTTCGGAGACACCTAAACAGACACTAGACGTGTGTGTGTGTGTGTATATGTATATATGTGTATATATATATATATATATATATATATATATATATATATATATAGAGCAGGGTAGGATTGTTTAGATCCAATAAGGGCACTCACCAGCGTCTCATCATGTAGAATTTATTGGTACATTACCAGTCACAGAAAGGATGTAGGTCTACGTTTCGGCCACCAGGTGGCCTTTCTCAAGACACACAACAATTGACGTCTTCACAGCATGAGGGTCAGGATAGGTATCCTGACCCTCATGCTGTGAAGACGTCAATTGTTGTGTGTCTTGAGAAAGGCCACCTGGTGGCCGAAACGTAGACCTACATCCTTTCTGTGACTGGTAATGTACCAATAAATTCTACATGATGAGACGCTGGTGAGTGCTCTATATTTGGGACACATCTGTGTCGCCTTAAAGGAGCACCCCACATTCTTTCAAAGCTGGCTGGGAGTGCGGAATCTCGAAATATATATATATATATATATATATATATATATATATATATATATATATATATATAGTAGTGGTATGGCGCCAACAATTAGAATATAAATGTCCAAATAACAAATTCGTATCCAATGAAGCACATAAGAGGAATCTTCCAGTACTTATTTATTAGTCTTCAGAGGATTATCTGAGTAAAATCGCATGTAGACCGTTTCCAACGCGTTTTGTCTCACAGAGACTTCATCAGGGAAAACAATAATCTTTCTGTGTAAGATTAAAGCGATTGAGTGAAGTTGTTAACTCCTTATTGGTATTTTCTCCAGTACCTCTACTTGTTTGAGGCTTGATATATCCTATTTTTATGTCCAATTCTTATTGTGCAATTAAAAGGTTGGCAATGTGATGCCTAAAAAATTGGAACGTAAAATGATCCAGTTGGCCTCCTCTCTCACAAAGGATTATACCTAATATGTGGATAGAAAGTCATTCATCCGGGAAATGATAAAAAAACCTCCAACACTGCTTCTGGTCTCTACCAATAAGGAGTTGTTGTCACTCAATCGCTTTAATCTTACACAGAAAGATTATTGTTTTCCCTGATGAAGTCTCTGTGAGATGAAACGCGTTGGAAACTGTCTACATGCAATTTTACTCAGATAATCCTCTGAAGACTAATAAATAAGTACTGGAAGATTCCTCTTATGTGCTTCATTGGATACAAATTTGTTATTTGGACATTTATATTCTAATTTGTTGGCGCCATACCACTATTGGGTAAAAGTGTTGTGTTCTGTTTGTTCCCTACCTCTCAGGGAACTCAGTGGTGAGGCTGCCTAATATCTAAAAATAAATTTGTGAAATAGGCTATTAGCGCGATTTGGAATATAGGGGATATATATATATATATCTCACACACACACAGGTAGATGGGGGCGGCAGCACTCAAGCAGTAATAACACGCGCAAACCAGCAAATGTCTTGCCAATGTTTCAAAGCCGTGTGGCTTCTTTATCAAGGCATTATGTTCTTCACATAATGCCTTGATAAAGAAGCCACACGGCTTTGAAACATTGGCCAGACATTTGCTGGTTTCTGCGTGTTATTACTGCTTGAGTGCCGCCGCCCCCATCTACCTGTGTTGTTAGGACCGGGATACCGCTCCTTTTGGAAGGCACCAGCCATCAATATCTTTTACAAGCTAACTTGGAGTGCCGCCTTAGGAATATATATATATATATATATTCTATTATATATATATATATATATATATATATATATATATATTCTATTATATAATTTTTTTTTTTTTTTAAGGAGCACTAGATCATTGCATTGACTGACAAAAATTACTAAAGACAAATGGTTGCATCTTACTGTGATGAGATCGATCAGCTCTGATCATCAAAATGCATCTCTAGAAACCCTATAAAAGTGCTCTTGTTGTGGTAGCCATTCCATGGGCCATACTAATACTGTGTCTTTCCTTTGTATCAGTGAGACATTGTATGACAAATAAGTAGCAGCCTGTATTGAAGCGTTCATCCCTGCATTTTCATGATTAGTAGTTTGACTCCCAAAATGCCTTCTCCCATGGAAAGGGAGTTTTTCTTGAAATGCCATAGGATACTTCATGTTTGCTGAGTTTTCATGTGATGTAACCAGAAGATACAGTTCTGCATTGGATTTACACTTTAAAGGAATCTGACAGGCATCTGCCATGTGGGGGGAAAGAGAGGAAGCGCTCACGTAATCTCTTTAGCTGCATCACATAATCCTCTCACAGAGGAAGCTAATGAAGTACAGTATTGACCACAGGTAGCTGCTGCAGAAAGGAGTATTCACAATGCATCCTTTAAACAAATGTACTGTTATGTGTGCTATAGGTAGGGATATCTGTACTGATACTGTGCTATGATTGCACAGCATAAACAATATTAGGTAGTATAGCCTGGAAGATACCTGACTCAATTCTTATTTGCTAATTTGTTGACAAAAGATTTACGATCAATTAGGACAATGTTGGGTAAAGCAATAGTTGCGCATCTAATAGAAACAATTGGATTTTTATGAAAACTGTTCCACAAGATCGGTTTAAAGACCAATAAAGCTGCTGTAACTATAGCAACCAGTCAAACGGCCTTTCATTTTCTAAACTACAGTATGCTAAACAGAAATGGATTGGCAATTCCTGCTTTGCAGTGTTGTGTTTGCCAACAATGGGAGACACTGCTGAAAACTTCCAAACGCAACACACTCCCTTTATTGTGTAGACTTTTATACTGATACATTTCTACTACAGCTTTGGACAACACCACAATATTTTACTACACTTCTAAAGCAAAGTGAGTGGAAAATGTTTCTGAGCTTATTTGTCAGATGTTTCCAGTGACCATAGCTGAGGTCACTGGCTCCCTGAAGTGTTGCCTGCCATGCGCATCAATGTAAAGTCCATCTGTCTAGTTGACATGTTGATGGGCTCGCTCCAGCATTCTATGTGCTCATCATCCCCAGCTTGTGGAAGTTCTGTGGAACTGCACATCCTTCTGATCTGAGAGACCTGCTCTCAGAACATGATCAAAAGAATAATAAAATAAATCTCTGTACGTAATAGGACACTGTAGTCTGACTTGAATCGCAGCAATATTTCTGAAATACCGTGGCTTCGGCTTTACCACTAAATGGATACTTTTATGATTTACAAAGAACAGGTATTTAACTGCACAATTGGATTTTTTTTACTCCTCTGTCTCGGATTGTGCATGCTTCTTAATAAACCAGTGTTGTAGTATGATTCACACAATATGGGCAACCAACCATTGTTAACCTATATTAAACATTTACATTTTCTCTGTTTGTTATTCGGGAACTCCTGCTTCAATTGCATAATGATAAACCGAAGTCTGGTTCTGGTAACCCTGTTCCAGCATGGCCAAACTATGGCTCTTCAGTTGTTGTGAAACTACATGTCCCGGCATGCCATGCCACAGTTTTGCTATTAGGGAACTCATGAAACTACATGTCACAGCATGCCGTGCCAGTTTCCCAGCATGCCTTGCCATAGTTTTAGAGTTCCATAATAGCAAAACTGTGGTACGGCATGCTGGGATATGTAGTTTCACAACTTCTCTAATAGCAAAACTGTGGCAAGGCATGCTGGGATATGTAGTTTCACAACAGCTGGATGGACACAGTTTGGCCATGCCTGCAGTAGATTAAGTCACGCAAGTGACTGGAATGTTCAGATTTTGTCATCCAGGAGTAGGTAATCATCCCTTCAAGTGGGCATGGTCATGATGACAAGATTTGCTTTGTATCATGGAATTGAGCTGCAAAGGGAGAGGGGCAGGATGTCCCTTACGTTGTCCTGCACCGCCACATTTGCTCCTTTTACTTCCTCTACACCAGTGGTTCCCAACCCTGGTCCTCAAGTACCCCCAACAGTGCACGTTTTCCAGGTCACCCAGCAGGTGCACTCATTATTCAGGCACATTTGAAAAGATCCACAGGTGGAGCTAATTATAGCACTTGTGATTCTGTGTGGAGACCTGGAAAACATGCACTGTTGGGGGTACTTGAAGACCAGGGTTGGGAACCACTGCTCTACACTCTCTCAACTATTGCCTTATAAAAATGTACAAGTTAGAAGAAACTAGTTTGCTAAATAACATTAATGAACATACTAGCCATTCACATTCTGTCGGCACAGCTGTCAAAAATCATCCCCTTGTTCATACTGTACATATGACACTACACTTTCCTGCATCAGCTTAGTAGGAGCCTCACTACACTGTACTGCTCCCATGCGCTCACTCTCTCTCCCAGTTAATGTTCATTCAACCAATATTAAGTCTCTCCTTTTAATAGTGAGAAGTCCAAAATCACATTTTTACAATGGTATTTTTCATGCCACACCCAAATAGTTATTTACAGGTTACCAAGATACCTAGAAAAACATACATCAATGTGCAGCTAGGTGAATGTACATACACACACAGCTACCTGCTGCTGCTGTGTGCTGTGTGGGCTGGACACTGCTGGGGTGAGAAGCTGCAGCACTGACAGCAGCAGATTGGCTGGGTGTGCTCTCTCCTACCTATGCAATCTCAGCTGGTCACTACCCCCTCCTCTATCCTTAAACGCAGTGCTTAGCATTGTGTGTGAGCCAACCTCCTGTAAAGCCCATTTACAGCCTTCCATGTGCCCATCCTTCCTAGTCCAGGCTCTCCTGCCCTGTGTGCCCTAGCCCTGCCTTCCCTGCCCTGTGCCAAATCTTAGTCCAGGTTCCCTGCACTGACACCCCCCCCCCAAAAAAAAAAATAATAAGCTTTTTATTGTAAGCAGAATTGCTTTCTCCATTGTCTAACAACAAACTCAAAGTACGGTTATGGTTTTTTTTTCTGGTAGGTCAGGGGTAGAGCAGAGATTTAAGGGGCCCTGCTTATGTCATCCATCCCAGGCCCCATAATTTCTGATGGCAGCCCCGAATACAAGAACAAATAGTGTTAGTTTATATTTTGGCTATAATGTAATCAGGGTTAAGGGTCCTCACTTGATGTCTCCCACACGATCAACTTAAGGGCAAACTAAACACATGATTTCTAGGGGTTATCCAAGTGCTAGATGTTAGTGTGTGACCAGTACATGAAGGTATAAGGTATAGTCCCCGTCCCCGTCCCCTCAGTGCAGTGTATTAGATGTATACAAGGCCAGTAATCACAGTAAGGCAGCTGATTCTTCTGTCTCAGCAGTGATTTATCGGGTCACCAGCAACATCCAACATGTTAAAGACCTCTCAATTTGCCAATTTCAATCATTTTTGGGTCTGAAGAGGTGAATCGAGATTGATCAGCAAAGTCTAATATGTTGGACACCCAACCCAGCCATGGCCAGAATGGAGGCTTGCCCAGTTGATTGGTGATTTAGGATCCCCAAAATTGAGAAAGTGTAGGAGAACCCCCCCCCCCAAAAAAAAAAACCTCCACACCATCCAAGAATATACTGCATCTGTAAGCATTGGTCTCTTTTTATACACTGGATAACGCAAGAAATATAGAACTAATAATTAACACTATGAATGGTCTATGGCAGTTTTCCCAAACTTTGCTCTTGGGGGACCCCTAAGAGTGCATGTTTTCCAGATTTTCTCCTATTTGGTGCACAGATATAGCAGGCTGACATCATAAATTGGCATAATGAGTTCTGTAAGATATATGTACTAGGGTTCCCTGAATGCTTTCTGATTATAGCCAGGTTACACCCAGGATCTTGTGGCTCTAACCCATATGCTACCTGGCTAAGACCTCTTTCAGGCTGGCGGCTTATTACCATGTCGGTGACATCACTGCTTATGTGTGTAGTGCCGGTTCTTGGAGAGAAGATCATCTCCTAGTGCCGCCTCTAATGCTGTAAATGAGTCCTGTGGCACATCAAAGCGGCTTACCCATTGTCACTGCACTACGACCTGGGTAGGTCCTGGGTTCAACCCTTCTACCAATTTGGGTGGATCAACTCAGGTTATTTTTAAAAGGCCCTTTTCAGACTAAGCAAATTTCTGTGTTGCTGCACGTTCACATGTAATAAGCCCTTGCAGACTAGCACTAAAACCCTGGGTTGAGTCTGGGAAACACTGTAGTATAGACTGTTAGGGGGAGATTATATAAGTGGGTAGGTACAGGTTAAATATCCCAAAATGCAGTACATATACTAGAACATGTCGGAGACTGGAGTACACCTTCTCCCACCTTTTATGTTAAGAAGCCTTTCTCTTCTTGCTGGCAGCTGCAGTCTGGTTCGGTGCACTGATCGAATACTCTGATCCACACACAGCAGGCATAAGAGGAGAAGCGGCCATCACTGGGCATGTGCAGCAGGTTGTCTCTGTCCCTTATACCGCATGCTGTGTCAGAAGCTCTTGTGAATATGCGGTATATACTATTGCGGTCATGGTTCTAACCAATGACGAGGATCTAGAGGGCGTTTGGTACCTGGAAACTTTCATCTGCATTTGCCGATGGTCCTATGCAAGCTGGGTTACAAATAACATTTCCAACTACAAAGAAGTTTCAGATCTATATCAAAATGGATGATGTGCTGCAGGATTTCCCATGATCTAATTCCTTCCTGCCTTCAAAAGTGATTACATGTGAATAAGTAGTTGATAACATCCTTGCCACTTGTCTATTCCCAATGCTCTGTGTGTGGGGCTGAATGATCGATTTTTTTTTTTTTTTTTTCGTAATGTAGCCACCCACCCGCAGTGAGGAGAATTGCAGACAGACCCAGAGTGTCATAGTGAATGTCTTGATTAAAATGTACGCCAACCATCTCTTGATGGAATCTTTTCTGCCCCAGTAAATTGAAATGATCATTTGAAATTCAATTCAGTGTTTTTCAATTTTTGTATTCTCTTTTTGGTGTAGAGGGCCTCGCTGCACAAGTGTAAGCAGGGGGTTCTTCCCTGTGACATAACTGCAATTCTATGAAGACCCAGCTACACCCTTGGGACTATTCTGAAGAGACTGTGCAATAGCCAGATATTGTAATAAAAGGTCAAATGGTAATTGATTAGGATTTGAGTAATATCCATCTTCTTATGGTTGCTGATACCAGCTGCTGACTAGTGAGAGTAAAGAATTACCTGGCGCTATCCTGTTCTTTCTTTCCCTTCTGTGTTGGCAGCACATTGGACTCCATGGGAATTAGCCTAATTAAAGGCCTACATTTCTCTGCCCCCATGGGGAAAGTTTGGTAATAACACAGGGGTATCAGACATTGCGATTCTGTCCTGACCCACTTATGAATTTGGTCTCCTAACACTTGGAACTTGCGAAGTACCCTTTTTTTATTTGTGAAGCTTTCCGAATAATGCTCGAAAACCATACGTTTTCTAAATGGCCAAATGTATAATACCTGTATATAATTAATGAAGGACATCACGAACAGCTTAATGTAGAGGGACGTTGGCTTTTTGTTGATTCACAGTATGTTTGTAAGGCACCAGATGGTTCCATACATGGAGAATAAAACAAATGACACAGAACAGACTGACACAAACAAGGACACTTCACATAAATACATAACCATATGCATAAGTATGTAGTGATGAGGGAAGAGGGCAGATGATAAGCAGGGGTAGCAAATAAGGCAAAATACTGTAACTAGTCCATGTTCTTTGCAGAGATGTTATTTCCCTCATTGTGTAAGGACTTGGTTATGTCAGATTGTGAGTCTGTAGCTCGGATATCTGACTCTGCACATTCTGTATGATCTGGAACAGTTACAGCAACCATAGTGTCCAACAGTGTGACAGAAAGCTGAGGTAGGGAATAGTACAGACTGCCTATGTAGGTTTGCTGTAGGTAAGCATGACATTTGCCGTGTATTTTTGGATATTCACATTTATTTTAAGGCGCACATTCTGCATTGATTTTATATAGTATATTTTGCCCACTCACAATCTATATTCCTTCTCACTTGTTTTTTTTGGGGGTGTATTCAGTGTGGACGGCGAGGGGGTTAAATGGCCAAAAACAAGCGACCCTCGCTGTTTAATCCCTTCACCAGCCGCTTACCCTATTAAACGTTCTGGGGGAATCCTCGCTGTCAGGACGGCGAGAATTCACCCAAACAGAGAGGCTCGCGGCTAATGCAGGAAGCCCACTGCAATTAGCCATAAGTCTCGCTGTTTTAGCGGCCACATATGCAGATTTCCCCCTCGCTCCAAAAATGGAGCGAGGGGGGGGGGAACCGCGTATGCAGGGGGTCAGTTGAATACTGACAGGGCGAGCTGTGACAGCACGCAGGCAGCCCTGCGCGCTGTCACAGCTCGTCCCCAGCATTGCATACTGCCCTTTGTATTAAGAGTGTGGGAGGAAACCTGAAGCACCTGTAGGTAACCCCTGCAAGAACAGGGAGACTGTACAAACTTAACACAAGGCCATGATGGGTATCAAACAGATGGCCTCAGTGCTGTGAGGCACAAATACTAACCATTGCTCCAACCATTCTGTCCTTTGGGTGTAGGATCTTTATTTTCTGTACAGGTTCGTTTTGATACCACAATCTGTTTGGCCAGAATGGATGAAAGTTGGCCTAGTCCATCCTACTTCTAAATGTGCCTATCCATTAGTCAGTTTTTCTTCTTCTATAGAGATAACCGTAACCCATACAGTATAATTTCAGCATAGCCATATTAACCTTTCTGACTAGTGTGTTTTTATCATTTTTATTGGTTACATTTACATTTTGCCACTCTATGGTCTTAATAATGATGATTTTTATGTTTGTACGTGTTTTTCTTTTCACTTAATGTGTCTACAGAGAATAGAGTCAACAAACAATCTTATTTTGGGTGCACTATAATCTTGTTCATCATTAAAGGAATATACATGATGGTGCAGCCTTTTATTTTTTCAAATTAATTTTCCTGCATTATATTGTTTTGTAATTCCTTAGAGCATGTAATCAAGATGCAGATTTATCTAATTAGCTCCTGCTTCTGTGTTCACAATGGTTTTGTGTCGTCCTCACCCCTGGGAAGGCAGAGGAAAACCTCTGTACTCATTTTCTGAAGACTGCAGAATAATGAACTTGCATTAAGGCTGACTTAGATTTCCCCTCTTGTGCCCTTGTGAATAGGATTCTATTGCAAAAGATTTACAAGTCAGACGTCCATTCTGTGGCTGCACATTGCACCGCTAGAATTTTTTTTTTTTTACTAAATTTACTTTAGCCAAGTGATACTCTGCTCCCTAACTACACTGCCTCAGGCAATAATGGTAGCCAAGTCTTCTCAGGCCAATAATAGTGCATAATATCGGCTCCCACATTCACACATATTCTAAATATTTTAAATGCTTTATCTGAATAATAAAGCATTTTTGTTCCAGTTAGTGCACTTCTTACTAATCTGTGGTCAGATGCATCACACAGTGGCCCATGATAAATGATCCCAGAAGGCTCTGGAAAAAACATTCTTCAATCATACATTGGCAAAACATTAAATAGGTCAAAGGCCTA
Source organism: Crinia signifera (assembly GCF_055691185.1). Classification (NCBI taxonomy): domain Eukaryota; kingdom Metazoa; phylum Chordata; class Amphibia; order Anura; family Myobatrachidae; genus Crinia; species Crinia signifera. The sequence goes on along the minus strand of NC_139222.1, from coordinate 216,042,424 downwards.
AATCTGGAATAGGGTTGGGAAAGGACCAGTGTTAGGGTAGACAAGAGACCGGGCCTGATTAAAGGCCAGGTGCCCTAGGCTAATACACACTGTATGTAGTTCCCGTTGTAATGCTCTTAAACACGCGTGTATGGGCACTCAGGGACTCGCCATTTATACTGCCCATGTGCATGTAACGAAGGTTGTACAACCGGCATGTAGAATCTATTGCTTGCGGCGTGTGAAGGAGACTTTTGCTTTAGGCTGGCCAGTCGGCAGCGTAGCACAAAATGCATAAGGTAAAGGTTCCATCAGTAAGTTACACTAGCACAACCTTCTGGCAGTCACCTTAAGAACTTTACCCCCCACAGTACATTGGGCTGTGTGAAAGCTAACAAGCATGGGATACCCCCCCCCCCCCCCGTCCTCACACCCTAGGCTGTAGCCTAATCAGTCTAGTGGTGAATCAGGCACTGAAGAAAGATATTGCATTAATCGAGACCTAAGTGGTGCTGTAGAGCCTACAAAGCTGATTTCTGTGCAAGGAAGTGGTTATTCTGTGTCTGCAAGCTCTCTGGATCTCCATTCGCTGGCATTTGTCTATAACCATCTGCACCTTACATAGATGTCTCTATTCCTTTTCTAACTTGTTTTTTTTTTCTGTTTCTCCAGTATATTGAAGCAATCAGCAACAAACAGAGTGAGCTGGAAAACTTTATATCTGATGGGTATAAAACGGCCTTGACGGAAGAGAGGAGAAGGTATTGCTTCCTGGTAGAGAAGCAATGTGCCGTAGCCAAGAGCTCCATGGCATGTCACAGCAAGGTGAGTGTGAGGACCACCATGGTGTAGGGTCAAAGGTATCTTTTTGTTTTATCTTTTACATTAACCTACCTCATTTTTTAAGGGCCGTAGTATGAAACATTAGTGTATTTGAGGTATTTGAGGTTTGTAGCCATTTTTCTGTACAGTAGGTAGTGTTGGGAAATATTCGGTGAATTGTTTCCCTGTAAAAAGAGCAGACCTCCTGTCTATATAATACCAGTGCCAATACCATAGATAGACTCTAAAATGGGCTATATTGTAAGGGCACATCCTGCTCTCGCCTCTACATTCTGTGTGTATATAGTATCCTAGTTGTCAGGTTTCCCCAATTTCCAGGGCACTTACAAGGACAAACTATTCAAAGCCTCCAAGTGTTTTATATACTGACAACATCTCATTTTCTATTCTGAGTATTTAGTACTATTGTCACACTTCTTATTATTGTTCTTGTATACATTACTACCCGATTAAAGTAGAATGTTTTAAACTGCGCTCCCTTCAGACTTGGGTATAAATGTGTTTTGCATGTTTTCTGTATTGCTATACACAAAGGGCCTAATTCACACCTGATGGGTGAGTTTTATTAAGTTTCTGTTGCTGCTTTATTTTTACACTACATTTTTTAGAGGTCAGTTTGAAGTACAAACCCCACCCAAATCTAACTCTCTGCAGATGTTACATCTGCCCCACCTGCAGTGCACATGGTTTTGCCCATTCTGAACAAATTTGCCCGTATTGATGTAGGCCCGTCAGTCCATGCAGTCAGTAAAGTAATGTGCTGCAATTTAGTTGGTACAGCTGAAAAGTATCCGTAGGTGTTACAATGTTGACATGTGTCTGCAGAGTATATAGGGGATGCAGTCCATGTGTCGACTACATGAAAAAGGACAACATGCATTAGGTCAACATGATCAAAAAGGTCAACACTAGTAATAGATCATGAGTTTTTTTTATTTTATTTGTTGTTGTTTTTTAAAGAGGGTTTTTCATTCTTATCTATCTACGTGGACATGGAGGGAGAATTAATAGTTTACTGAGGCACTGTGCCTAAAACCTATGGAGCCATGCGAGGGGGGGATGCAATACACTTATACGTTTGTCCATGTATACATAGACCACAAAAAACATGAAAGTCAAGTCCACCTTTTCCATGTTGACCTATTGTCTGTCAACCTTTTGACCATGACCACCTAATGCATGTCAACCTTTTTTCATGTGTCAACCTTTTATAGGTTGATCAATAGTGTTCGACCTATTGACTGTCAACCCTATGACCCATAGAGATATGTTTCGCCTTCTTGTTAAAATATATATTTTATTTTATGCTAAAGCTGGGAAGGCATTATACAGTTATCTGAGGAATTAAACTGCCAGCCAGCGTATTGGGCAAGGTTTTTATTTCCGCAACAGAAACATTTCCCCTGTTCTTTCACAGGGAAGGAACATGGAAATGTCTAAGGCAGGCAGGTCCAAACTGTGGCCCTCCAGCTGTTGTGAAACTACAAGTTTCAGCATGCCTTGCAGTAGTTTTAGCATTGCAAAACTGTGGCAAGGCATGCTGGAACTTGTAGCTTTAACCCCTTCACGACATTTGACGTATATATACGTCATGGCCGGGAAGTACTTCCCGACACATGACGTATATATACGTCATGACTTTAAACTGTCACTGCGTCTAGAGACGCAGTGACAGAGGGACGATGTCTGCTGTCCCTGACAGCAGACATGTCCCTGCATGCCCAGGGGGGGCTGCGATGCCGCCCCCCCGTCGGCGATCGCTGTGATTGGCTGTTCAGTGTGAACAGCCATTCACAGCGGTTTCCTGTGTTACTGGCGAATCAGACGCTCGGTAACACAGGTGTCAATCACCGCCGGGCGTCAGGGGGCATGAGGGGGTCATCGGTGACGATGACACCTCACCCCACCCTCACCCCACCTGCCCCCAAGGCTGTGATTGGTCCGTGGGACCCACGGACCAATCACAGCCAAGGCGCGACATTTAAACTAACGGTGACTGCGCTGCAGACGCCATTCCGGTCTGGAATTGCGTGCAGAGCGGTCACCGTGCCTATCTGCCGTGATACTGACCTGATCCTTGCTAATACTTACCTGATCCTTGCAAATACCTTACCTGATCACTTGATCACTGCTTGTAGCGTGCTGGACGCTTCCTGGATCTGACTTCCTGAGACTTCCTGCTGCTGCTGCAGTGTGATAGAGAGAGAGAGAGAGAGAGAGAGAGAGAGAGAGAGAGAGAGAGAGAGAGAGAGATAGTGACAGAGAGAGCTATATTTTGTGTCTGCTACCCCCCCTTTTTGGGGGTGCAGGTTTTTTTTATACATATAACTGTCAGTGCTGCTGCTGCAGTGTCCTAGAGTGATAGATAGTGATAGATAGTGATAGATAGTGATAGATAGAGAGAGATAGAGAGAGATAGAGAGAGATAGAGAGAGATAGAGAGAGATAGAGAGAGATAGAGGGCGGGATGTTATAACATCCGCGGCCCCCCTTCGCCGGACATCGCATTTTTAATAACGGCATATGCTATAACATATGCCGTTATTCATGCAAGGGACAGCTCTTGCGGTAAGAGCTGTCACTTGCGATGCGGTGCCGGCACTGGACTTCCGGGTCTGTGACCCGGGAGTCCATCTGCGCATGCGCAGACCCCGGCGCCGGCCGCAGGGCACGCTGGGAGGGATCCGTGACGGATCCCTCAAACAGCGCTGCGGTAAGAAGCCCATAGGCTTCTGCAGGGATTCGCCAGCTTTAGCTGGCGATTCCCTCCGCAGCGCTGACACTGCGGAGGCGCCATATAGCATATAGAGATGCGGTAGAAACCCCGAAAACGGGGTTTTTACCGCATTTCTGCTATATAGCATCCCGCCCCATGAGAGATAGAGAGAGATAGAGAGAGATAGTGACAGAGAGTGATAGAGAGTGTATATTTTGTGTCTGCTACCCCCGCCTTTTGTGCTGATCACTATATCTGAGGTGATCAGCAACTTTTTGGGGGCGCAGAGGTTTTTTTTTTTTATATATATACCTGTCAGTTGCTGCCAGTTGCACTGTCAGTTGCACCAAAGGTTGTGCACCTGCTGCCCCTCACTGGTAATCAGTGTCGCATCACTGATTTTTTTGTGGGTGCTGTGTGGTCTTTTTTAAATTTTTTTTTTACACACACTGTGATTTTGTGGGTGTCCTGTGGCCACTGTGCGCTGATCAGTGACGTACATCACTGATCAGCTTTTTCGGCACAGGGTTGATCTATTTTTTTTTTTTTTTTTTGATCAAATTCCTGTTGCCTTTGAGCGCTGTTCAGTGACGGACGTTACTGACCAACATCTGTGCTCAATTTTTGGCGCAGGACCTTTTTTTTTGTTTTTTTAACCCCTTCAATTTTTTTTTTTTTTAACCCCTTCAATTTTTTTTTTTTTTTAACCCCTTCAATTTTTTTTTTTTGTATAAAGTATTTTTTTTTTTCTGCACTACATACACACTACACACTACACACCCCCCGGGTTGAAATAAAGTTTGTACCCCCCCCTACACTATACACGTGTTGAAACATTTCACTACCAGTAACACAAAAATAAAAATGTCATCCCAAATGTCATCCCAGTCATCCAGAAGAATGTATTCAGTGGAGGAGGCATATGCCATGCTTGCCTCTGATTCTGACACAGCCAGTGAGGCAAGCGGGGAATTTGAAGGATTCGTCTTAAGCTCCTCTTCCTCCTCTGGTGATGAGGGACCCCCTCAATGACGCCCCCGTAGAGCAGCTGAGACCCCCCCCCCAATAATTGATCTCGTATGGACCCCACCACCAGACAATTTTGAGCCCCAGGTTCCTGAGTTTTTGGCCATGCCAGGAATCCAATTTGATTCCACAGGTCTCAGAGAAATTGACTTTTTCTAATTATTTTTCTCTGATGATTTTATAAATTTAATGGTGGACCAAACTAATTTATATGCCCAGCAGTTTATTGCTCAAAACCCCACGTCATCATTTGCTAGGTGGACCCCTGTAGATGCAGTAGAGATGATGACGTTTTGGGGTCTGGTGTTTCATATGGGCATAGTAAAAAAGCCACAAATTAGGCAATATTGGAGTACAGATGTTCTGTACAGCACCCCATTTTACCGTATGGCCATGACTCGGGCTCGTTTTGAGGCAATCCATAAATTTATACATTACACTGATAATGCACAGTGCCCACCCAGAGATGATCCCACCTTTGACAGGCTATTCAAAGTCAGGCCGGTCATTGATCATTTCAGTGCCAAATTTGCAGAGCTATACATCCCTGATAAATGTATTAGCATTGACGAGTCCCTTATACATTTTAAAGGAAGGGTTAAATTCCGCCAGTACCTTCCCAGTAAGAGAGCAAGGTATGGCATAAAAATGTATAAGCTGTGTGAAAGCACCACAGGGTACACCCACAAGTTTAGGGTATATGAAGGGAAGGATTCAAGAATTGAACCGCCAGAATGCCCCCCCTCCCTCGTAGGTGTTAGTGGAAAAATTGTCTGGGATTTAATGCACCCCTTCCTGGATAAGGGTTATCACCTCTATGTGGATAACTTTTACACTAGCATCCCCCTGTTTAAGGCCCTTGGTTCAAGAGGTACAGCAGCTTGCGGTACTGTGCGCAAGAACCAAAGAGGCCTCCCCAAAACGCACATTGCCCAAGTACTAAGAAGGGGTGAAAGCAGGGGAATATGCACCGAAAATATGTTGTTGGTCAAATATAAGGACAAGAGGGATGTCCTTATACTGACAACAATTCATGGAGACAGTACCACCTCCATCCCTGTACGAGGTACCAGTACCCACACCTCAAAACCAAATTGTATCCTAGATTACAATAAGTACATGGGCGGAGTGGATCTTTCAGATCAGGTACTGAAGCCGTACAGTGCCCTGCGGAAAACAAATATCTGGTACAATAAGCTGGCCGTGTATATCATCCAGATGGCACTGTATAACGCTTACGTGCTATTCCGTTCTACCGGCCAGAGGGGGACATTTATGCACTTTCAAGAGAAAGTCATAAAGGGCCTAATATTTGGGAACCAGCAGGCAGAGGGCCCCAGTACTTCTAGTACTGGCCCCCGTATTGTACCAGGGCAGCATTTTCCCAACGAAATCCCCTCCACTGCAAGAAAGGGCAGGACACAAAAAAGGTGCAAAGTTTGCTATAAAAAGGGAATAAGAAAGGAAACTATTTTCCACTGTGAAACTTGCCCCGACAAACCCGGCCTATGTATAAAGGAGTGTTTCAAAATATACCACACATCTATGGATTATTAGGTTCATCATTTCACCGTGCTTCGGGGGTCTTGCTAATGCCACATAGCACCCACCATTCATTCCACCAGAATCTGAGCTGCAAAATCCAAAAATCACTCCTTCCCTTCTGAGTCCTGCCATGCACCCAACTGGTATTTTTTGGTCACATGTGAGGCATTGCCGTACTCTGGAGAAATGGGGGCACAGATTTTGGGGTGCTTTGTCTCCTTCATTCCTTGTGAAAATGAAAAATTTTGAGCCAGAAGTACATTTTTGTGTAAAAAAAATGTAATTTTTCATTTTCACAGCCCAGTTGTACCAAAATTGGTGAAACCCCTGGGGGTTTGAAATGTACACTATACCCCTAGATGAATTCCCTGAGGGGTGTAGTTTGCAAAATGGGGTCACTTGTGGGGGGGTTCCACTGTATTGGTAATGCAACATAGCACCCACCATTCATTCCACCAAAATCTGTGCTCCAAAATCCAAAAATCACTCCTTCCCTTCTGAGTCCTGCCATGCACCCAACTGGTATTTTTTGGTCACATGTGAGGCATTGCCGTACTCTGGAGAAATGGGGGCACAGATTTTGGGGTGCTTTGTCTCCTTCATTCCTTGTGAAAATGAAAAATTTTGAGCCAGAAGTACATTTTTGTGTAAAAAAAATGTAATTTTTCATTTTCACAGCCCAGTTGTACCAAAATTGGTGAAACCCCTGGGGGTTTGAAATGTACACTATACCCCTAGATGAATTCCCTGAGGGGTGTAGTTTGCAAAATGGGGTCACTTGTGGGGGGGTTCCACTGTATTGGTAATGCAACATAGCACCCACCATTCATTCCACCAAAATCTGTGCTCCAAAATCCAAAAATCACTCCTTCCCTTCTGAGTCCTGCCATGCACCCAACTGGTATTTTTTGGTCACATGTGAGGCATTGCCGTACTCTGGAGAAATGGGGGCACAGATTTTGGGGTGCTTTGTCTCCTTCATTCCTTGTGAAAATGAAAAATTTTGAGCCAGAAGTACATTGTTGTGTAAAAAAAATGTAATTTTTCATTTTCACAGCCCAGTTGTACCAAAATTGGTGAAACCCCTGGGGGTTTGAAATGTACACTATACCCCTAGATGAATTCCCTGAGGGGTGTAGTTTGCAAAATGGGGTCACTTGTGGGGGGGTTCCACTGTATTGGTAATGCAACATAGCACCCACCATTCATTCCACCAAAATCTGTGCTCCAAAATCCAAAAATCACTCCTTCCCTTCTGAGTCCTGCCATGCACCCAACTGGTATTTTTTGGTCACATGTGAGGCATTGCCGTACTCTGGAGAAATGGGGGCACAGATTTTGGGGTGCTTTGTCTCCTTCATTCCTTGTGAAAATGAAAAATTTTGAGCCAGAACTGCATTTTTGTGTAAAAAAATGTAATTTTTCATTTTCACTGCCCAGTTGTATCAAAATTGGTGAAACCCCTGGGGGTTTGAAATGTACACTATACCCCTAGATGAATTCCCTGAGGGGTGTACTTTGCAAAATGGGGTGACTTGTGGGGGGGTTCCACTGTATTGGTGCTTTGGGAGTCTTGCTAATGCAACATGGCACCCACCATTCATTCCACCAAAATCTGTGCTGCCAAATCCAAAAATCACTCCTTCCCTTCTGAGTCCTGCCATGCGCCCAACTGGTATTTTTTGGTCACATGTGAGGCATTGCCGTACTCTGGAGAAATGGGGGCACAGATTTTGGGGTGCTTTGTCTCCTTCATTCCTTGTGAAAATGAAAAATTTTGAGCCAGAAGTACATTTTTGTGTAAAAAAAATGTAATTTTTCATTTTCACAGCCCAGTTGTACCAAAATTGGTGAAACCCCTGGGGGTTTGAAATGTACACTATACCCCTAGATGAATTCCCTGAGGGGTGTAGTTTGCAAAATGGGGTCACTTGTGGGGGGGTTCCACTGTATTGGTAATGCAACATAGCACCCACCATTCATTCCACCAAAATCTGTGCTCCAAAATCCAAAAATCACTCCTTCCCTTCTGAGTCCTGCCATGCACCCAACTGGTATTTTTTGGTCACATGTGAGGCATTGCCGTACTCGGGAGAAATGGGGGCACAGATTTTGGGGTGCTTTGTCTCCTTCATTCCTTGTGAAAATGAAAAATTTTGAGCCAGAACTGCATTTTTGTGTAAAAAAAATGTAATTTTTCATTTTCACTGCCCAGTTGTATCAAAATTGGTGAAACCCCTGGGGGTTTGAAATGTACACTATACCCCTAGATGAATTCCCTGAGGGGTGTACTTTGCAAAATGGGGTGACTTGTGGGGGGGTTCCACTGTATTGGTGCTTTGGGAGTCTTGCTAATGCAACATGGCACCCACCATTCATTCCACCAAAATCTGTGCTGCCAAATCCAAAAATCACTCCTTCCCTTCTGAGTCCTGCCATGCGCCCAACTGGTATTTTTTGGTCACATGTGAGGCATTGCCGTACTCGGGAGAAATTGGGGCACAGATTTTGGGGTGCTTTGTCTCCTTCATTCCTTGTGAAAATGAAAAATTTTGAGCCAGAACTGCATTTTTGTGTAAAAAAATGTAATTTTTCATTTTCACTGCCCAGTTGTATCAAAATTGGTGAAACCCCTGGGGGTTTGAAATGTACACTATACCCCTAGATGAATTCCCTGAGGGGTGTACTTTGCAAAATGGGGTGACTTGTGGGGGGGTTCCACTGTATTGGTGCTTTGGGAGTCTTGCTAATGCAACATGGCACCCACCATTCATTCCACCAAAATCTGTGCTGCCAAATCCAAAAATCACTCCTTCCCTTCTGAGTCCTGCCATGCGCCCAACTGGTATTTTTTGGTCACATGTGAGGCATTGCCGTACTCGGGAGAAATGGGGGCACAGATTTTGGGGTGCTTTGTCTCCTTCATTCCTTGTGAAAATGAAAAATTTTGAGCCAGAACTGCATTTTTGTGTAAAAAAATGTAATTTTTCATTTTCACTGCCCAGTTGTATCAAAATTGGTGAAACCCCTGGGGGTTTGAAATGTACACTATACCCCTAGATGAATTCCCTGAGGGGTGTACTTTGCAAAATGGGGTGACTTGTGGGGGGGTTCCACTGTATTGGTGCTTTGGGAGTCTTGCTAATGCAACATGGCACCCACCATTCATTCCACCAAAATCTGTGCTGCCAAATCCAAAAATCACTCCTTCCCTTCTGAGTCCTGCCATGCGCCCAACTGGTATTTTTTGGTCACATGTGAGGCATTGCCGTACTCGGGAGAAATTGGGGCACAGATTTTGGGGTGCTTTGTCTCCTTCATTCCTTGTGAAAATGAAAAATTTTGAGCCAGAACTGCATTTTTGTGTAAAAAAATGTAATTTTTCATTTTCACTGCCCAGTTGTATCAAAATTGGTGAAACCCCTGGGGGTTTGAAATGTACACTATACCCCTAGATGAATTCCCTGAGGGGTGTACTTTGCAAAATGGGGTGACTTGTGGGGGGGTTCCACTGTATTGGTGCTTTGGGAGTCTTGCTAATGCAACATGGCACCCACCATTCATTCCACCAAAATCTGTGCTGCCAAATCCAAAAATCACTCCTTCCCTTCTGAGTCCTGCCATGCACCCAACTGGTATTTTTTGGTCACATGTGAGGCATTGCCGTACTCGGGAGAAATTGGGGCACAGATTTTGGGGTGCTTTGTCTCCTTCATTCCTTGTGAAAATGAAAAATTTTGAGCCAGAACTGCATTTTTGTGTAAAAAAATGTAATTTTTCATTTTCACTGCCCAGTTGTATCAAAATTGGTGAAACCCCTGGGGGTTTGAAATGTACACTATACCCCTAGATGAATTCCCTGAGGGGTGTACTTTGCAAAATGGGGTGACTTGTGGGGGGGTTCCACTGTATTGGTGCTTTGGGAGTCTTGCTAATGCAACATGGCACCCACCATTCATTCCACCAAAATCTGTGCTGCCAAATCCAAAAATCACTCCTTCCCTTCTGAGTCCTGCCATGCGCCCAACTGGTATTTTTTGGTCACATGTGAGGCATTGCCGTACTCGGGAGAAATTGGGGCACAGATTTTGGGGTGCTTTGTCTCCTTCATTCCTTGTGAAAATGAAAAATTTTGAGCCAGAACTGCATTTTTGTGTAAAAAAATGTAATTTTTCATTTTCACTGCCCAGTTGTATCAAAATTGGTGAAACCCCTGGGGGTTTGAAATGTACACTATACCCCTAGATGAATTCCCTGAGGGGTGTACTTTGCAAAATGGGGTGAGTTGTGGGGGGGTTCCACTGTATTGGTGCAACATAGCACCCACCATTCATTCCACCAAAATCTGTGCTGCAAAATCCAAAAATCACTCCTTCCCTTCTGAGTCCTGCCATGCACCCAACTGGTATTTTTTGGTCACATGTGAGGCATTGCCGTACTCGGGAGAAATTGGGGCACAGATTTTGGGGTGCTTTGTCTCCTTCATTCCTTGTGAAAATGAAAAATTTTGAGCCAGAACTGCATGTTTGTGTAAAAAAATGTAATTTTCCATTTTCACTGCCCAGTTGTATCAAAATTGGTGAAACCCCTGGGGGTTTGAAATGTACACTATACCCCTAGATGAATTCCCTGAGGGGTGTACTTTGCAAAATGGGGTGACTTGTGGGGGGGTTCCACTGTATTGGTGCTTTGGGAGTCTTGCTAATGCAACATGGCACCCACCATTCATTCCACCAAAATCTGTGCTGCCAAATCCAAAAATCACTCCTTCCCTTCTGAGTCCTGCCATGCGCCCAACTGGTATTTTTTGGTCACATGTGAGGCATTGCCGTACTCGGGAGAAATTGGGGCACAGATTTTGGGGTGCTTTGTCTCCTTCATTCCTTGTGAAAATGAAAAATTTTGAGCCAGAACTGCATTTTTGTGTAAAAAAATGTAATTTTTCATTTTCACTGCCCAGTTGTATCAAAATTGGTGAAACCCCTGGGGGTTTGAAATGTACACTATACCCCTAGATGAATTCCCTGAGGGGTGTACTTTGCAAAATGGGGTGACTTGTGGGGGGGTTCCACTGTATTGGTGCTTTGGGAGTCTTGCTAATGCAACATGGCACCCACCATTCATTCCACCAAAATCTGTGCTGCCAAATCCAAAAATCACTCCTTCCCTTCTGAGTCCTGCCATGCGCCCAACTGGTATTTTTTGGTCACATGTGAGGCATTGCCGTACTCGGGAGAAATGGGGGCACAGATTTTGGGGTGCTTTGTCTCCTTCATTCCTTGTGAAAATGAAAAATTTTGAGCCAGAACTGCATTTTTGTGTAAAAAAATGTAATTTTTCATTTTCACTGCCCAGTTGTATCAAAATTGGTGAAACCCCTGGGGGTTTGAAATGTACACTATACCCCTAGATGAATTCCCTGAGGGGTGTACTTTGCAAAATGGGGTGACTTGTGGGGGGGTTCCACTGTATTGGTGCTTTGGGAGTCTTGCTAATGCAACATGGCACCCACCATTCATTCCACCAAAATCTGTGCTGCCAAATCCAAAAATCACTCCTTCCCTTCTGAGTCCTGCCATGCGCCCAACTGGTATTTTTTGGTCACATGTGAGGCATTGCCGTACTCGGGAGAAATTGGGGCACAGATTTTGGGGTGCTTTGTCTCCTTCATTCCTTGTGAAAATGAAAAATTTTGAGCCAGAACTGCATTTTTGTGTAAAAAAATGTAATTTTTCATTTTCACTGCCCAGTTGTATCAAAATTGGTGAAACCCCTGGGGGTTTGAAATGTACACTATACCCCTAGATGAATTCCCTGAGGGGTGTACTTTGCAAAATGGGGTGACTTGTGGGGGGGTTCCACTGTATTGGTGCTTTGGGAGTCTTGCTAATGCAACATGGCACCCACCATTCATTCCACCAAAATCTGTGCTGCCAAATCCAAAAATCACTCCTTCCCTTCTGAGTCCTGCCATGCACCCAACTGGTATTTTTTGGTCACATGTGAGGCATTGCCGTACTCGGGAGAAATTGGGGCACAGATTTTGGGGTGCTTTGTCTCCTTCATTCCTTGTGAAAATGAAAAATTTTGAGCCAGAACTGCATTTTTGTGTAAAAAAATGTAATTTTTCATTTTCACTGCCCAGTTGTATCAAAATTGGTGAAACCCCTGGGGGTTTGAAATGTACACTATACCCCTAGATGAATTCCCTGAGGGGTGTACTTTGCAAAATGGGGTGACTTGTGGGGGGGTTCCACTGTATTGGTGCTTTGGGAGTCTTGCTAATGCAACATGGCACCCACCATTCATTCCACCAAAATCTGTGCTGCCAAATCCAAAAATCACTCCTTCCCTTCTGAGTCCTGCCATGCGCCCAACTGGTATTTTTTGGTCACATGTGAGGCATTGCCGTACTCGGGAGAAATTGGGGCACAGATTTTGGGGTGCTTTGTCTCCTTCATTCCTTGTGAAAATGAAAAATTTTGAGCCAGAACTGCATTTTTGTGTAAAAAAATGTAATTTTTCATTTTCACTGCCCAGTTGTATCAAAATTGGTGAAACCCCTGGGGGTTTGAAATGTACACTATACCCCTAGATGAATTCCCTGAGGGGTGTACTTTGCAAAATGGGGTGAGTTGTGGGGGGGTTCCACTGTATTGGTGCAACATAGCACCCACCATTCATTCCACCAAAATCTGTGCTGCAAAATCCAAAAATCACTCCTTCCCTTCTGAGTCCTGCCATGCACCCAACTGGTATTTTTTGGTCACATGTGAGGCATTGCCGTACTCGGGAGAAATTGGGGCACAGATTTTGGGGTGCTTTGTCTCCTTCATTCCTTGTGAAAATGAAAAATTTTGAGCCAGAACTGCATGTTTGTGTAAAAAAATGTAATTTTCCATTTTCACATCCCAGTTGTACCAAAATTGGTGAAACCCCTGGGGGTTTGAAATGTACACTATACCCCTAGATGAATTCCCTGAGGGGTGTAGATTGCAAAATGGGGTGACTTGTGGGGGAGGTTCCTAACTTTTAGCACTTATGGTGCCTAGAAACCTACATGGTGCCTAAAAAAAAATCTCATAAAAAGGAGGCTCCAAAATCAAGTAGGTGCTCCTTCTATTATGAAGCCTGTGGTTTGGTCAACGTGCACACTAGGGCCACATATAGGATATTTTTGAAAACAAAAGAATTGGGGGAATCAATTTTTAGTCACATTTCTCTAGTAAAATCTAATGTATTCGGTAGAAAAATGTATTAAAATTGAAACTCTGCAAAAAAAAAGAAATTTTTAAATTTCACCTACACTTTGTTTTAATTCCAGTGAAACACCTAAAGGGTTAACAAACTTCCAAAATGCTGTTTTGAATACTGTGAGGGGTGCAGTTTTTGAAATGGCATCATTTATGGGGGTGTCTCACATACAAGTCCCTCAAAGTCACATCAGAACTGAACTGGTCCCTAAAAAAATCAGTGTTTGAAATTTTCTTGAAAATTTGAGAATTTGCTAGTCATATTTGAAGCCTCCTAGTGTCCAAAAAAATGAAAAGGAGGTTGAAATAATGATTGCAACATAAAGTAGACATATGGTCTTTGTTAGTTATTAACTATTTTGAGTGGTATGATTATTTGTCTCACAAGCAGAAAATGTGACATTTTGCATATTGCTAAATTTTCCATTTTTTCACGATATTTTGGTATTTTTCACAAAAAAACACAGACTGTATCGACCAAAATTTACCACTAACTTGAAGTACAATGTGTCACGAGAAAACAATCTCAAAATCACTGGGATAAGTAAAAGCAAAAAAAAGTTATCCCCACTTAAGTGAGACATGTCAGATTTGAAAAAAAGGGCTCTGTCATGAAGGGGTTAACAGCTGGCGGGCATAGTTTGGACATACCTGGTCTAAGGAGTAAATTTACGAAGATGGAAATTCTGTTTAAGATTGGATGTAGCCAGTCATTTCTACTTACTTATTTAGTACCCTCTAGAAGATCATAAATAAAATCTGGGTGCTTTGGCCAACGTCCCGTCTTCAATACAACTCCCCTCTTGGTTACTCTGGAAAGACACTAATGGGTCAATTTACTGAGGTCTTATATGTTGCCTAATTTTTGGAGAGTGTTAAGCGAGATCCTGCCACAACGCAGGCTATCCTACACATGCTTATCACCACAGGGGACCCTGCAGTCTATGACTAACTGCCAAAATTTCTGCCACACTACAGTGCGGTCACAGCTCCTCCAGCTTTAGCATGACAACACTGGATGGTGTTGGTTGTACCCCGAGCTGCCATCAAAAATTGTGGGGCTCGGGACTGACAAAATAGGCAGGGCCCCCTACCCCCTCATCAAACCCCGGCATGCCTGGTGAGACTTTCAGTGCCGGCAGCACTACTCAACCTCTACAGGTTCTGTATAATGTGTCAAGTGAAATTATATCAAATTATTCTTAATAGACCCCAGTCCTGGTCCCCCTCTGTCTGGGCTGCCGGGACTGGAGTCCCTGCAGTCCCCCCCCCCCCCCCCCCCCTATGGCTGCCCTCGTACTGCCATGTTGCTATTTCTTGCTTCTCACTTCCAGCCTGCTGCTTCATTGTTTTTAATATGCATGATTCTGTTGTGAATCCATCTGTCAGTGCCTTTGTATGAGTGCAACAGGCACCACCTGCCCGAACTTAGAACACCCAATATTGCAGATAAAAAGTCCCATGAAGATGCACCTATTGGGATGCAGGACAGTCTTCTAGCACTAGCCCACTACTTCCCCAGGTCTGGAAGAATTTCCAGCACTATGGGCCTGAATAAAATGTATAAGTAAAGCCGGTAACTTTGCAACTTGGCATAACCATATTGCTTTGTAGGTAGGTAGACTTCCTGCCAGGCTGTGTCAGTGGGGCACCGTGCCCCACTGACACATAATCTGACCATATGCACACTGCCTTTATAGCACCCCTGGATTGACCTACCCTATGCTGTTTTCACCTTCAGGCCGCAGTATTCTGCGGGTGGGAAAGTTTTGCACTCACTGCTGATGAATGCTGACTGGAGGGATGTGGTCATTAGGTCGACACATTAAAAATCTCGACATGGTCAAAATGTCAACGCAATCAAAAGATCGAAATTAAAAAGGTTGACATAGAATTATTCGACATGAGTTTTTTTTTTTTTTTTTTTTTTTTTTAACCAACTTGTTCATACTTTACCATCCCAGTGGGCATAGAAGGAGAATATAATAGAATACCCGAAGCATGGCAAGTGGTGGTGGTACACTTATACGGTGTCCTATGTCGACCTTTTTTCATGCTGACTTTTTGCTTGTGTTGACCTTTTGACCATGTTGAACTAGAGCTGATCGCTGTTGTGGGAATTTGCACAGCATTCGATTATCGAATTACTGCGCATACCTACAGATCGCGGTACGCAAGCGCAGGTAAAACCACGACAAACTACTAAAATCTTATTGTAAATCCCCTTGCAACGGACTGGCAGCAACCCACCCTTTATGGGCAACAAGCTGCCGTTTCCTGGAAGTGTCAAAGAAGAATGTAGGATGTGCCCAGGCGTTTTCAGGGAGAGTGTGTGAGGTCACCTTGCTCTGGCCTCCATAGGCCTGTCTATGCCAGAGTTGTAAAAGGGTCAGAGTTGCACTAACTTGCACAGACAGGAAAAATCATTCGATGGTGAGTTGCAAATGGACCTGCAGCAGGCAGCCAATCAGCGATTCATTCGTAGACTTGCACAGGGTGGGTTTTCACTCTGTGCGGCCACTATCTGATCACAGGGTTTTACAAATTTGCCCATCAACTCCCTAAGGACAGAGGGTAAATTTACTAAAGCTTCTAAAAAAAAAGGTGGGGGGATGTTGTCCACAGCAACCAATCAGATTTCATTCTAGAAAATGCTACACAAAATCCGATTGCTTTCTTGCATTTTAAGAAGCTTTAGTAAAATTACCAATAGGTTTTAATTTCAGACTCTATTACATTGCTGTGTGAAGAAGACTAACAAGCACTCTCTGCTGATTAAAATGATATGCTGATAAACACTAACTTTCCTATGCAGGTACATGTGCAGTATGAGGACACATCTATATGTAAATATATTTTACTAGTAACAACCAGACGGATTAGAGGTACGCTAGCTATTTAGCCACCATAAATTTAAGAATAAAAACCCTTGCTCCAGCTTTGCGGTTTAGTCCCAAGTGTATATTGACACCGTTCAGAGTTTTTTTTTTTTTTGCACTAGATCTTTCTCCTCCAAGACCGCAGCTTTCCAACCTTTGAATGGGAATCCCGGGACCCCACGGGATTAGTACAAATCTGGGAAGGAAGATAGGAGGAAGCGCTTCATAGTGCAAGTATTGTATTTATTAAAAGGCATCAATAGCTCATAAAAAAACAAGTGAAAACTATATAACTCGTACCCTGCTTTTCAGCAGCGTGGGATAAAATACCATGTGATTTGGTTTATTACCGTCTCCACAGTCAGTCTCTCCTTAGCGTGATCTAGGGGTAACGCTGCCGCGTCCTGTGTCTCTCCAACACAGTGGGATCACTGGCGCACTTTTTCCCTTTTCCACTCTCCTGATCTGTGACCGGCCAAAGGTATGCGTCTGTGTAGGACATGCTAGACTTAAAATTCACACATGTGGTGGATGAAACTGAACTTGAATTTCTGGATCTGAGTATAAACAGTAAGAGTAAGAAAATTGAGACATGCACCCACTTTAAGCCTGTAGATTTAAACCGCTACTTGGAGTATTCCAGTTGTCATTTACCGGCATGGAAAAATAATATACCATTTTCCCAATTTTCTCGTCTAAGACGAAATTGTAGTCAACAAAGTTTGAGTAGCAGGCTGAGATATATAAAGAAAGGTTCCTCGAAAGAGGGTACCCACTGTCCCTTATTGAAACCTCTAAGAACAAAGCTTTAGCAGTCCCAAGATCAGATTTGCTAGTGTATAAAGAGAAGAGGAGAGGCAATGAACCCAGAGCTACACAAAACGACTTGCAACAACAAAAAAAGTTCTTCTGCCCGTTTGTGACACCGTATAATAGCGCCGAAAAGGAAATCCGTAACCTAATCAGAAAAAATTGGCATATACTTCTATACGTGTGGTGGCTGTAAAATCTGCCCAATGGGAGAAAAAGGTGCTAAACACTTTCAAGATCGTTCTGGTAAAGATTTTGAGATCAAACAATTTATAAATTGTAACTCCAAGTTTATAGTATATATGTTGATGTGCCCTTGCGGCTATACATATATCGGAAAAACTAAACGAGCATTACAGATAAGAATCTTGGAGCATACAAGGAAAATTAAGAACAAAGTTGGCAATCCTAGCATCCCTAGACAATTCTTACAACAGCATGATGGGGATGCTAGTGGTTTAAGGGGATTGAAATGGTACTTCCCAATAAAAGGGGTGGTGATAGGGAGAAACAACTAATACGGAGGGATACACACTGGGGGCGAGATGTACTAAAGAGAAAATGCGGTAAAACCCCCGTTTTACCGCATTTTCCTATGTACTATTACCCGACCGCCACGTCACCGCAGTGTAGGGTATCGCCACCTTTGGGTGGTGATACCCTATAGAAGCCTATGGGCTTCTTTTCGCCGCCCGACGCCTCCGCCGAAAAACCCGCCGACCCCCCCCTCTCCCCCTCTCTTACCTGGTCCAGGTCCTCCTGGACCCGGAAGGTAACACCTTCCTCCCCCTAGTGACGCAGCCGGACGTCCTTCCGGCTGCAGAGGGGGAGGAAGAGGCGCCGGGGACAGCTTGCATAGCTGTCCCCAGCGTGAGGGATGCAGAAGGGGGCAGAGAGGTGACGGAGACCCCCCGCACACCACATTCCAGGTATCGCGGGGGGCCTCCGTCACCGCATCGCGATGCCAGCCGCATATGTTAGTACATATGCGGCGGCATCGCGGCGGGGGGGCCGTGATGGGCGGGGATGTATTTTAATACATCCCGCCCTGGATCTTAACCCTAGACACCCTTATACCAAACGGGCTGAATGGGAACTTTGAAATAACGCCATTTAATGAGAACACTTAAGATAGAGTATGTGTCACTTCTGTCTATCCATTTGCCTTTTGTGCTATCCATCTACCTTTCACCAGAGGTGTCCGTTGAAAATGATACAGACCAATTTGATTCTAGTAACGACATCGCTATGTACTCCTTGCATGTTGGGTAGTTGGTTAAAAAAAAAATTGTATTGTCATATAAAGCTACATTTAATAGAAAATGATCTAATGTTAATGGTCTATATATATATATATATATTGTGTAACCTTTTATAGTGGGTAATTGCTAATAAAATTGATGTATGGACATGTAAAATTCCACTCAGTTGAAAGTAGGGACCGATAACCTTATAAGATGTTGTAAACGTATTATGGAACACCCTAGGGTGCCGTATAAAGTTTATAATACTGAGAGAGTGAAAAAAATAGATTTAACTATTAATGAATATACCCCGCACTACCCGTATTTAGATTCCTAATTAGTCCACGTATAGGAAATTGGCTCTAAATTGCACACCCTCAGTAATGAAAGGTGCAATCTGCTGAGAATAAAATGGGTTATAGTGTTCCCTCTAGAAATGAGGGCGGGAAGGGCGCCGCAGCGCAAGGGGGGCAGACCGGGCCCGCCGATGTCACAATTGTGGGCGGTCCCGGGCAGCGACGTCACGAAAAGGGGCGTGCCCGGGCCGCGACGTTGTGAAAAGGGGCGGGCCCGGCCGGTGCCGTCACTAAAGGAGGCGGGGCCGGCACCGCCGAAGTTACCGTGCTGCCAGGGAAGCGATGGGAATCGCCGTCTAAGGCGGCGCTGCGCTTCCCCTTGCACACAGCCAGGGCAGGCACCACGCTGTTTTAGCAGGGCGCTGCTGGCAGGGCAGGGCGCATTTTACCCTGTAAAAATCGGGCAGGGCGCAGCGTCCCGCTAAAACAGCCTAGCGGGAACACTAGGTTACACAGAGAGAGAGGGTGCAAATGCACTATGCTATCATTACATTATAATATATAATAAGAGGTTGTTGGTATATCATTGGCCAGTGATATTGGCCTGCCCACCAATCGACCAGTCACCTCTTGTCGAGCAGGTCCCTAACACTCTGGGGTCACCACCTGGGACGCAGGGAACCCCGAAACACGATCCAGCTAAGGACCCCCCCAGGGCACCACAATAAACAATAGGGATAGTAAAGTGGTGAAATTAGAAGTATGAATTATATATTATAATGTAATGATAGCATAGTGCATTTGCACCCTCTCTCTCTAATACCCCTTTCAGACATACGCGAAAATCCCGGTTTTTTTCACATGAACGCGCCCAAACCCGGGAGTAGTGTATGTCTGAAAGGGTATACCCGGGATTTCACTCCCGGATACTGAGCACCTGCAATTGACCAGGGTTTTTCCCGGTATTTAACTCCCGGGTATAATACCCGGCTTATGTCTGAATGGGTTTACCCGGGTTTTTCAGTTTTAAACATGTGATGTTGCTTTTTTTTGCTGCCGGGGTGTGTCCCATTTTAATGATGAAACACTGAAATGCTTGAAAAGCCTGGCTTATGTGTGAAAGGGGTATACCCGGGTTTTTCCCGGATTTGGGGTGTAGTGTGAAAGGAGGTCTGTTACTAAAATCCTGGGAGTGACCTGGGTTGAAAATCCCGGGTAAACCTGGCCAAAATCCCAGGTAGTATGTCTAAAAGGGGTATCAGTCCACGTATAGCGCAGTCTGTGTTTAATGTGTGTGATGTCTATTGTATTGTTCAGTGTACTTGTGGTATTTTAAAGTGAGGTAATATGTTAACCGTATCTATGCTGAGTAAAAGAAAGATCTGTCCATGCTCTTAATTGAGTGGAGTTAGCTTAAACAGCTGTATATGCTTTGATATTTTGATATGTATATATTTGATGGAGCTGGTAGAAATACGAGAGTTGAGCGTCTGGTAGGACAGCCCACTGACTAAGTTATCGACGAAACGCGTCTGGGCGTGTTCTACACAGATGCATACCTTTTGGCCAGTCATAGATCAGGAGAGTGGAAAAGGGAAAAAGTGCGCCAGCGATCCCACTGTGTTGGAGAGATACAGGACACGGCAGCGTTACCCCTAGATCACGCTAAGGAGAGACTGACTGTGGAGATGGTAATAAACCAAATCACATGGTATTTTAACCCACGCTGCTGAAAAGCAGGGTACAAGTTATATAGTTTTCACTTGTTTTTTTTATGAGCAATTGATGCCTTTTAACCCCTTCCCGACATTGGACGTACATTTACGTCATGGTCGGGAAGTACTTCCCGACACATGGCATAAATGTACGTCATGGGTTTAAACTGTCACCGCGTCTATAGACGCGGTGACAGTTTGGAGATGTCTGCTGTCCCTGACAGCAGACATCCCCCCTCGCCGCCCAGGGGGGGCAGGGGTGCCCCCCCCGGTCGGCGATCGCTGCGATTGGCTGTTCAAATGTGAACAGCCAATCACAGCTATTTCTGTGTTACCGGCGGCTAAGCCGCTCGGTAACACAGAAATCGGTGGTGATCGGTGCTGTTAAGTACAGCACCGATCACCACTTCCCTCCCTCCCACCCGGCAGCCCTGCTCGCACTCACCCCGGCAGCTCCCTCTCAGCTCCCCCGGCAGCAGCAGCAGCGCACGCAGCGCTCCCCCCCTCCCCCCCCCCGCCAGCAGCAGCAGCAGCATCATAAGCTGCTTGTATAGATAATAAACTGAATTTTATATATATATATATATATATATATATATATATATATATGTGTATATATATATATATATATACACACATATATATATATATATATATATATATGTGTATATATATATATATGTGTATATATATATATGTGTGTGTCTATATATATATATATATATATATATATAGACACACACACACACACACACACACATATATATGTACTTCCCGACCGAAGACGTATATATACGTCATGGTTTTAAACTGTCACCGCGTCTATAGACGCGGTGACAGTTTGGAGATGTCTGCTGTCCCTGACAGCAGACATCCCCCCTCGCGGCGATCGCTGCGATTGGCTGTTCAAATGTGAACAGCCAATTGCAGCGTTTTCTGTGTTACCGGCGGCTAAGCCGCTCGGTAACACAGTGATCGGTGGTGATCGGTGCTGTTAAGGACAGCACCGATCACCACCGATCGCCAGCCCCCCCCCTCCCACCCGGCAGCCCCCCCTCCCTCCCACCCACCCGGCTGCCGCAGCGCCAGCACCCCTCCCACCCCCCCACCAGCCGCAGCGCCAGCCCCTCTCCCACCCCCCCACCAGCCGCAGCGCCAGCCCCTCTCCCACCCCCCCACCAGCCGCAGCGCCAGCCCCCCTCCCAAAGCTGGTGAGCAAAATGGGGTCACATGTGGGGGGGTTCCACTGTATTGGTGCTTCGGGGGTCTTGCTAATGCGACATAGCACCCACCATTCATTCCACCACCAAATATCACTCCTTCCCTTCTGAGTCCTGCCATGCACCCAACTGGTATTTTTTGGTCACATGTGAGGCATTGCCGTACTCGGGAGAAATTGGGGCACAGATTTTGGGGTGCTTTGTCTCCTTCATTCCTTGTGAAAATGAAAAATTTTGAGCCAGAACTGCATTTTTGTGTAAAAAATTACATTTTTTTACACAAAAATGCAGTTCTGGCTCAAAATTTTTCATTTTCACAAGGAATGAAGGAGACAAAGCACTCCAAAATCTGTGCCCCAATTTCTCCCGAGTACGGCAATGCCTCACATGTGACCAAAAAATACCAGTTGGGTGCATGGCAGGACTCAGAAGGGAAGGAGTGATATTTGGATTTTGCAGCACAGATTCTAGTTGAATGACCCCTGAAGCACCCATACAGTGGAACCCCCCCACAAGTGACCCCATTTTGAAAACTACACCCTTCAGGGAATTCATCTAGGGGTATCGTGTACATTTCAAACCCCCAGGGGTTTCACCAATTTTGATACAACTGAGCTGTGAAAATGAAAAAATATTTTTTTTCATTTTCACAGCCCAGTTGTATCAAAATTGGTGAAACCCCTGGGCGTTTGAAATGTACACTATACCCCTAGATGAATTCCCTGAAGAGTGTAGTTTTCAAAATGGGGTCACTTGTGGGGGAGGTTCCTAACTTTTAGCATCTTATGGTGCCTAGAAACCTACATGGTGCCTAAAAAATAATCTCATAAAAAGGAGGCTCCAAAATCAAGTAGGTGCTCCTTCTATTATGAAGCCTGTGGTTTGGTCACCGTGCACACTAGGGCCACATATAGGATATTTATGAAAACAAAAGAATTGGGGGAATCAATTTTTAGTCACATTTCTCTAGTAAAATCTACTGTGTTCCTTAGAAAAATGTATTAAAATTGAAAATCTGCAAAAAAAAAGAAATTTTGAAATTTCACCTACACTTTGTTTTAATTCCTGTGAAACACCTAAAGGGTTAACAAACTTCCAAAATGCTGTTTTGAATACTTTGAGGGGTGCAGTTTTTGAAATGGCATCATTTATGGGGGTGTCTCACATACAAGTCCCTCAAAGTCACATCAGAACTGAACTGGTCCCTAAAAAAATCAGTGTTTGAAATTTTCTTGAAAATTTGAGAATTTGCTATTCATATTGTAAGCCTCCTAGTGTCCAAAAAAATTAAAAGGAAGTTGAAATAATGATGGCAACATAAAGTAGACATATGGTCTATGTTAGTTATTAACTATTTTGAGTGGTATGATTATTTGTCTCACAAGCAGAAAATTTAACATTTTGCAAATTGCTAAATTTTCCATTTTTTTACGACATTTTGGTATTTTTCACAAAAAAACACAGACTGTATCGACCCAAATTTACCACTAATTTGAAGTACAATGTGTCACGAAAAAACAATCTCAAAATCACTGGGATAAGTAAAAGCAAAAAAAAGTTATCCCCACTTAAGTGATACATGTCAGATTTGAAAAAAAGGGCTCTGTCAGGAACGCAAAAACTGGCTCTGTCAGGAAGGGGTTAATAAATACAATACTTGCACTATGAAGCTCTTCCTCCTATCTTCCTTCCCATATTTTACAAGTAAGCCTGCTCGAAGCTAATGCTTGGAAAGTTAGTAGATGTTTCACTTGCTGCCAACAGATGGCAGTGTTTTGGAGCCACATGGAAACTAGACTTCTATATATGTAGATCATACGTGCCTACTTTTGGAAACTAGTTTCAGGGAGATTATAGTTGGTAATATAATTTTGCAATGTGCCCCAGTGAGGGGGGGGGGGGGTGTCATGCTTCACCCAATGGGAGTGTCTAGTTCCATATATGGAGAGATTGTGAAAAGAGATTGTGAACATGGCACCTAGAGTGGGTGTGTAATTTAAAATGACTTCTATCCAAACGTAGATGAGCCCCAAAGCAGTAAGAGTTACTATGTTTGATTAAGTGCTGGGAAAAGGTGCAGATGATTCAATGTAAAAGTATATGTCTCGAATTTCTTTTTGTTTTCCTCAAATTGTCACCATGTAATGTGGACTAGGTAAAATGAAGGAGATTGCTAGACTAATGGGGGAGAGAGGGAGATTGCTGCTATTTCAGGGAGTCTCCTGCAGAATGCAGGAGGGTAGGCAACTATGAAGATGATACTATACTATACGTTTGTGTGCATGTGTGTACCTTGCATCTAATATGTGTGTGTGTGTGTGTGTGTGTGTGTGCGCCAGTCACCTAACTTTAGATGTTTCAGTAAGGGTAAAGCGTCTGTTCTTAAAATTGCTGAATAACTGATTGAGGTGTTAATTACTTTAGTTATTTCACATTACAGAATGTATGTGTTGAGCTGGAACTTATGTACACCTTGCCGTAGTGAAGCTTGCTCTCTTTATCTCTGTATTTAACGGCATTTGATCTGCAGAAGGTGTGTATTGGGGACAGGCTCTGTTGTGGAGAAGGTGGCTTGCCATGACTGTATGATGTTCACATGCTCCCTTCTTCTGAGGTGTCACCACACTCAAACCTCCTTCAATTCTTCTGCAGCTGGGAGGTTGGAAAACCCTTTAATGTAGAAGTCTCCTGGATTATAGATTTGTAATTATTCTCCACCCTTAGGCATTTCTTTGTTCAGCGACGTCAGCTAGAGGAACTGATATTCGGAGGATTATACCCTGACATTGTAGCAAAACAGACTATACATTTGTACAGTCTTATTTTAATCATTTCTGCCTGTTATTTTGGTTTATTCAGAGCTGTGCTAGTGTCTTCCAGTGTTCATAGCCCACCTATTTCTCAGGAAAGGAGGAGGAGGAGAGCAATTGAAAATGAAAGCCTTGTTCCCAACTCCCACACACACATTTTGTGCTGCCCACATGCCTCTTACTCAGCTAGATGCAGTGCCACTTGGTTGGAAGGAGGGAGGGATGAGAAAAGCCCTTTGCTGTACAGGAGGATTCCTTTTTAGATGTTTGGTGCCATCTTGTGGTGAAAGTGTATCTAGTACTTTTGTATAATTTCCTCTCGCCGCATTGCATGCTGGGCCAACCCAGCCATTGTAAAGCACAGATATTGTGCTGTTAATAAATTGATCATTGCAAATTGGTTACAAGAAGGAGGGTTCTTAAATGTTCTGATCACTTTTATGTGTTTCTCTTGTTAGGGTAAAGATATACTGGCTCAGAAGATTCCTTCCTGGCAGCAGTCAGGTGCTGACCCAAACAAAATTCCAGACCGAGCCCTTCAGATAATGCAACAGATGGCTATAGGCAGCAATGGTACAATTATGTCCGGGACGCTTTCTGGGCCTCTGACCAACTCAAAATCCAGCCTGTCCATATCGGACCCTATTCCAGGTGCCAAACCTCTGCCAGTGCCCCCGGAGCTTGCCCCTTTTGTAGGGGTAAGTAGATGTTCTCAAACTCGGTCCTCGGGACCCCACACAGTGCATGTTTTGCAGGTCGCCTCACAGAAGCACAAGTGAAATAATTAGCTCCACCAGTGAATCTTTTAAAATGTGCCAATGAGTAATGAATGCACCTTTGCGACTGCCGGGTGACCTGGAAAACATGAACTGTGTGGGGTCCTGAGGACCGAGTTTAAAAAACCCCTGTTCTAGATCTTACTCAAACGGGATGCTCAAAGAAATAGATTCATTATTAAGTCAAAGTTGTATCTTCTCTTCCACAGAGAATGTCTGCTCAAGAGGGCACCCCTATAATGAATGGGGTCTCGGGGCCAGCACCAAACCTTTATGAACACTGGGGAGAAATGAAACCAATCCAGCCCAAAATCTCTCCCTCGCAGCCACACAAACAGATCAGTGATTCCTACTCAAATACCCTTCCAGCACGCAAGAGTGTTCCACCCAAAAACAGTTACACAGTGGGTAAGTGTGCAAGTTTGATCTCCTGTTAAATGTGTCAAACCTATATGGGATCTAACTGGACTACAGTATGTCTATAATCATACAAGGAATGGAGTAACCTTAGGAATTATTTTAAGGATGACCTTTATTGAGTTATGAAGCATCCTGAAGATTAAACCTATCATCTAAAGGTGCCCATAGACGGTACAATTTTTCAGTGCGTGTTGAACTAGATCGTAACGCATGCGATCCGAAATTAGTTAAAAAAGCACAGGCTGCACAGACTTTGTACTGTGCAATGGAGTTCCTGCGGGAGCGTGCATCGCAGGCACAGTGTATTGACACCTTAAGTCCTAGGGTTCCTTAGACACTCTGACAGGCCAAACCTGACGAAGGAGAAATAAGTCTCAAACGCATTGATTGGAGGAAGATCCCGGACAATATCTGTTAAGAAAATGAGCTTGCCAGATGCTATATTCCATGATCAGGAGCCCCTATTAGAAAAGGAATGCGACACTGCAGACTGTACTCCATATATAATAGAATCTAATACTTTGGTGTGTCTGTTGTGTATTACATAGTGTGAGTCTGACTTAAATAGCTGGCAGGCTGTCCTGTGTGGTGTCCCTTTTCAGTGACCTTGATCATTTGCATTCTGATGAAGGTTTCTATACACCACAAAATAGCTGCCGTAGGTAAGAGGGTTTCTATAATATAAAGAGGTCTGTTATCAAATATTTAAGATGGAAATAAAGATTTGTTCCTATTTTCCCTATAGCATAGTGGTATGTATGTTCTATTAGTCTCATGATTATTGAATAAACCCAATCAAAGAAATTGGTACCTTTTTTTTTTTTTGATTATTTATTTATTTTGCTCCTTTGTCTGGAATAAAGTTGAGCGACCATCCCAATGCAATGTTTGACATTACTCTTAACTTTGTAGATTTACATGGGAATATTGTAAATATTCATAACTGTGATCGATGTATTGTGATCTGCCAACTTCATTCAGCAGATTCACTAGAGCTTGTAGTTTCCGGACACTGTATTAACCGAACAATCCTCTGGAATTTTTTTTGCGCAGCGGAGAACAAGACCCTGCCTCGTTCCAGCTCCATGGCAGCCGGGCTAGAAAAGAATGGCAGGACAAGAGTGCAGGCCATCTTCTCACATGCCGCTGGGGACAACACTACTTTACTCAGCTTCAAGGATGGCGATTTCATTACCCTACTGGTTCCTGAGGCAAGAGATGGCTGGCATTATGGGGAGAGTGAGAAGACAAAACTGTAAGAAGCAAATGCATATTACTTTTGTTCGAACATGAAAGAAAATGTAACCATACACAGCACTGATGTAATATCAAGCTATCCCTGCTGTAACATATAAGGATATTTGAAGCCACTTAATTCTGCGACCATATAAAAGAAAAGTACAAGTCCACGGGCAAAGGGGCTTTTTAGTTAGGTCACGTACAGTATCTCCCAGGTGACTGCTAACAAACGTTTATTGTACTTAGGATTATTCTGCTTTTTGTATAAGGTGATTCTACTATTCTGTTGCAATTTCTGTTCAGCCCCATTGATGCATTCCATCACAGAACACTTCCTAATGTGTCATGTGACCCAACTACTCTTCACATAGGTATATAAAGGAAGCTTTATTCCTGTGAACAAATACCCTTCCCTACACTTTGCATTAACCTCTACAGTAAAGAATTAGCCAGCATTTAGCAGCCTGTACTCTGGGAACAGATGTGCAGATTGCTCATATCACATTACTGGCTGTGGGTGTCTGCAGCCTAGAGGAGATGTGAGCTAGTAAGAATAGTAACAGCTTAGAACACACAGCTTTTCTCTCTTGGCTACTGACTACAGCTGACCTGGAACTTTAGGTGCGTTTCTAAGCTGATTTGTTTTAAACTGTTCGCTCATTCTTTCTCTGTTACTAAAATGAGTATAACCGTTAAACTAGATAAATGTTGATGAAAATGAACATGCAGCCTTCTTATTCCTGTACACTGCAAGCCTCAATATCTTATTGCTTAATTCGATAGGAAGAGTACACAATACTGGGCTGACAGCCTTTTACCCCTTTTACACCAACGAAAAACCCAGGTCGGACCCAGGTCGGACCCAGGTCAGTGTTGGTGTAAATGGGACCAACCCAGGTCCATTGACACTGGTCTCCTACCCAGGTCCTGACCAGGGTTGAACACTGGTCGGACCTGGGTCGTGAGCGGTGTAAATGGTCCCAACCCAGGTCGGGACATCTGGTTAGTGCTGAAAGGATACCAGAAGCATGGGACGCCTTTCCGTAAGTCAGTACCATGCGTTCCACAGTGCATTGCCATACCTCCCAACTGTCACGATATCAGCGGGACAGTCACGATTTTCGGGTCCTGTCCCGCTGTCCCACCCACGGCAGGCATTGTCCCGCTGCGGGGGGTGGCAGTTGGGAGACCCCCCAATCTAATAGAATAGACGCTGTGGGCATGGGCACAGCGTCTATTCTCGTATGAAAATGAGGTTGCGGCTAATTAGCATAAGCTGCGCCCTCATTTGCATACACCCCGTCCCCTTTTCGGGCACTCGCGCGAGTGTCCCTATTTCCCCAACACAGAAGTTGGGAGGTACTGTATGCATTGCAGCAGCAGAAGACAGCAACCCGTGCGGACAGTGCACACAGGCTGCTACCTGGCACTCCACAGGTGGACCTGCCACAACCCTATCTGGCACTAGGATGCAGCGCTGTCAGGCAGTAGTGGGACCAAGAGCTTAAAGGAGGAGGGTGCATGATGTGCCTCCCACTCCAGTGACTCCATTTTTTAAGGGATATATACTCTACCTACAGAAATCATTTATGTTTGTTTTGGGGGGGGCTGGGGGGAGGGGTATGGATTGTATGGTCGACCTAAAGATTGTCAACAGTCATAAGGTCGACATACTGCAAGGTCGACAGGTGTCTAGGTCGACATGGGATAAGATCGACAGGTCATCAGGTCGACACACGCATTAGGTCGACATGGTCTAGATCGACAGTCAAAAGGTCAACATGGGTTTTTTCACTGTTTTTTTTTTTTTACCCGAATGTCGACATAGTTTTAAGTGTCCATGCACTCGGCACACTATTTTATTCTCCCACAATGCCCCAGTGCAGTGATGGCTAACCTTGACACTCCAGCTGTTGTTGAACTACACATCCCAGCATGCCCTGCATCAGTTTTAGCATGGCCAAATAGTAAAACTGTAGCAGGGCATGCTGGGATGTGTAGTTCAATAACAGCTGGAGTGTCAAGGTTAGCCATCACTGCCCTAGTGGATATTAGGGCATGAAATACCGCCTGTCGGCTCATTAAACAGTGAAAAATCCTATGCCGACCTAATGCTTGTGTCGACCTAATGACTTGTTGACCTTGTCACATGTGGACCTTGCAGTATGTCGACCTAGTGGTGTCGCCCTAATGACTGTCGACCATCTTTAGGTTGACCAACTGAATGCTGCTGCA
Source organism: Crinia signifera (assembly GCF_055691185.1). Taxonomy (NCBI): domain Eukaryota; kingdom Metazoa; phylum Chordata; class Amphibia; order Anura; family Myobatrachidae; genus Crinia; species Crinia signifera. Next base: position 216,013,418 of record NC_139222.1, on the reverse strand, counting down.
GGGGCAGAGGACTGGGGGGAGCCCATGGGTGATGCTGCACTTTTATACCGCTATGTGCGCTTCATCACTGAATATAACTTTTTGACAAAATATTTTGCTAAATAAACCAACCAACATTTTTCAATGCTAACTTGTCATGTCTTTTTTAATTTTTATTTAAATCATTGAGGGAAGGTTGGCTGGCAGTTTATCAGTCCTAAAATTGACATTTTTAATGTCATCCATAGGGAAAAGCAGGGCTGACCCAGGTTCAGTGTAAATGGTGCAGACCCAGGTCCGACCCAGGTTGAAGTGCTGTGTAAATGGGGTATGAAGCAGGGTCCAACCCTGGAAACTTCCGTGTTCAAAGACCAGGGTCCGACCAGGGATTTTGGTGTAAAAGGGGTATAATTTAAACCCCCCCCCCCCCCCCCCCCCCAAAAAAAAACCAGACACTTTAGTGTGTGACCGGGGCGGGACACAGGTGTGATGGTGTAAGCATGGCTTGTGCAGTGTGTGACCACTGACTGCCACACTGCGCAGAACCGCAGACCGGCAATTGCATTCCCGGTCATTTTGGGGACAAATCCCTGGATCCTGTCGATCCCAGGATTGGCCACCCAAGTGGGCTGGTACTTTACCTTTTTGAATAAACTTTTTTATGAATACAATAGAATTGTTTGTTTTGCTGACTTTTTTTTTTTTTTAATCTAGTTTTAACCCTGCTAAATCATATTGTTCAAAATATGGATTTGTCAGTGTACAAAGATCTATATGAATGCAGGCCATTGTTTCAAGTCTTAATACACCTAGACTATTTCCTCACCTTGGGTCTTTTTCTACCTTCTAGGAGAGGATGGTTCCCTTTCTCTTACACACGAGTGCTAGAACGTGGAGGAGACCGAGCACAGGTGAAGTGAGTAAACAGGCTTTATGTATACCAGTCACCTACACACAATGGAGGCAGACATTTTTTGGACTGATCAGTGTTCAACAGAAAGCGCCTTCAGTTCTGGCACCTGTTCAGAGTGAATTAATAATGTGCTGTTTATTTATGAATATTAGTTCCGCTGTCTAAAATTGCTGCCTTCCCTGTGCTCTTCAATATGTTTTAGGTGTACTTATCCTATGAGTTAATCCTAATCAAATCACTTGCATAATATTGGTTAAAAAAAACTTCTGTTGTGCCCCTACAGTTTACAGCCAGGGAAGAGTAGCAGCACTGGGAATTTGTTAGATAAAGAGGACCTCTCCATGCCACCTCCAGACTACAATATGGCTGCACGTGGTTTCCCTCCCCAAGCTGTAAGCTCCTTCAAACCACGACCCTACAGTGTGGCTGCTCCAGCCTTTACACAGGTGAGACAAAAACTTTAACCAATGATTTTAAACAGCTGTTGGCATCTGACACCCGAATCTAACTATCTAGGCCTACCTGTCTTGTACTGTAAAAATGGAGGGTACTTGTTTCCTAGCATGGCGCCCATTAAGCAAATAGCTTAGTGGGCTATTCTGCGTACGAAAATATTAAGTCCATGTCCATATTAAGTGCACAGGAGTGCTTATAAAATGAAATATCGCATAGGATCGCATGGCACCAAATGATGGTGATGCTTACTAAGCCATTGCGTGACTCCCAGTATCTACGCCACCCCGAAGCGTGGCGAGCGCAGCGGAACGCGTCCTCCGACCTTTTCATACCCCCACTATCCACGTCGGCGTGGAGTTTACTTCATATAGTGCAGCGAGCCACCGCGCCTGAAGAGTGGCGAATGGACGCGGAATACAGGTAAAGTAATGCGCGTCCCCTTGCGGGGGCTTCGGGCTCGGTGGCTCGCTGCGCTCGCCACACTTTATAAAATCAACTCCACGCTGACGTGGATAGTTGGGGTATGAAAAGGTCGGAGGACGCGTTCCGCCGCCCCTCGCGGGGCTCGCCACGCTTCAGGGTTGCGTGGATAGTGGGGATGTTTTAGGAACACATTCACACCAGCCATATCATACATCTGAAAATATAGAGCATCGCATGTCATGCAAAAAGGGCATGCAATGAGATGCGATTTCACTATGTTAGCGTACGTAGAAAATCTGGGCGCCATACTAGGAACCAAGTACCAAATGGAGTACATTCCTTTTTACTTGTTGCTTAATACCCTAATACCTGGTAGCAATATATTGCATTTCGAGAGTACGCTCATCACCCAACAAATGATGTGGCTCAATCAGTTTATAAGTAATGGGCGGCATGATGATAAAACAGGAATTGGGGACTCGAGCAAGCATGATAAAAGCAAATGTAACGGTTATCTGATAGATGAGCTCTCATACAACCATTGACCAACAAAGACTAAACCTAATTGCCTTATATTTGCAAATGAAATGCATATGTCTTATATGAAGATAGTTTTTTTTTTTTTTTAATTGATAAAATATGAATAAATTTAATTTTGCTACCGGTTATCCTTAGGATCAGTCATGTGGTGGTGTGTAGTCGTGCTTATGATTGTCCAAATGTTTTATGATTGGCAGTCCCTAGCACTGGTTTTGTTGGTCACTTTGACCATAAATAATTAGAATTGGTCCTGGATCACCAGCCTGAGGCACCCCTGCATCCCAGGGTGCCGAAGCACATAGTACATATACTGCTGAATCCTTTAGGGCAGTGGTTGGCTGGCTGTTTTTTATTTTTTATCAACGCTGTGTTTATCTTCTTTTTTAATGGCTTAATACATCTGCCCCATTGGTCAGTAAGTGTTACAGTCCCAGACAATTGGCTCCTCACTCATTGCCAAACACAGCTTGTAACATGGCAGTTAGGAGCTGATCGGCTGGTACTTTATCTCTCTTTGGGCAGTATTCAATTCAGGAAAAATATCTGCACTTTGCACCCATTTTTAGGTTTTGACTTGCCCTATTTGATCCCCGTGGAGATTTTTCGCCTGTGCGAAAAATCCAACATCAGTGTAAATCGACAAAATTGTTGCAAATTCACGTGGTTTGTCGAATTTGCAGTAATGTTTGCCCATGCCTATTCACCTCTCCAAAAAATATGAAATGGCATGGGTAAAATGGTGAAAATGTTCTCAAAAACAGGCGACACCGCCTGTGATTGAACAGGTGAATCTCTTGCCATTTTTTCACCTGGCAAAAAATGAGTCCGGGATTTAATACCCCCCTTTATCACCCGCCACTTTATCATTTGTTAAGGCTTCATACATCTGTCCCACAGTCTGGAACATGGCAGGCACTAGGCTGAGGTCTTCGTACATTTGGCAGGTCCACAAAGTAGCAAGGCCCACAGAGTCTTAATGATTTAGGATAGGACAGCGGCAGCATGACCTCTAGTCTGTCAGAGGCTGCCCTCTGCCCAGATTGGTCACCTAGCTGTGTGATTATTCCCAGGAAATCTCTTTAACTCATTGGTTGTTGTTGCCTTCTCCATCAGCTCTATAACGCAAGGACATCCCGGCAAGTATGTTTTTATGCATACCGGAGTTAAAAGTAGGGATGAGACATAGCTCAATGAATTGTGAAACATGCTGGGAACATGTTACTATACACAGGAAGTCCATTCCTTTTTAATCTCTTCATGTGGCTTGCAGACCAATGGTCTCTGTTCTCTGGTATACCAAATGTGGGTGTTGGTAATCATGCAAGTTGGCAAGAAACACCTGGAAGGTAACCATGACAAACACTCATCCTATCCAATCCAGGGCATTTGTAGGGGTTCTCAAACATTGCCAATTGCTGGAGTTGAAACCTGACAGTGATGGAATGACTACATGGCTGTATCCTCTTAACACCAAAAGTTACCCCAATGTACCAAGTGGTATCCTTAGTCAAAGCGTGCTGGATAATTTTATGTATTTTTGTATCGAACAAACTGTGTAACCTGAGCGCTTTTAATTTAGGAGTCTTCTAAATAATTAACGAGATGTATGGATTACATTTTGTTAATGTATTGGTGTCTTAATAATTTAACATCATCAGAAGAATCCTTATCAATATTCTAAACAGTGATTTGTGTGCAGCACATTTAGGCTTGAACAACAAGCCCACAAAACATTGGTGTCATTGGTAGCAGCAAGTCCAGTTTACAAATGTGTAACAAGGTTTGCAGCTGTAGGTTACAGCAATCTCTACCGGATTCCACCTGCTCCTAGGAGTTGAGAATGACTAAAAATTAATTTATGTTCCCCAGATTAGCTTCTGGATTTTAAGTATTTGAATATTTTATATTAATACTGTGTTTGGTCAAATACCTGTGTGTGTGTGTGTGTGTGTGTGTGTGTGTGTGTGTGTGTATATAAATTACTAATACTTTTATATGGGAAAATTTTCATCCTGTCTTCTAAGATTTAAGGGGAAATGTAATAGGATGACAGATTAAAAAAAGTGATATTTGGTAAGAAATCTCCAGGTTTTTTAAAGCGGCAATCATTTACACTGCAAAACCATTTTCATTTTGAAGTGTAAATGATTTCCGCTTTAAAAAAACCTGGAGATTTCTTATCAAATTTCCCACTTTTTGAATATCTCATCCAATTAAATTTCACCCTCAGGCTCTTCTGAAATGACTACTACTGATTGACTATATACTATATAAAGCTTGTCACTGTTTTTAATTGGCCTTTTCCATAGCTGTATGTTCCTTATTTATAGGGATACTCTGTGCCCTATGGGTACACAATAAACAAGAGTGCCAGCATTCTGTACCCACAGTCAGCCGGACTGTACAAACCTTGTAAGAGGTCAACACCCGTAAGTTGGTATCAGCGCAGCTCTTCTATTGCAGGGAATACGCGGTTTGATGTTTCTGAAACTTGGTACCCTGGCTGATTGTGTCTACTTTTTTTTTAATACATTTTTGTTTTTTAATCTTTTTGGCAGCGATATATGCAAGCCTCAAAAAGCTTAGGAATCCTTCATATTAAACACAAATCATTCAGGATACAAAGTGAACTCAAACTGTAAGATTTGCTGTAATAGAAGATGCTTCGCTAGCACTTCCACCAGAAATCCTTCTTCGAGGATTAGTCTACTGAAGCAATACATGGAGTACAGAAGTAATATTGTTTGTTACACTGGAGAACTGCCTGAATGGCCCCACCATTGTGGAATTAAGTGGGCAGGTCCACCTCAAACACATTTCCTAGACCACTCAGTTGCCTAGCATGAGTGTTGTGTGCTGCAATGCCTGTGTGGTAAAGGAAGAAAGCAACAAAATGAGTAGAAGTAATATAAATAACATGGTACAGTTCCAAGCATTACATTCGAGAAGTTTGAAAGTTCACAGGTTATATTGAAAATTACAAGAAAAAAATAGGAAATCCAGGCATTTATGTATAACTGTCTGACTTCAATGGAGATCATGCTTGTCCTACAACTGTAGCTCACCTCAAATAGGGGTTCTAAACCCCAAATGTGGAACAAAGAGTGCTGGTGTAGGTCAATTTAATATGACTATAAATGGTTTTAAAACCCATATTAACACCATATAACATACAATAAGTCCAGGATAGTATAAAATAACATAAACCTAAACAAAACCTGTGTGCACAACGACACGCTCTTTATGGTGCGATAACAATTCTGCACATGTAGTAAGCCAGTCATTGTAGGAAGAAGCTCCTATATGTTACTGGTATCAATCTGAAATGTATCTGAGTAATGCCAGTACTGTGAGCATAAAATGCAGACCTTGGACTTGGTTGGCCCCTTTTACACTGCACCCAAGGGCGGTGTTTCTGTTCTGCCAACACATGGTGATGCCATAATCTGCAAGCGCTGGTGAGCCTGCTCTCCCTATATTTTTAAGTGGACTCGTGTCACCTCTTTACACTACTACAATTCCGGCAGCTACCCGGGTCCCTGGACCAGTGGCAGAACTTGTGAGTGATGGGCCCAGATGCAAAAAAAATACTTTGTGTCCCCCAAACTTTATAGTATGCCACATGGCAGAGGGTGTGTGACGACAGGGAAAGGGTGATGGAGAGAGGTTTTGGGTGATGGAGAGGGTGACAGGGAGAAGCAGTGAGTGGTGACAGGGAGAGGGTGGCACCCGAGAGGGTGACAGTGGTTAATTAAAAAGAGTGATGCAAAGAGCCCGTGGGTGACAAGGAGAGGGGAAAGGCCGAGGCAGTCAGTGAAAAGTAAGAGGCAGCTGGTGACTTGCAGGAGAGGGTAAAAGCAGTGGATGATAATTAAATTGAAATACTGTATATTTATGTACCTGTTTCCAGAACGGCATTGATGGCAGATACGCCTTGGACCTAATGCCGGTCACAAGATTGTTATGTCAGATCCCCAGCAACCCAAACTAGCAAGTGAGAGAGAGAGAGAGAGAGAGAGAGAGAGAGAGAGAGGAAACCAGGGCTGGAACATAAGATAGAAAAGGGGAGAGCGCACCCCCTCCTTCCACCAGGCTGGGCCTGGACTGTCAATCGCCAATACAGTATGTAGTACTTTGTGCTGTGTTCAGGCTGCGGCATTTCTGGTGGGTGGCACATGGGTCAGTGAGACAGTGTAATTCCAGTGGCTGTGGGTCCCTTAACTGTTGCGAGCCCCAGTGTAATGCACAGGCTGCACGGACGCTAGTTCGGTTAATAAATTGGACCCATGTTGCTGGTACATATTTGGGCACAAACGCATTTTGCCAAACCTTTTTCCGGATTTTACAATAGTTACGATTATACACTTAGTGCCTCAGTAAATAATGTTACCAATAACCAGCGGCTTATTTCATTTAGTGTTGCATTAATACTAACAAATATACCAATGGTATTTAATATTATCTCTTCAGTGAGGTCCATTGGTGTCCCCCCTCAGTGGTGTTGCGATGGACAAGTAGAGATTTGGAAGGCTGTGCATGGGCAATGCTGGTCTATCTGCCCAGACTGGCCCATCTGGCATTTGCCAGAAGGGCCAGGTGGCCCTGATTGGTTTCATCACTAGATATTTGCCTGTGTTGCCTTTATAATCCAATTACCTGAAACCAGCCTGGATTACATTTCAAATGATACGAAGAGCGGGTGCAGATTTAAAGATTTATAGTGTCTAGATACAATCAATCGATTGACCTCAGATGGTCAACTGAATCTGTGTCAAGATGGTCAACTGAATCTGTGTCAAAAGGTCAACATGCAAACAGACAATGCAATCCCTCCCACTAGTCCCTAACCATCCCCTTCCATAGTCTTACTCCAAGCTGTCGCCAAGCGCCTACCCTAACCCTAAAAAATCATCGACCTTTTGGTGCTGCTGAACTAATGGTGGTCAACCATCTGGTGTCAATTAGTTTGCTTTCTACTTTCATCCATATACCAATGCGATCTGGCATGTTGATATGTTAGAGCCAAGTTCATATTCTATATAAAGCTAAACTAAGGCCTAATTCAGACTCTGTTGCAGTTTTGCAAGACTGCAACTACAGATGAGACCGCAGTTTAAGTGATCACACATGTGCAGGTCTTCTACAGTTAATGTGTTTTTTCATATGAAGCATCTGTATTTCCTCCATCCTTCCCTTTGTTCTAGCCCTCAGCCCTAGATATATTACAAAGCTATACTATAAACTATTTACTATTCCCCAAATAAAATATAAAGCTGTGTACACCTATTCAAAGCAGCTGGGAGTATGCATTCTAAGCTGAATCTGCCACAAGACCAATCAATTGTCCTTGTGTAAGAATTCAACCTATTGGTAGAAGCGTAATGTGTGATTTCTGGTGGGAGTCCTTACATTTATTTTTTTCTACTGCCTTTTGTCGCTTCCATCACTCCTGATGACAATGGTAACATGCAAATTGTCATTCTCACTCATATACAGCTCAGTTTTGCATCGCTGTGCTCCCAGCATAACGCGTATCATGGCGGATAACAAGCATTTCTTTATTCTGCTCCATTTTACAAGCCTGCGAAGTAACCTTTAGTTCATCCCTAGAAATTCTTGGATGCGATTATATCCTGCTTTCCCATGTAGACCAGCTATGCCTTCCAACTAGAGCCCAACAAATGACATTGCACAGCATTTACTTGCTGCTTTTTATGTGCACTTCTATAAATGAACAATCATTTATCTGGCCTTCTGCTTTTTTATTCAGCCCATTGATGACATGGATATTGCTAATCTAAAGTCATTTTCATTAATTTTTTTATTTTTTCCTGAATAGGGTTTAGATGACTATGGAGCAGCACGTCCCGCAAGCAGGTAATGTGATACACTGATCTCTCATTCTCTTTGTGTGTGTGTTTTAATAACTTGTTCGGTCCATTTGTACTCTCACTGTCCTCGGACCAATGTTTTCTACCACATTCAGTGTGTTTGTGTACTTCACATCTCCTGCAGTATCCCTTATTGCTATGGCTATGAGGTGGACAAATTAGCCTGGTTTAGTCATATACTAGTCTATAAACTGGTCAAATCAGGGCCCAGAACCGAACTAGTGTATACACAGTGGAAGCATCCATGTTATGAACTGACATTCACAAGAATGCATCATGTCCTTTCATTTGGGTACAGATACCTCCAGGGAACATTTGGTTAGCCCATAAAATGGCTGCCATCGTTAAGTCTTTAACACATGACCATGTCATTTGTTTTGTTCTAGAAATGTTCCCCTAATACTTGTATGTCTAAACAGGAATAAATACTTCCATCAATGTGTATAGTTACAGAAGGTGAAAACCGTACAGATTGCTTTTGGCCCACGTTCAGTTATGCCCGGTGATAAATGTGCCTTAAAGACCTAATTAATTCTTTTTAGGGATCACAAAGAAGCTTACTTATAACGGTGGCATTGCCAAAAGGTAATCTCATCCAATCAATGATACTTTTCTTTTATTTTTATTTTTTTGGAGACTTACAATAAGAATGTGTATGATTCCTTCCCAGCATAAAATATTGTTTTAGTTATAAATAAATCACAGATTTTTATTAAGGCCTAAACCATTTGTCTTGATAAACGCAAAATCCGCATACAAAAATTCCCTTTGTAGACTCATTTTGAGCCTGATTCCCATGTTCTATTAAAGCCCTCCTTGGATACAATACCCAGATAGCATTGAGATGACAGTATTTCATATACCAATAAAGGCGGCACTCAGTAACTGGCCTGGTCCATGTATAGGTTACCGAGTGCTGCTTGAATGCATGTTTGATCACCGGTGTGGGTCACCTAGGGGGCCATCGAACCTTGAGTGAATTGATACTGAGGTACTATAATAATTGATTTATATTTGTGAATTAAATATACACCTAATCATAAGTGATATTCAAGCATATTGGAAGCTTATTGTCCCTGAAGTTGCAAGCCGATTCAGGGGGACATATAATAAACACACACACGCTCCTCTTTGCAACCACAGCATTGTTAGTATTGCTCCCTCCTTTATTTTTACACTGTGGCTGGGCTGCATACTCCCAACAGCAATCGAAGCCGTACTCTACTTTCTTTTGTGAAATGCAGCACAATTAAACACACAACTTGTTATGGCTCTGCTCCTTGCTCCCAATCTCTGTGTTTGCTGGTGGCTTCCCTTACACTGTATGTCTTATGTGATAGTGCTAGGCTGCACTGTATTCTATAGTTACAGATACAATTGTACATTATTGGGTATTAGAGATACCTTTCAAGCGGTTTCCATATGATTGGAATGGCAAAGTTGATGGACCATTACCATTCTGAGGGGTGGATCATTGATATAGATGCAGAATGTCATAAATAATAGTGAGGCTTCCAGAGAGGCAATGAGGGAAGACCATGAGCATTGACAAACCTCTTTGGTTTGGCAGCATGGGAAGAGCAATTAAACATGTTTAAAAGAAACAGCCCTATACCCAGAATATATTCTCTTTTTTCATTTCACTGGTTTTTTTTAAATAAATAAAATAAAAAATATTTGCAGAATATATGGATCACCACGTCCTCTATTAAACCGTGTGGTATGCCCCGTAGCCAATGTGTAAGTGATACTGCAGCTTCTGGTGGTCATCGGTCTTGTGCTTCTGTTCCGTCACACCGTATAATGTGCATCTTGGCAGTAGCCCTTTGCTTTCTATTTCACAGCGGCAATGGGACAATGATATCCACTGTGTGAGGAGAGGCTTGCACAGGCATGGCATCTGCTGCTTTGAAGAACTTTCATCTTTCTTCATTATATTATTTTTTTTTTTTCCTTTTGAAAACATTGATTTTCCTGGAAATATTCTTTGTTTTACTTTTGTACTTTCTGGAATTTATTTACAAGGTCTGCTATTCCTCGGTGTGATTTCTATGAGTTGCTGGAGGAATGTATGATGTATTGGCGAGCAGTAGCAGTGGCTGGGATATCTCCCGCTGATGCCGTTGCTTGGCACAGTCTCTTACAAAGCAGAAATTGCCAAAGTGTATCTGTAATTACTGAACATAAGGTGAAGTCGTTTTATACTAGCTCCTATTGGGTGTATGGTCACTTTTTCTGGCCTTAGCACAAGGCCTTATCTGCATGGTGATCACTACAGCAGTCTATGGTTGTGTATGCATCTGTCTATGAAGGGACTGTTATCTGTTCCCCCTCCCCCCCCCCCCCCCCCCTTGTGAACACTTCTTTTTAAAAAATGAGGTTTATGTAGAATGGCGCATATGAACCTTTGTCTTTCTACAAGTGCAATAGCTTGGGAATTCCAAGCCCTCGTAGCCCAGCTGGATCAATTACAATGACTATTTTACAGAGGGGAAAGCTTGTCACTTGTGGTTTTTTTTTTTCTATTCTCCCAATACCACCCCACAGAGATCACCTTGAAGATACCACTGCTTAAATTGCTCCTTGCACTCTTCTCTCTCCCCCCCCCCCCTCCCCTCATTGTACTTCCTCCCAAGACTGACCCTCCCCAGGTTTTTTGTTTTGAATTATTTTAGGTTCCTCACCAGTCAAATCTACCTGCTTGAGATCAGTCCTTCATAACGATAGTCCATCCTTCCCAAGTTTGTGTCTGCATCACATAATGGACTGCTATGCTGAGGCCTTTTCCATATGGGAATCCGAAGTGTAGGTGTAAAAACATAAGTAGCCATTTTATTTACTGAGAAAGAAATGGAACATATAGCCATACTCTACACTGGTAGAAAAGTCCAGAATTTTAATTTAAGATAATTTTATGTTGACTCCAGTAATCTAGAATTCAAGAGCCACGTACCTGACCGGGTTTGATTCCTCTCTGCTTATGCACAGGTGTTATGCACTTTTATTACTAAAATCTGGGTACTTGTGTATTATCACAGCGCACGTCGCATCGCATACCACTAATTAAGGCATGCGATGGACCCGATTTGAGGCTTTTCTCGGGATGAGTGTACAATTTTAATATCGCATCGCAATGCATGCCATTATAATGGTATGCGATTTGATATGACGCAATTTCAATGTTAAATGCCCACCCAGACCCGAATTTTTTTTTTTTTTTTTTTTTTATTGTATCCCCACCCTGATGGGTAATGACAATGTTAAATGCCCCCCATTGTTAACGCCACCTCACTATCAACGCCAACCCGAAGCATGGCGATCCCGCGAGGGGCAGCAGTACGCGTCATCCAACCTTTTTATACCCCCACTATCCACGTCGGCGTGGAGTTGATTTTATATAGTGTGGCGAGCGGACGCGCATTACTTCAGACGTATTACGCGTCCCCTCGCGGCGCTAGTCACGCTTCGGGCTCGCTGCGCTCGCCACACTATATCAAATCTACTCCACGCCGACGTGGATAGTTGGGGTATGAAAAGGTCGGAGGACACGTACCACCGCCCCTCGTGGGCTCGCTGTGCTCGCCACGCTTCAGGTTGGCGTTGATAGTGGGGTGGCGTTAACAATGGGGGGCATTTTAACATAGTCATTACACATCAGGGTGGGTGTACAATGTAAAATCGGGTCTGGGGGGGGCATTTAATCATATGCGTGCGATGGACGCGATTTTGTGGTTGTACAATGCCCTGCGATGGAAATCGGGGGCGCCGTGATAATACACAAGTACCAAAATCTGATTTTAAATGAAACCTATCCATAAATGTAATTGACTGTAATATTCAATATGATGTGTGCATTTGGCTGTGACACTGCTACTGAATACTGCATATATACAGACCTTTGAATGTTACCAAGTGTACTGGATGGGGGGGTTCTTGCAACTATTTTTTTTTATCTTTTTCTCATCCATTTTCTTTGTTCTTTCTCCATACAACAGCTACACATTGAAGGATCTTCTCAGTCTGTAGACTGTGACTTCAGTGTCCTTTTTATATGAAAGGAGATCATTTATGCTGACTAGGCTCATTGCTGCTGCCATTGTGTGGTATCATCCGCTATAACGCATGCATCTTGGTTCTACAGTTCAATTCTCTGTGTTTTTACTTTTCATAGTTTGTAGGTCACAAACAGCAGTCATTTACTGAAAATGTAAAACATAAACACTTTATCTGGACACCACAGTATAACAGACAAGGCACTTCCAAATCACTTAGACGTTAGTAAAGGAAATTCTGGAGCGAGGAACACGACATCTTAGGGCTGTTCCACATTGTAGCAAATCTATTTTATTTTTTATTTTTAATACTTGTTTCTAAAGCTTTGTTAATCTTCCTGGTGCCTTTTCTGCAGGGGACACTACTGTCTGTATTAAGTTTCTACGACTGGATTTGGAGAACATGCAACTCATGTCATAATCCCATATGACTCTAGAATATTGCTATCAGATGAATATTTATTGCTGCTTGTTAAGTTTATTGGTGAAGGGTGTTTTCTATTTATCGTCCAATGTCAGTTTGTGAAAAATGACTTTGAACTTGGACAGAACAGTTTTTGTAACGTTATGCCTGAGCCCTCTGCCACTCGTTCCCAGCATGTTGGCATGTCTTTGGAGAACTGTTGTTGATAACCTGTAATCTATACCATTCCCTTCCTGGTCTCCAAGCCAGGCTGTACATATTAAACCGAGTACATTTCTGTACATGTTCCCTCACAACTTTGTGTTCGTTATCTGCACATCATTTTGTCTACTTTCTGTTTTTTATTCATGTGCGTGGCATCCTGCTGTCCAACAAAGATGAAAGGAAATATTAGCCATAGTCTCTGGTGTTGAACAGATATCATGGCAAATTAATGCTTTATAAATAGCACTGTTTACAGTCTGAGGTAGACATTAGACTAACCCTCTATATTAAACAAGAGCCCGAAGAAACATATACAGGTTTATTAGAACTATTTAGGTGGTTCAAAGATCTATTATTAGCAAAGGTAACAGGTGTTCTCTTTGGAACACGTAGAAAGATCTTTTGTATCAGTCCTCCTCTCACTATGTATAAGAAAACACTTCCACAGGACTTGCTATAGGTTGTTTCTTAAAATTGGACACCTCTGCATAAACTTAAAGCAGTTAATCATCCGCTTTACTAGGAACTAGTGACAAAATGGAAGAACAGGGCACGTCCGATCTCTGTGTCATCACTAGTAGCTTGTTTTGTAGTGATTTTGGGTCAGTCCACAGAATGTCTGACTCTGTATAGATGACAAGACCAGGTTACATACTTTGCATAGCTTCAGTAATTCACTCTTTCATGCATGTGAAGTGTGGAACATATATTTGAAGAAAGGGAAGTCTTGATACAATTTTTAAACTCTTTATATAAATGTTTTCTCAACTTTACTGCTTGTCTGATGGCTGGAATATATGATGAACTTATGGGTTATATACTCCTGAATGTCTTTTGTAGACCATTATAAGGGCTATCTTTTATAGTACCATAGCACACTGAGCAGTCTGATCTCCAGAAAAACAAAAGCACTTGCCCAAGAGCATTTGACATTGGCCTGATAGTATTTCTGGTCATATCTGTAGGATACAGTATGTCCATCCAACGGCTGCTGTTACTTTGGGTATATGTTTGATAAACCCTTAACAGTTCAAGCTAGGTAAGGGTCATATATGGGAAGAAAAAATAAAGACTGTGGGTCTGTTACATATGAACGCCCTCATTTTGAAGCCACTTAGGGCGATCTATTTCAGGGACTCATGTCCAACGGATGTCAGTTTCCAAAATTCATATCTGTATTGTGTTGTAGCCATAATGGATTACATAACAAATGCTAAATTATTTATTTCAACTTCATCCTGCTTTTTGTAAGAAGAGATTGTGTTAACAGACTAAACAGGTCCTGTATGAGATTAGCTTCTCCTACGTCCTTCCCATTCACTTCCATGTATCTGTTCTCCGTGGCCTGAACTTTCTTGCAGGTGGATCAGACGTGATCACTTGTATCCTAATATTCAATGTATCCTATTGATCAGCTGCTTGTTGGGGATTCTTTTCATTTTGAGGGCTAAATGTATTAAGTGTAATGTAATCAACCGTCAAAGAGTGATAAACAACCAGCTCCTAACTGCCATGTCACAGGCTGAGTTTTAAAAGTGATAGGAGCTGGTTGGCTGCTTTTTAATCACTCTCCATCTTATCACTTTTTGGAGCTTGATACATTTTCCCTAGGACTGTTAAAAGCACCCATAAACCGTTCTACAATGGGAAGGGTTATAAAGAGGGACTACAACAAAGACCCTTACTGTGCTACTTAAATATGAATGAATCCATATAGGTGTGTATTGCTGGGTGTATTCTATGGATGCCTAAAGTCTATCTATCCTACTCATGCAGTTACCCATAGCAACAACTCTGCCACTTGCAGTTTTTATCTAAGTTTTCAGTAGATCTATCAAAGCTGAATGATGGGTTCCCTATCATTGTGACTACGGTTTGTAACAATGAGGAGTCTCTGAACATGAGACGTACTATGCACTGCTGTGTTAGCTAATTTCAATGTATGTGCTTAAATCACTGAAAAACTCTGTTTTGATGTGGCATCTTTATTTCTTGACATCTGATCTTGGTTTATCCACAATTGTGCTTTTTATGTTTGTGCTTTTGATTTACGTTTCATTTTTCCTAAATCTTTGTTCATCTGTATTTTAAAACTTTAGAAACAAACAAAGTAGAATTGGCGTTAATGGCTATCTGCATTGCTTCCTCACACACTGATCATGTGGGATTTAATGGGGCCCTTCAACCCTGACTTAGCTTCTGTGAACTTTAGCCTGTGCCAAAAGCATCCAAACTTGTTGTGGTCAATTCTGATAAACTAGACTATATTCTAAAGACCTCTTATGTAACTATATGGCCGGCAATATGTGTGTAAATATATACATTATCCATACATTGTTTTGTTATTGCAACAGAACTTGGAATTGAGACTTTCTGCATTTATGATGTCATAACTGTGCTAGTGATCTCTATGAATCAGTTCAGTCATGAACGGAATGTAGAATCTTGTAAAAAGAATGTACAGCACTGCACACACTTTTTTTCAGAAGTCAAATAAATCTGTGCCCTGTAATGATTGTTGTATGAATAAAGTTTTATTTATTGCATTTAAATGGGAAAGTTGGGATCTTTTTTTTTTTTCCTATAAATGAGGCTTGCTTGCTGCATTAGCCTGTTCTCACAGTATATATATATATATATATATATATATATATCTTTTTTTCTTTATTTTTCTTCCTATATGCTTCTTTTTGGGGGAAATGGTTCTTGGTGACAGATGCTAACTGTGATTTTGAACTTTGCGCAGCTGTATCATACATCGGGCTGATGAGACAATAAACCATTTTCTACAACCTGCCTTTTTTTCTTTTTCTGACTACTGTGCGTTTTTTTTGGTGATCATTGCTGACTTTCTTTTCCTTCTCCAATGCCATCTCCATAAATAATAAATGATATATAATTCTTCATCCATGTTCAGAAACCCGTCTTGTGATTTCTTAAAGTAATAATGCTGGGTATAAAACTGGTGAAGCCCCTGTGCACTGGGTGAAAACTGGTGAAACCCCCCCCCCCCCCCCCCCCCCACAACCTCACATCCCTGGGACGTTGTGTGATGCATAGATATTCCAGCACATTGATGACCTTGGAGCACACTGGTCCTCACAGGAAGATGTCCTGGTAATGGCTATCACTAGTTGCCGAGCTGCATAGATAGTCATATTCTTCATCAGAACACTTGACCTATTTTTAGGAAGTCTGCATAGTTTAGAGTGTGAAAGTAACAAGAGTGCACTCAATACTACCAGTGCTTACTGACTTTATGTAGCAGCAGCTGGAAAGCTATTGGGTATTGTATCAGAACAAAACAGCACCTGGCAGCCATAGAAAGGTAAGACCCTTTAATATAAAACTTTTATATTATACATTCAATTTAATTTAAAATATTTAATATAAATATAACAGCAAACCTATTTCGCATGCCATACAAAATGGTACAGAGTGGCAAGGTCACCCACTAACTGGATGACCTTCCATGCTACTGTATGTCCTAATTTTAATGGAAGATGATACTCCAATCAACTCATTTTCCTCAAACAGGTGGTAACTGAGAATATGGGCATCTTCACAATGAACAACCATTACTTGGTACACCTTCATACTTGAACAACATGGCGATTACATGCATTATTCTGTAATTGTTTAATCTGACATTTTGCAAAAATGTTTTATGTGTATATTTTCCTTACATTATACAGCAGAGGTGCAAAACCGATGGTCTGGAATCTCTAGAATACTGCTTAGTATGCTGTATATCCTATTGAAATGAGCTTATTTTAGAGACCCAGAGCAATGCCACCTTAAAAGTTGAGATGCTATACTGATGAGCGGACTGCAGTACAATACTACACGGGTTCATGGACCGTTGGGGCCACTAAACAGTGGCACCCTGACTCTCAGGGGCTCCATTACTCTGACCCAATTATTTTTTCTCTTTAAATTCGTGGGAAATGAACACCACCACTGTTTATGTGGGGTCGTATTCTGGGAGATTACACAGTGTATATGTGTGTGTGTGTGTGTGTGTATATATATATATATTCTGTTTATTCGATTCAGCCTTTAATATCGACTGTGCCCTCTTAAATATATGTATTTTTTTTATTTTAGCTGATCTGCATGTAATGGGCCCTACACACATAGCGATGTGTGTAGGGCGACCTAGCTGTGCTAGGTCGGGCTGTGCTGCGCCACTATCGCATAGCACACAGAGCTGACAGCCCACACACAGAGAGCGAGCTGTCAGCTCTGTGTGCTAAGTGAGCAGACAGCGCCAGTGTTCTCCGGTGGGAGAACCCTGCCGATGCCGAGATTGATGGACACTGTTCATCAATCTCGGCCAGCGACAAAGACACGCAGGGACGCGCATTGCTGTCGATATAGCCCCCACACATACACCGATGTGAGGGCATTTTCTAAGCGACTTTGCCAAACTAAGCAAAATCGCTTAGAAAATGCCTTCCTATCGGCATGTGTGTAGGCCGTGTTAGTCCTGGACACTATGTGCTGGTTACCCGTTATTGCAATGCAAGGTCTTCTTTGTACTTTCTTACTGCTGCATGTTCCTCAAGTTCTGTTCTTTCCCTTGTATGCTCCCCATGGCCAGCAGAGGGCTCGCTGATCGCTTATTTCAGTATACACAAACCTCTTTTAGCCTTTGCTACTGATAACCATTTGGTGCACTGGAGATTAACATTCCTCATCGAAGTCTAAACATTATTTATTGTTATGCTGTTGTTATCAGGGGCAGGCCGCAGCGTGCTATTGAGTGCAACAGACTCCACTCTTGTCATTGTACATGAACAATAGCGCATTTGTACAGGTTTGGTTAGTAAATTGCTAACGAGTGTAACCTTGGTAGTCCCATGCACCTTGGGTCTATCATACCTGGAGGATTATGATTCTGCCCTGGCACTAGCCTAGCTCCTTATTGCAGAAATACTGCAGCCATACATTCTGGATGCTCTGTCCTGTCCAAAAAAGTTCCAGAACTCTTTTCACAGAATTGAATTTAGAAGTCACCAGTATAAACGGAGTAAATTCTGGAGAGCAGCTCTAAGAAGTAGGGTAGACTTTGTTCGCAGCCCCACCCCCTCCCCCTCCCCTCCCCTATACAAAAGGGCATTTTTAGATTTTACAAAACAAAAAAGCAAACTTCATATGCAAAACCTATGTAGTGTTGAAGTAGACTGCCCATGATCATGAGTGAACCTGGGGTGAATTGACTTAATTCAAACTCTCTACCCAACCTACAGTATGTACACAGTTTGCAATGAGTAACCCTGCTGCTGAAGTAAGCACTCCCCCCCCCCCCCCCCCCCCCCCCTCAAACGAACTGCTGCAGAAAAAAACCAATATGCTTACTTGATTCACTGGAGATGCAGGAACAGACCGAGCTGGATAATACAGGCACAGGACCTGGTCTCCTCAGTGCGCTGACTGATTCTCCACACCCGCAAGTTATAAACCCACATTTCTGTTTGTGTTGCAGCATGGAAGCTGAATATGCAAGGTTTTGAGAGGTCTCTGCCGTTAGTAAGTTTTATGTGTTAAAATACTTAACATTATACTCTTAACCTGGTGTCTGTGCTCTGCTCTGGCTGCTGGGATACACCTAGTCCACACCAGATGCCTTTATAAGAGGCCACAGGATTGAAATGATGTACGTAATATATTGTGAGGAAAATAAATTATTTTAACATCATTCAATGACACGGTCATTCCACACTGTGAATACAAGTTGAAAGTTTCCTCAGCTTCACAGTAAAGGTGCATATACTGTTCTATACAGTAATAGAAAAATAGGGGTTGGGATCATTTGGTCTGCAGCATGATGGTCGA
Source organism: Crinia signifera (assembly GCF_055691185.1). NCBI lineage: Eukaryota > Metazoa > Chordata > Amphibia > Anura > Myobatrachidae > Crinia > Crinia signifera. The sequence goes on along the minus strand of NC_139222.1, from coordinate 215,994,698 downwards.
CCGTCATTAGGTCGACATGGGAAAAGGTTGACATGGTTCTAGGTCGAAAGGTCATTAGTTCGAAAATGTCTAGGTCGACAGTGAAAAGGTTGACGTTTTTTTTTTTTTTTTTACCTGAATGTCAACACAGTGGACATGGACACAGTTTAAAGTGCATCGCTCGCAATGCGTCCGGCACGGTGCCTTGCTACGCTTGGCACACTGTTTTATTCTCCCACCACGCCCTAGTGGATGGTAGGGCATGAAATACAGTCTGTCGGCACATGATGGCTCAAAAAACAGCGAAAAACCCCATGTCGACCTTTTGACCTACACTGTCAAACTAATGACCAGTGTCGACCTTTTCCCATGTCGACCTAAGGACTGTCTACCATCAAGCTGTATAAAATATTTAAGGTACAAACCAAAAAGTATGGCAAACTATTTGCTCTGCATTTCACAGAAGTTGCAATAACCCTTATTTTCGGCCCTAGTAATGGGTAGTGCCTGGCAGTTAAGGTAGAGCACTTGTATCCCATTATTCAACCCACTTGGTGATTCCATCTTAAACGTTTATTTGCCCTCCTAACAACACCTACTGTATCTGGGACTGTCTGCTATCCAACATCTCACTAAGGTTCTTGTATGGTGTCGCCTACTGTTTATACAGCCAGATCCACAAGAATTGGCTGCACTTGTATCCACTGTTGTATTGGTCATACATGTTTGCAAAGGGGAAGGACATGGTGTCTGTCTGTAATAACCCACATTTCCCTAATTCTGGTGTCTGTCAAACCTACTGTTATATCTGTGTCCAATGTGCGTAGACAATACATTGTGTCATAGAAATGTGTTTGTTGCTAGTACAGTTGTTTCTGCCTCCAGCCCAGTACAGTATCTGCTGACTAACTATTTATCTCATAAAATGTATGTCGCGTACTCTGCATATTGGATCAATAGATCTGTTTGAAACAGTTAAGTTCTTAAATTACCATTTCTGGAGAATTGGCCATTTACTAACATCGGTGGGAATGTTATTAGTTAACCTAGGGTTCCTAAATCATCATGAGTTTACTGTATATTAGGACACCACTGTATAGTGAATTGCCCCTTAGGTCCATATATTTTTGGATACTGGCATCCGTTTCCACCATTTTGTTGCCGTATCCGTTGTTTAATCTCCAATCCATTTACAAATCCATTGAAATTAAACACCGGTACTGCAATTGCAGTGCAGACTTTTTTTTATTTATTTTTTTAATTCAAGAGGGTAAACAAAAATAAAAATTCTGAATGTTTGGTAATTGCAATACACAATATATACTCTGCCTTATTTTGAGGTTTTTAAACGTAATTGGAAAAATTAACAATGTTAATTTTTAAAACTTTGAGAATCCTTTTGAAAGCAATGACTACTTGAAGTCTGGATCCCATGGACATGACCAAATGCTGGGTTTCCTGCTGTGTCAGGCCTTTACTTCAGATGTCTTCAGTTGTTTAGGGCTTTCTGCTTTTATGTTTTGTATTCAGATAATCAAATGCGTGCTCGATGGTTGAGATCAGGCGATTTGACTCGGCCATTGCAGAATATTTCACTTCACTTGCTTAAAGCATACTGTGAAAGCAACCCTGGAGCTGAGTTTGCCTCTCTGTACTGTGAAGCGCTCTCCAATCAATTTTGCAGAATTTGAGGAATCCAGGAATTATTCAGCTGCTTCTGTCTGCTTGAAGTGTATAGATGTATATGGTCCTCTGTCTCAATAAAATACTAGTAACCTAGAGCCATTGGGCATCATGCATGGCAATGCCATCACGCTGCCTATACAGTGGTTTACAGATTTGGTAGGATCATTAGCCATTCCAAACCTTCTCCATTTTTTTTTCTTCCCATAATTCTGGTACAGGTTGATCTATTTAATCTGTCCTTTCTATACTTGAGGTTGTTTTTGCTCTCATGACGTCTTCTCATTATGATATTGATATACCTACGTCCATGGAGAACGTTCTTCGCAGGGCTGCATGTTTTTTTTTTCTGTAGGATCCTGCCACAGTTGTTTTCCATGAATTTCAAGCCCTTTTTTGTTGCCAAATTCACCAGAGTTTCATGCTACACTTGGAATAAAATTCAACTCTTCTACCTTATTTGATAGAGAAATTATTATGGAATCTATAACTGTTCATGAGACAGCTTTGGCGTTAATCTTAAACCCTTCCTTCAATTTGGATGTGAATACACTCAAGTCAAAGCAGATAGTTTTCACTTTGAATATGTGTTGGTAAAATTGTCAAATTTGTAGTATAATAAAATATGGTTTCTGTCCAAATATATATGGACCAAACTGCGGCCCTTATTCAGAGCTGATTGCAGTACAAATTTGTTTGGAAAAAGGGCAAAACCATGTGCACTGCAGGTGGAGCAGATGTAACATGTGCAGAGAGTTAAATTTGGGTGGGGTGTGTTGAAACTGAAATCTAAATTGCAGTGTAAAAATAATGCAGCCAGTATTAACCCTGCACAGAAACAAAATACCTCACATAAATCTAACTCTCTCTGCACATGTTACATCTGCCCCACCTTCAGTGCACATGGTTTCGCCCATTTTCAAAACAAATTTGTACTGCGAGCAGATCTGAATAAGGGCCTGTGTGTGGACCTTTTCAAAGAGCATACAGTCTGTGCATTCCACCCCCCCCCCCTTTCTTAAATATAAAAACAAGCCCTCATGTGCTCTAAGCTAATCTAGCAAACCTATTAATACAGAGAACTGTCCTCCCCTCTCAATACTACTGGGCAGAGAACGTTCTATGAATGCTCCAGACAATATGGGGAAAACGTGCTTTATGTACAGTAGCATTGTGAGATGCTCTGGTGCACGGTTATCTGCCATTTAAAGAAAATAGTTGTAACTGGTCTAATCGGGCATCAATCTCCCTCCAATAAATACTGGTTATTTTATTGAATGGGAAATCCAGGGTGAAAATGTATTAAGAATGCATTTGCCTGTTCGCAATGGGCAAGTGCTAGTAAATTAAGAGCGCAGATTTCAAATGTGGAGTCTGAGGTAGATTAGTGAAGGAAAATGTTATCTTTAATGCAATTTGTCAGGTACAGCAGTTAGAAGACATTGTAGTAACTCCACAATTCTATTAAAAATTTGGAACATCATTTTTCATTTTCCTCTGCACAAAATGGGCCACAAGTAGTAAAAAAGAATCCTGGTGCCACCTGTATTGGTGTAAGCAGAAGTGTCCACCACATTGTGAGAACTTCACGTGCAAGTTTGCTCTGCACAAAGTAAGTGTCTTGCAAAATAAGTCCACCAATGTGCATATTTTTGCAAACGAACGCACAAAAACAATTTTTTTCACTAAGAAAATAATTGGAAAAGGGCTGAAATACATGGAAAAAGGGAAATATGATGTTTCGGGTTGGGATCGTTGGGTCTACAGCAAGTTAGTCGACAAGCGCTAGGTCAACAGTCAAAAGGTTGACATGGGGTTTTTCACAGTTTTTTGACCCGAATGTCGATACAGTCGACATGGACACCGTTTCCAGTGCACCGCATCGCTCGCTATGCTTCGGGCACAGCGCCTTGTTGAGCTCGGCACACAATTTTATTCTCGCCACGCCCCTGTTGATGGAAGGGCATGAAATACCACATATGTCGGCTCAAAAAAGTGAAAAACCCCATGTCGACCTAGACCATATCGACCTAATGCTTGTGTCGACCTAGAACCATGTCGACCTATCCCCGTGTCGACCCAATGCTTGATAACCAACTTGCTGTAGACCAAGGACCGTATCCCGATGTTTCTTGCCGGTTTTATTCCACAGACAGCAGCAACTCTGGACAGAAACTTTTAATGGCACTTTTACTGATGTGGAATAGACCTGATGTCCTCTCGCTCTCAAATCATTGAGAATAAATGGCGTCCTTTTTCAAAAAAAAACCAAAAGGCTTAACAAAACTGCTAGTTATGAGGGCTATATATAATGTATATTGTGCAAATGAATTAGAAAATATACCTCAAGTAGTGCAATGTTAAATATTACCTATCTAAAATATTGGTGTTCTCTATAAGTTCTTCTATACACTGCAAAATCTATTTTGTCCCACATGAAATAATACTGTAATGCTCCAATTTGCTGAATGCTGTAGCTAACATGTAAACACCAGTTGGCACAGTTTGGTCAGATTATTGCCCAGGAGATTAATTGGCCTGCCTTCCCAGTGAGGTGAAATCTTGGCCTCACCCCGTTAACAGATTTACATGACCATTAACAGTTTTGCAAACTTCTCAACTGCTAACAAGCAAGACCTCTTATGAGATGCTACATACTATCCCCTAGGAGTTCTTAATGATATATTGTGTCAGTGAAGTGTTTACTGCCTACAGTAGACTTACATACATACATACATACATACATACATACATTGTATCAAAGCTGTAGGGAAGAGACTGCTCCATCTTGTTTAAATGTTCCCCTTTAACCTGTAGTGCTGTTCTGTACCCCTCTAGTGGTCTCATCTAGGGGTATGTCTACTAACCTTGTGTTTTCTTTGTTTCCTGTAAATGTCCCACCATACAAATGTTTAAACATATCTTGAGTGTTAGAATAGCCATACTGGAAAATGCTCCATAACAGGTAGGTGAGTCTGTGGGTTTTGACTCTTTATATCAACACTTCTGAAGAGCATTTTCTTCAATTGGTACATGTGTATTATCACGGCGCCCACGATATTCAGTCGTATGGCATTGTATTCCATTTAAAATTGTATACCATTGTATATGGCATACAATGCAATGAGATGCAATTTTAAATTGTATATACAATCTTTAATTGTATAAGCGCCTTAATAGGTGCTTACAATTTTAAATGCACCCCCACGCCACTGCCACTATCAACGCCAACCCGAAGCACTATCAACGCCAACCCGAAGCGTGGCGAGCGCAGTGAGCCCGCGTGGGGCGGTGGTACGCGTCCTCCGACCTTTTCATACCCCCACTATCCACGTCGGCGTGGAGGATATATTATATAGTGTGGCGAGAGCAGCGAGCCTGAAGCGTGGCGTGGGGCCGCGCATTACTTCACATGTATTCCGCGTCCCCTCGCGGGGCTCGCTGCGCTCGCCACTCTTCGGGCTCGGTGGCTCGCTGCGCTCGCCACACTATATAAAGTTAACTCCACGCCAACGTGGATAGTGGGGGTATGAAAAGGTCGAAGGACGCGTACCGCCACCCCTCACGGGCTCGCTGCGCTCGCCACGCTTCGGGTTGGCGTTGTTAACGCGGGTGGCGTAGGGGTGCTTTTAACATTGTAAGCACCTATTACGGTGCTTATACAATTATTTATCTTATAGGGGGCACATTTAACATTGAAAACACCCATTAGGGTGCTTATACAATTTTCAAAATCTTATACCATTGTATATGGCATACAATTCGATGTTATACAATTTGAAATTGTATAACATCTGCTAACATTGCATCGCATCGCATACCATCGTATGCCTTATGGTATGCGATGCGATGGGCGCCGTGATAATACACAAGTTCCCTTTAATTTTATAATTTAGTGTAGGCAGTTCTGCCCAGTGGATTTGAAAGCATTGTGACTAAGCTCACAAGATTGTCTTCACTGTGGAGTCTAATGTATCTTACTCATTACCTACAATCCCTATTTCTCATTAAAAAATATTTCCAAAATGTTTTTAATCCTCTTACACTATAGAATTAAGCTTTTTTTCTGAATTCCCAGCGGTATTTATCCAAACTGGAATAACTGTACTTACTTCCTTCCTGCAACCTTTTTTCTCTTCCAACAGAAATCCATTTTTTGAAGTCCGATTGAAACCCACAGTAACCAATGACCGATCTGCACCACTTGTGAACTGATGGTAATAAGCCAAAGCTGCTCGACTCTCCACCTCCATTCTGCTGTGTATGACTTATCCTACATTAGCCATTAGTTTAGTCAAGAGTGATACTTGGGTGAATGCATCTCTGTAGATGTCATACTAAAGTTACCTTCCAAATATAGTGGGGCAGTAATTTGTGTCTGCGGATGCTGGAAGTGACCCTCTTTCTCACGATCGCTATCAATTTATTTCCTTGTACAACCACAATGAAACTTAGAAAAACAAACCAATACTTTAAGCAAATGGCTGAGAGTCTGACTACAGTCTGTTCATGTGTGTTGCGAAATGGAATTATGCGTTTTGTTAAGCTTCGTACAAAGGACCTAACGAAGTAGCAACAGTTATTGAGGCAGCCATTTTGTGCACCGAACCATTCATATGGAGTCTCTGGGAGCTGTTAAGATCCCTTAGAGTGCTCAGTATATGGATAGGCCTAATTTTGGTACAGAACATAAAATGGCTGTCATTCAAAGCCGATCTTAATTCAAGACTCTTTAAAGAGACTGTGTGATATTTAATATGAATGGAAGTATATTTAGTGATGATATTATGTACAGTGGCATTGCATTTGACAATGGAAGCTTTAAATGCATATAGGCTGGGTTTCTGTGTGTGCAAAGAGAACGCTGGAGTTTAATGTTAACACTCCCCGCTGTTATCAGTGGCTGGCCCATGCAACAGTAAAAGGGGTTGCTTATTTTCTTTAACTATATATTTGTTAAAACAAACCACTTCTAAATTTGTACTATAGATGTATCCACAAATCTAACCACCTTGGCACTACAGAGTTACACTGAAGAGCTGTTAAGATGCATTGTAATGGAAAAAGTCATGAAAAGATACTTGTGCACTTAAGAAAATTGTGGGAATAGGACTCCTAAACATGCAGCTATCTTCTGTGCAGCTGTATTTATATGCAAAATGCTACGTTTCAGTATTTTACTGAAAAATACTGTAAGCTAGCATTTAGTATGCAGATACATCCGCAGTCACACACAGAATATAGGCATGCTTCATATTTTAATCAGCAGAAGCTGCTTGTGTGTTTAAAGGTGCACTGTGATAGTCAGCATCTTTGCACGCAACTTTCTGAGTTTAACGTTTCTGATTGCTGGCATCTATTTTTTCTACTTACTACACTAAAATGACCGACAATGTTAACAATACCTACTTTCCTTTAAGTGGAACATCATGTACTGTGAAGGCTGCCATTTCATAACTCTGTGATGTCACTGGTTCCCAGTGAATTGATGGGTTGACAAGTCATTAAACTAACAAAATGGCTGCCTTGACTGTATGCTAGAGTTCCATCTTGGTATACTAATGAACTAAAGTAGACCTTGTAAAACAATGTGTATATAGATTTGTAGAAATAGGAGTATAATGTTCAGCTGCTTAATTGCTGTAGACACAACTGTAGACCATGCACAAGAACCCTTTCAGAATGCTGGATTGGAATGCAGCCTTTATAAGTCACCGTCATCCGGGAGGCACCGACCTGAACCCGGAAACCGCTTATTACAAATATTGTGTTTAGAGTGGATTAATTTAATATTTTATGTCTATTGTAAATTTTTAAAGAATTATTTCTGTATAATTTTATTGTACAGCACTGAAATGTTAACACTATATATAATAAAAATGATCAAAAGAAAGATATGACTAAAGCGTTTCTGGTTTTAACATAAAATTAGAGGTTTATTCTGGAACACTATGGAGTTGTATCCATTTAAATATACCTATCCTTATGCCAACTGCATGAATAATGTATATCTTGATGCCCAACGAAAGTCAAAATTTTATATATAAATCGTTAATTCAGATCTTCTGTTTTAGAGCAACATGGAAAAGTGGGATAAAATATATCCCACTTTTCCATGTTGCTCTAAAACCAAAGATCTGAAATAACTATTTATATATAATTTTGACTTTCAATAATGCAGGGTGCACTTGCACTGTAACACTAAGTCAGAGCACAAGTGAAGTTTGAAGACGGTGGATCAAAACTTTGACTGAAATATCATGGGTAATGTAAGGCCGTCCCATTCTTTTGTATTGTCTAGGCACACAATGGAGGTTTCAAGGATTGCGCATCAGGAATACTGTATGGTCTCACTCCAGAGTGAGTGACTAGGACTTTTCAATCATCAATAGTTTTCATTTTTAGAGGCTTTAGTAAATTTACCCCCTAGTCTCCAGGCTGATAAGGTGATGTTGCCCATAGCAACAAATGTAGATTCTGTTTATCATTTCTCTATTGCATCCTAGAAAATGAAAGAATCTGATAGGTCGCTATAAGAAACAAGGTGGACCTAAACATTATAGTGCCACACAGCTAATACTACCTCTGGATAGATTTTGAGCCAAAACAATAATAAGGCCAACTGGGGATGTTAATGCCCTGTCACATAGCATAAGGACACTGGCATATGCAAACCAGGGGCACTACAGCGTGGTGCTGGAAGTACTTGTGTATTATGAGCCTGATTCAGACCTAATTGATCATCTGCAAATTTGTGATGGAGCAGTTAACCGCCGCCCAAACAGAAAGAGAAAACCTGTGGTCATAGGGATGATGGATAGAGATATTGAAGATTTGCACACCACAGGTTTTCTCTTTCTGTCTGGGCGGCGGTTAACTGCTCCATCACAAATTTGCAGATGATCAATTAGGTCTGAATCGGGCTCATAATACACAAGTACTTCCAGCACCACGCTGTAGTGCCCCTGGTTTGCATATGCCGCAGTGCCCTTATACAAAAATTCACGAACTATCACAAGATTTTTCCACCCTGTTGCAGAGATGTGGAAGGGTCAGACTCACATTTGCACAGAGGGGCTGATCAAGGCCAATGCTGACGTCACACACCCTCCCTGAAAAAGCCTGGGCACATCTGCATTTATTTGGGCACACCCAGAAAATGGCATGTGCCCAGATGCTGACTTCCAGTCAGTCAAATTGTGAGAAGATTGCAATTAGATATCTGTGTCACTGCATGCGTGCACCCTACTATCCATATGCATGCGCAGTCATTCAATATTAGAACAGTTTGCACAACAGCAATCAACTCTGAATCCGTTTTAATACCTTGTTGATAAGATATACCGGTGACAGAGCTGCCACCAAATTGGGGGGGAGCTAGGGATACTGTGGTTTTTCAGCTTTAGCAAAAAAATGCCCTATAGCAAAAAGCACAGGTGCGACTAGCTGCAGTCTAGATGATGGTTGCTACATCTGTATGTACATAACAGGACCACCTAACACCGCACAGGGGAACATCTGTCATTTTTAATAGGGTCGCACATAAAGCTGGGCGTTCCCCCTGGCCACACCCCTCCCTCCCGACAGCAGAAGGGCCTGCTGAAGCCAACTGTACGGATTTCTTTTTTTCTATTGTCTACAACCCTACAGTATTTGGATCACTGTTTAATAACCAGTATACCGAGACTGATAACCATTGAGGAGACAACATTAACAGGAGCAAACCCATCATACCAAATATAAACAAATGTTGTCCATCCAATGTGACACACATACCTGTGGATGCCGTTCAATATTTTATTGCTGTATACATGAAAAGCTAGCTGGACGTTATGTGCAAGGGGATCCAATGTGTTTGGTTATTTTGCCTATTTGTATCATAAATTTACACATACCTACAACATTATTACAAGACTAACGCTAATAAGTTGTTTTTGGTCGCTATTAAATGCATGTGCACAAACCATTTTTTTTCTACTGTCTGTTCTGCAGAAAGTCTTCTGGGTTATCTTGATTTCAAAATTATGCAACTGTAATGCTAATTTTCTGTTCTATATCTACATTATGTACTTCATATGCATCAGAGAATAAATGGTAATATATTCAATATACTCAACGTTTCCGTCCGTTAAGGACCATCATCGGGAGACTGGCAAGAATTCCAATATAAGGCACAGCATAAACCACACAGCAAGTTCCTACAGCGCTGTAGGAACTTATATATACTAGGTGATTCATCGCGCCCTATGGGTGCTCTTCACACCGTCGTAAGGGGCTTTGCCCTTTTAATCTGTGAACGCCTTTATTGTGTGAGATATGGTTACTATTACATAGAGTATTTTCAGGTGTGGGTGGGGTAGGGATATGTGGGTGGGTGAAGGAGTAATGGGGATTGAGGAGGAGGGGGGCGTGCGTGCATTAGTACCCTGGGTAGGGGAGTGGCAGGTGCGGGGTTGCCACATGTGGGAGAGGGTGTTTGCTGGTGCTGTGGGAGGGTTGGGTGCGGGTGTGCTATGTGTGGTGGAGTTGTAGGTGCGGGGTTGCGCATGTGGGTGGGGAAGGGGCAGGTGCAGGTGTGCTGAAGTTGGGTGCGGGGGGTGGCAGCGGTGTTGGATGGGTGGGTGCCGGGCTGGCGGGACAGGGTTTGTGCATGTTTATAGGGGAGAGGGCACTGTGGTGGAGGGGCGGTTGTTCTGTTATTGGAAGTGGATGCAGGGGTGCCCAAATCGCAATGGTCATTGGCAATGGGGAGGTATTTAATGCTCAGTGCCAGGGTGGGGGGGGGGGGGTAAATATATTTATTTCCAGGTGGAATGTAGCTGCAGCCCCAAGAGTACATGGCCATGTATGCCCCTCATATGCAACAATGCCCCCCATACCAGCCTCCGTTGTGCGGGGCCTAGGTCGGGGTTGTACGCTCTGCTAACTGGGCTGGAGGCTTGTGGGTAACTGCAGGCTTGGGAGGTTGAGGGGTGCAGACACCGTGTTACCTGCTGCTGCACAGCGGCACCTTCCACACAGCACCAGCAACCAGAGTGGAGGGGGAGGCGGGTGGATTTCAGTGGCTTCTGGACCCAGCACCACGGTGTCCTCGCTGTCTCCTCCGCTTTCAGTGACACACGCTGCGTGGCTGGCTGGGATATGTAGTCCTAGTTAAACCTGAGCTTCAGCAGCGGGATGCCCAGGGGACTACAATTCCCATGAGCCTTTGAGGGCGGCAGCAGCACAGTGTGAACGGGACAACGTGCTGCTTATAGGGCAGGTTGGGAAGTGATGTGGGAGTGAGGGGTGTTATCAATGTAATTGCTGTAGCCTATGGGGGTGAGCTGGAGCTGAACACAGGACCTTGATCGGCGCAAGGCCACGCCTCTGGTGTTGACGTCACTGGACCTTGATGCGTGGTCCCCGGCCACTTGTATGTATTATGTATATAGCAGTTGTGTGGCGGGGGTAGGGAACCTATAATGTGTGTGCACATTGTTGGTGGCCCACGGCAGCTATAATGTGTGTGATCAGTCTGTGAGTGTGTGTATGACTCCACCCAGCGTTATACACTGTCACAGATTGACAGTTCTGGCTAACTATATAAGAGATGTAATCCATTTTTTGTTGTATTTTCACTCAAGGAAAAAATACATATTATGTTTTAACTGAATTTGGGTACTTATATGTTAGTTGGTCACCCACTTTAGTTAGTACGCTCATACCCCCACTATCCATGTTGGCATGGAGTTGATTTTATATAGTGTAGCGAGCTACCAAGCCCGAAGCGTGGCGAGTGGACGCAGAAAACTAAGCAAATAGCTTAGTGGGCGCCCAACTAACATAAGTACCTGAATTTGATTATTATGAAATAAGAGTGCCCTACAAAGGAATCACCTGCTGTGATTGAACTTTCATTCCAAATGTTTTGTGTTTCTGCAGACTGTTAAAGGGACTAAGTGAAAACCGGACCGGACCCCGGAATGCCGGGCCGGACTATAAAACTCTGTATTCTGGGGCTTATAATGTCTGGTCCGGGGGGTGCCTGTGATAGCTTTCACTGGGGACATGGGGAAGGGTCAGACTACAGCCTCCTCGTATGGTCCAGACCGTTGTAGTTTATATTACATCCCCAGACCATGCGAGGAGGCGTTATTCTCCCCGCTTCTCCTCTCCCTGGTGACATGCGTCACAGCAGCTTCACCAGACAGGCCACTACACGCTCCAGAATGACAGTGATGAATGGAGCCTGTCTAGTGTTTGTTCTGGGGTGCTGTCCGATTCTGGTTATTACCCATGCCCACTGTTAAATGTGATGCTTCATTGTGTTCTAAAAGATTATATATATATTAGATCAGACCTCACCCAAACGTCGATTGTCGCGATCTACTGGTAGATTGCTTCCAGCTTCAGAAGGAATGCCCCTGTAATAAGTGGCTGATTACACTTCTGGGAACACTGAGGCTCTTGAAACAGTGTGGGTGATGTCATGACGTCACTATGTCAGGAGCCAGTTGTAGCCAGTATAAATTGCTCGGCATGCAGTTTTCAGGCAGCAGTCAGCAGCCTACAGAAGTCTTGAAAGCTGAATGCCTGCTCATCAGGTAGATTTGCCAAGTTCTATCCTATGTTGCATGATTGAGATGTGTGCTGTTCTGCAAAGAAACAGGGTAGGTGGGTGGAGATCAGCACAGCAGTTTCTGCCCAGAGGGTTTTCTGCACATGGGTGCAACTTCATATAGGTTTGTATGTTTTTTTTGAGATGGACAATTTTTTTTATTTTTTTTGTATGTGGGGCATGTTCTGAGGTTTTTCTTGTGTGGAGCAATATGTTTATTACTGTGAAGGCCAGTGTTTGTACTGGTTTCAGTGATTGTCTTACACCACACCCCCTTTTAAAGGCAGGTGTGGCGCACGCTGATGCCCCACCCAAGTTACTTTTTAAGCTGAAAAGCTTTTGTGTGCTGATTGCCAGCTCCAAAGGTCCAGCCACCCCTGTATTAGGTAGGTAGTCCATATTGTGTGTTTTTTTTTTTTTTTTTGTGTCTTCCATGGTGGTGGCCATTTTGTTGCAGACACATACATACATAAATATAAATTATGTATGTATGTATGTATGTGTGTATGTGTTTGCAGCTGAATACATGGCCTAAGCCCCGTCTGTCAGGGCCCAGGACAAAAGTACCTTCTGTAATCTCCTGATGGCGCCCTGTCTGGTAATATAGTTTTATTGGGTGGGGCCCCCACTACTACAGCCCTGGGCATAAATGATTATTAATCCAATCTTTATTCTAGAACTTTAGAATCACGCCTTTTATGCAGAATATTTAATCTAGAATCTAGATGAAATATTCTGCATAAAAGGCGTGATTCTAAAGTCGCAGGTTATGCACTGCAAAACCATCCCAATGTTAGCTCTCCAGCCAACATGTCAGGGGTCTCCTACCTTTAAGACACTGTGGGCCACACTAAAAATTCAACAAAGCCGAAGGGCCACTGAGCTGGACTGTGGAATTTAAGGTGTGTGCATGGTGCAATAAGGGCACTGAGCAATTTTGGCTTATTGCTCAGCGATATATCGCTCAGTACCTTTTTTCCAGTGACTTTTCACCATGCTCCTGCGACCATTAAGGGCTGGTGCGGGAGTGAGCTCCCAGCAATTTATCGCCCTGTACACAACAAAAACCCAGACGATATGGTTGCTCAGCGACCATTTTGACAGCAATACTGGGTATTATAGACCCTTGTGTACAGGGCTTTAGACTGCTGGTAGGGGCACAAATATGCAATTTAATTCCAAGATTGCTGCTGTGGGAGATCTAGTATTCTTTATTTTTCTAACTCTCTAATAGATACCCCCACAGAAGCCATTGATCCCACTTTCCATCTCCCCTGCACCTCGCTTCCACTTTCCATTTCCCACTCCTGTAAATCGCTACCACTGGCATTAGAATGTGCCTGTGCACAAAGGCACCCCCCACTCTCCCCCGTAGCAGTACTATTTTCCCTCTGGGTCCCCATTGTCCAGTTATCTCCACTTTCCACCCATAGCAGTGTCATTAGTCTCCTCCCTCCCACTCCCCATGCCTCTCGTTCAGCTTTTACCCTGTGTGGCTGCTGGGGCAGGGTCCTACAGGTTCAGCCTGGTTTCCTCTGCTCCTGTCAGTGCTCAGCGCTGTCAGACAGAAAGTTAAAGTAACCCCACCTCCTGCCTGTGAGGATGAGCACGGACTGTGCAGCTGCTGCTGTAATATGCCATATATAAGCTATCTACAGAAAAATGTGCTTGCTCTTTTAAGATTTGAACCTGGTGGTAATACGTCTAATCTGAGCTATTTGTTTGTCTTTAACTTTCAAATGGGGATTTATACCCCTTTTACACGGACCTGAAAATCCTGGGCTATTGCACGTGCAGCAACCTGGGCTTTAGGTCAGCGGAAATAGGTCCACAAGGGTCCAGACAATTGGGAATCTCTTGTATTTCGCAGGCTTCTAACCGCGACGATCCCAGGTGAGCTGCAGTGTTCTCTGGTTAACCAGGCCCCTTTTACTGGATGGGAAAAGCGGTTTTGATTGTGCAAGGAGAAAACCTCATCTCCAAGTAACGTCGGTGTGAACAACACAGATCCAGGAATAATCGCCATGCTGGAAATGGAGCTATCCTGGGTCTAACCCAGTTTAGAATGGTTTTGTAAATAGTGGTACCTTTTTATGGGCTGAGGTCTAATGCAGGGTACACGCTGGCCGATCACTAAAAAATATACAGTAGTTGATTGGCCAATTATTGTGGCAAATTGCTAAGTGGGCCAGGGAGAGAGAGATGCTGCTTTTTTGTCGAGAGAAGGGGAGCTGCCTATTATGTCCAGGGAGGGATCAGGTCTTTAAAGCAAAGGGCAAATAGGCTATACCCTCGACCAATGCTACCAGGGAACAGAGCACTACAGTCTGATTGCAGCTGTGACATTTAAAGTGACTTCTTTTGTTCATAACTTACAGTGCAGGACTGGCCAATTAGCAGGAAGGGGAGGAGACAGAAGACTTGCACCCCTGACTCAAGTCCTGGCTGCAACAATAATTACTATAGCATAAATTAACCTACTCTGGGCCTTTGCCTCCTATCAGAGTTTTCCCACAATGCTACTACAATGGGTACAGGGCAGTGGTAAACATTGCTGAAGATGCTCGCAACAAAGGGGCGTGGCATCTTTCGGGTAGGCTAGAGTTTGCAGCTAGGTGTGAGGTGAGTTCCGCCACCTCTATAGGACCATTTTAAGAACTGACAGATGGAGTAATCCAAAATGATTGCGGTATTAATGAAATATGTGCTTATGCATGGAGGTTTCTAGAACCCGTACTGTTGAGAACCACTGACTTAATGAGCTACAGTAGCTGTTTGTATAACAAGCACTATCTAAAAATGTACCATAGAAGACAACTGTATTAACGCCAGAAAAAATGAAGGCTGATGTAAAGTACCAACACAGTCTGATTTCTCAAAACCCAAACATGAAAATGAAGAACATTTTATAAAGGAGGGGTTAAAATTACTACATAACAACAAAATTCCCCTAATGCCACATTTTTATTATATATATATATATATATATATATATATATATATATATATATATATATATATTATCTATCGCTCTCTTTGGCAACAATAACATACAATAGTGTAACATTTTATCTACAGATATGTATTTACAAAGAAATAATAAAAAAAATAGTACAACAATGCTTTAATATAGGCTTACGCAAACTGGCTTGTTAGCACATGGTGAACTAGTAGTTCCTGCATGCCCTGCCAGCTGGAAGTTGCAGTTAAACAGCTGGGACAGCGTTGCAAAAACCTGCACAGGAAAACCAGTGATGCAATGGGTTCTAATAACTAAAGGTCATAGCGCAACCACCATTATACCCAAATTCCTCAACAACTTCTGAGATGATAATGCTTATTAATTAAATGCAAATACCCCTTAAATGTTATACAATTTTCCAAGGCACAAGTGGAAGACTAAACTTGTAGCTATACAAAATTTACTGTCAGCCCAGTCTTTTTTTCTGATATTCTAACATTGATTGGCTCATAAATGTGTTGGGTTTTTTTTCATTTAACATGGAGTGCAAAATATCATGGTTTAGAATGTAAACTGATCTGATTATTTCCAGACCCCCATTATTAATTAGGCTGAGGCTGAGGGTGAACCAAACACATTTATAGTGCCAGGGCATTGAAATTAATCTTATTGGATTATTTGAATGAGTGTAAATCTGTACAGGAGATGGACACTGGCTTGTGGTTTACATTGCCTAATACTTGAGTGTGTAACATATATGTTGGCTTTACAAATTAGTGCAAATTATTAATAAACTCACCCAAGGATGATAGCCAGTGGTGGCTGCTGGCGCCAATCCTCTAAAATAGCCAAATGATACGCTGGTTTCTCATGGCTATATAGAGGCAAAAGTGCAAAGGAAGGTCTTACATATGGGTTGGGAGTAGTATTAAATGTAATTGTCAGTCTTTGGTGAGATGCAAGTTGCCAATATTTATATTTTTAAAAACCATACAAGCTGGCAGAGGTAATAGCCACTCGAAATGCACGAGAAAGCTTGCAGGATAAATTGCCACAAAGATTATTATATTCTGGCTGGCCCACATTAAACATAATAATTGCTTTGTCGCTGCTTAAAACTTAATTAACCATTTGAGGGCCAAAATATCTGTGAGAGATGTGCAAAATGTCCACTAAAATTGCCAGCATTGCTCAAATTTGTAATATAAATTCAAATAAACAATGTTTAAAAAAAAAAAACGTTATATTTCCGTTATAAGGTAAATATTACCGGTCATTTTGATAAATAAAAACGTTTGCTTGGCAATTATATTTTATACCTATTTTAACAAATTCACTTGGCATGCAAAGGGTTAAGGGGCCCCAACAAAAATAAATATATAATTATTTTATGTTTTAATGTGGTCCCTTATTGTATTCTGCCTGGACAAGCATCACAAATGCATTGTATGAAGTACAGTATCTGTCTGTCCTTTCTTACCGGCCACAGATCACTTTTATACAAATCCCCAAACTCCCCATCTGGTGACCGGTGAATGGAAAGTTGCCATAATCTCACCATGCCTTGCTGAAAAAGTTCACCGCACATTTATTACATTCCCCTTAAAAACAGTGGGCACACCCATTGAAAAGCTGGACGGGCCCCTGGTGAGTAACCATTGAATGATTTTTTTTCCTGTGTGCGGGAACACTTGGGGGGGGGCAGCGAATTTATGGGGTCCCAACTTCCTTGACCCAGTCACTCACTGGATTACAAGAGTCAGTGAGCGGTTTGTAATACGCATCTAGATGGTATAGGTATGGCTATTGTTGGCAAGCAACAGTTGGTGGTTGCCACATATTTAATGAGTGAGACTGGATTGTTTGAATGACTGGTTTGTGGGGCCAAGTAGAACATGGGGGCAGAGCTTTACATGTGTCACAGGGTGAAGCTGTGCTCAGTGTTCCAGCATCTTGCAAAAAGAAAAAGGTTCCGCTGCTCATGGATGGAGGGAAATTCTCTAGTTCTTCCCCACTGATGGCATTGGACATGGCAGATGAATCATCTAGGGCTGATGGCCATCCCTAAAGGGCAGTCTACAATGTAGATTGAGGAGGGCACCTGGTTGCTGACGTTTACTGCAGATATGTGAAAACACTATTAACCCTTTGAGCTGCAAGTGAATTTGTCAAATAAGGTGTGAAAGTTGACAAGCAATATTTTTATTCATCATAATGACCTGTAATGTTTACCTTTTTATATATGAAATATTTTTTTTTTTACACACAACCTTTATGTGAATTTATAGAACAAATGAAGGCTGGCATTTTTAGTGGATATTTTGCATCTCTTAGGGCCAGATGCATTAAGCTTCAAAAGTGATAAAATGGAGAGTGATAAACAGCCAGCCAATCAGCTCCTACCTGACATGTCACAGACTGTGTTTGAAAAATGTCAGGTAGGAGCTGATTGGTTGGTTGTTTATCACTCTCCTTTTCTCCTTCATCCTTGGGGACACTGAAGTCTACGCTGGGGAATAGAGTGGTGTATCGGAGGAGTCGGCACTTTAAGAAACTTGAACTGTGGTATGGCTCCTCCCCCTCTATTCCCCCCCTCAGACCTCAGTCTTAGTTTAGTGCCCGGAGGAGTCGGATCCCTGGGCAAGGGGCTCAGTTTGGGGCCTTTTGTTTTTGCTTGTTTTTTATGAGACAGGCAGCCAGCGCGTGCCGGCTGCCTGCGACGTGGGATAGCTCTCCGGGGGGGTCAGAGCGGCACCGCTTGCGGCGCACGCGGCTGACTCCGGTCACAGACGCATCGGCGTCTGGGTCCCGCCACAGCTGCCTGCGGCTTGTGTTACGGGGCCGCGACCTAGTCGCCCGCCGGAGAGAGCAGGGCGTGCGAGCGCATAGCGCTGGGTGACGGCTGGACCAAGGTTAATTCGCTGGTCCAGCAGGGAGCAGACAGCCAATCAGCGCCGCTGTATACAGCGCGCGCTCTGATGAGGACGGAAGGGGCGGACCAGTGAGTGGTCGCGTCCTAGCTGCAGTCCTCAGCGTCAGACGCCGGTGCCTGCCACGCTGCTCCCTTGTCTGCTGTGCCTCTACAGTTCTCTGGAACAGGACAGCAGGACGCTTTCTCTACCTCTTCAGCCTGGATATTATTGAATGCTGCGCTGGGTGAGTGGGGGGGATTTTCTCTTGTGAGACTTCCCCGCTGGAGAGATTATCAGGTGGGCCTAATTCGGGGAAGGTGCGCTCCTCTCCCCCTATTAGTGGGGTGCTTTTGCTCTTGGTGTGGGGTCCTTGTTGGGGGCTCTCTTTGTCTGGCTTATTTCACCTCCTTCCACCTGTGTGTGTGTGTAAGGGGTGTGTGTGCAGCATGGCAACCAAGTCTCAGTCAAAAGCTTCTCCAAAGCTGTTTGTATGCACTAAGTGTGAGCAACAGTTTACGCAGCATGTGAAGGGGGTATCCTTGTGTAAGGATTGCTTCAAAGGGGATGCTGGGCAGAGTCAAGTCCCTATTCTGAACACTGAGGGAGTTACCAGTGTGTTAGCCACTCTGGCATCAGAGATGGCTGCGTCTCGCAGGGACAGGGAGTCATTGCATGTGCAACTGGCTTCCATGTCTGCTGCGGAGCCTACCTGGGCCAGAGAGCTGATTACATCAGTGAAGGCGTTGGTCCAAGCCACTGTGGTGCCTTCTGGGTCCGCAAGTGCTCCCCCTTCCCCGAGGAAAAGAGGTGTTCCTTTATTGTTACAGGGAGATACTTCAGAGGATGAACCAGGGGACCCTTTGGAAGGGGATATGTTTCAGGAGGATCCTATCGATCCTGTGGAGGACGTTCCTCAGGAGGAGGCCCAGGGTATAGAGGCCCTCATTCAGGCTATTAAATCTACCCTCAATGCTAGCGAGCAGGAGCCGCCGACGCAGGTTTCTATTTTTGGGAGGTCTGCTAAGGCAGTGGTCACCTTCCCAGAGTCTATGGAATTGGAGAAACCTCTTCTGGATATTTGGAGGTCTCCAGAAAAAAAGTTTCAGTTATCTAAGCGGTTTAAGGCCTCTTACCCATTTGCTCCGGAGGCTAGGGCAAAATGGGAGACTGCGCCGTTGGCAGACGCGTCAGTGTCAAAGCTTTCCAAGAAAGCGGCACTTCCCATTCCTGGGGCAGTGGCCCTCAAGGAGGCGCCAGATAGGCGTCTGGAGGCGGGGCTCAAGCAGATTTTTTCAACCGCAGGTGTCTCACTTCGGCCCATTCTTGTGATCTCCTGGGTCAGTAGGGCCATGGAGAAATGGGCGGAGGATTTGTCAAAGGGTCTGAATGATCAGGGTTCTTCTGAGGAGTTCATTCAGTTAGCAGAACAGATGCGGGAATCTGCGATGTATATTGGAGAGGCTGCAAGGGATTCTGCGGCTCTGGTGGCAAGGATTTCTGCTCAGTCCATTACGGCCAGGAGGTCATTGTGGCTTAAGTCCTGGCAAGCGGAGGCGGACATTAAAAGGGCGGTAGAGGCTCTTCCGTTTACGGGAGAGGTCTTATTTGGGCCGGAGTTAGACAAGTTGATTTCTCTGGCCACAGGAGGCAAATCAACTTTCCTGCCTTCCGCGGCCCCTCCTCCCAAAAAGCCTTATCAAGGGCCGGCTTTTCGCTCCTTTCGGGGTGCACCTAAGTTCAGAGGTAAGTCCAGAGGATCCTTTACCGCTTCTCGTGGCAGAGGCAGAGGGTTTGGTGGAGCAACCATTTCCTCAGGACCAGCCGCTCGGCGCGCAGACGTCAAGCAAACCGAAAAGCCCGCAGCATGACTCCCAGCCCTCCTACCTGGGGGATCCCAGAGTAGGGGCTCGCCTGTTGGACTTCCGGCAGGCCTGGGAGGGGTCTTGCAAGGACAAGTGGGTTCTGTCCGTCATTGCGCAGGGGTACAGACTGGAGTTTTCCGGTACTCCTCCTCACCAGTTTTTTACAATAGGTTTGCCTCACATGGAATTGAACCGTCAGTTGCTTCTTCAAGCAGTACAGAAGCTGTTGACCGCAGGAGTTATAATGCCGGTTCCTTCCGAACAACGCACAGAGGGGTTTTATTCTCCCCTGTTCCTGGTTCCGAAACCGGACGGTTCGGTTCGACCAATATTGAATTTAAAAGCTTTAAACGAATACATCACGTACCACAGATTCAAAATGGAGTCTCTTCGTTCTGTGGTTGCAGGGCTGGAGCCGGGGGAATTTTTAGCATCTTTGGATGTCAAAGATGCTTATTTGCATATTCCCATTTACGTCCCGCATCAGAAGTTTCTTCGCTTCGCGATAAGGGATCTCCATTTTCAGTTTCGGGCTCTGCCTTTTGGCCTTTCATCGGCGCCACGTCTGTTTACCAAGGTAATGGCAGTGATGGTAGAGTTGCTTCATTCTCTGGGAGTAAAGATCGTTCCTTATTTGGACGATTTACTGATCAAGGCCGAATCCAGGGATCAGTTGACGCAGGCGATTCAGGTAACCTGCCAGACGTTACTGAACCATGGCTGGATCCTCAACTACCAGAAATCTCAGCTGAATCCTTCAAGAAGGATTGTATTCCTGGGGTTGATTTTGGACACGGAGGTTCAAAAAGTTTTTCTGCCTTGGGAAAAGATGTTGTCCCTGCAGGAGTTGGTTCGGCAGGTGCTTCGACCTCGGAGAGTGTCGGTGCACTTATGTATTCGATTGCTGGGCAAGATGGTAGCCTCGTTCGAGGCTCTTCAGTTCGGCCGTTTCCATTCAAGGACCTTTCAATTGGACCTGCTCAGGAAGTGGTCGGGCTCCCACTTGCACATGTACAAGATGGTGGTTTTATCGCCTTGCAGCCGTCTCTCTCTCCAGTGGTGGCTACTGTCGGCCAATTTGTTGGAGGGCCGACGGTTCGGAATCTGGGATTGGACGATAGTCACGACCGATGCCAGCCTCCGGGGCTGGGGAGCTGTTGTGTTGGGACAGCACTTCCAGGGTCGTTGGTCGTCTCAGGAGGCGAAGCTATCTATAAACATCTTGGAGCTTCGCGCGATTCGTCTGGCCTTGTCCTATGCGGACGGGATCCTCCGGGGGAGGGCGATTCGCATTCAGTCGGACAATGCCACGGCTGTGGCTTATGTGAACCGGCAGGGCGGAACGCGCAGTCGCGGAGCTATGCAGGAGGTGCGTCCAATTCTGCAATGGGCAGAGCGGCATGCTCTGGCCTTGTCAGCGGTCTTCATTCCCGGGGTGGACAACTGGGAGGCGGACTATCTGAGTCGCCAGGATGTTCACCCTGGGGAGTGGGCCTTACATCCGGAGGTATTTGCCCAGATCGCCCACCGATGGGGGATGCCTCAGGTGGACATGATGGCCTCCAGGAACAATCGGAAGGTGCGGCTGTATTGTTCCAGGTCTCGGGATCCAGAGGCGGTAGCGACGGACGCGCTGACCGCGAGGTGGAACTATTCCCTCATTTATCTGTTCCCTCCGTTGCCCTTGATTCAGTTGGTACTCAGAAGAATCAAGCGGGAGAGGTCCACGGTCATCCTGGTGGCACCGGATTGGCCTCGTCGTCCTTGGTATGCCGACCTTCAGGGGCTCCTGATAGATCATCCATGGCAGCTACCTCTAAGGGACGATCTTCTACAGCAGGGGCCGTTCGCCTACCAAGGCTTACGGCAACTTCGTTTGACGGCATGGCTGTTGAGGCCGCACTGTTGAGCAGACGAGGAATTCCTAAGTCAGTGATTCCCACTATGATAAGAGCCAGGAAGGAGGTTACTTTCCGGCATTATTATAGTATTTGGAAGGCCTATGTAGCGTGGTGCGAGTGCCGTAAATTGCCCACGGCTGTTTTTTCTTTGTCTCGGTTGCTGCAGTTTCTGCAGTCCGGGTTTAAGGCGGGTTTGCGCCTAGGGTCCCTTAAGGTACAAGTGTCTGCATTGTCAGTTTTCTTTCATCGGCGTCTTGCCGTCGTTCCTGAGGTGCAGACGTTTCTGAGCGGGGTTCTCCGCCTTCAGCCCCCAGTGCGGGCTCCGGAGGAACCTTGGGATCTTTCCTTAGTTTTGGACTATCTTAAGTCAAGTGTTTTTGAACCCTTGGACTCTATTGATTTGCGGTTGTTAACTTGGAAAACGGTGTTACTGCTCGCGTTGGCATCGGCACGCCGGGTGTCCGATCTTAGCGCTCTTTCATGCCGGTCTCCCTACCTGGTGTTTCATCCGGACAGGGCTGAGCTTCGGACCAGGTTGGATTATTTGCCTAAGGTGGTTTCATCTTATCACCTAAATCAGCCAATCGTGGTTCCAGCTCTTACGGGAGATTCCGCCTCGCTGAACGTGGTCCGAGCCTTGCAGGTGTATGTGAATAGGACCAAGGATCTCAGAAGGTCGGATTCACTTTTTGTCCTTTATTCTTCGGCAAAGCGGGGTTGGCCAGCGTCTAAACAGACTCTGGCTAGGTGGATCTGTCTCACCATTAAGCAGGCTTATCTTCATGCTTCACAGTCACCGCCAGTCAGGATTTCGGCCCATTCCACCCGTTCGGTGGGGCCTTCCTGGGCCGCTGCCAGGGGAGTTTCCCTGACACAGTTATGTAGGGCGGCCACTTGGTCGGGCCCTAATACTTTCGTTAAGTTTTATAGGTTTGACACCTTTGCGGCCTCTGCCTCCAGTTTCGGCCGTGCGGTGCTTCAGGATGCCCAGTGCCTTCCCACCCGTGGGGATGGCTTTGGGACGTCCCCAGCGTAGACTTCAGTGTCCCCAAGGATGAAGGAGAAAATAGGAATTTGGTACTCACCGTTAATTCCCTTTCTCCGAATCCGTAGGGGACACTGAACACCCTCCCGGCACTGTTCAGGTCTAAAGGGGGGGTTTATTTTTAGCGCATGCAGTTATGTTTGGTTATGCATGCGTCTGGGTGTTGGTGACAGCCTGCTGAGTAGTATGGTTGTTCGTTTTTGTTAATGTCTTTCTCTCTCTCTCTCTATTGGGGATTCCCTGGTCTCTCTTCTCCTCTCGGGCACGGTCAACTAAGACTGAGGTCTGAGGGGGGGAATAGAGGGGGAGGAGCCATACCACAGTTCAAGTTTCTTAAAGTGCCGACTCCTCCGATACACCACTCTATTCCCCAGCGTAGACTTCAGTGTCCCCTACGGATTCGGAGAAAGGGAATTAACGGTGAGTACCAAATTCCTATTTTTATCACGTTTGAAGCTTAGTGCATCTGACCCTTACAGACATGTTGGTACTCAAAGGGTTAATGTCTTGTGAATTGCTGATTTGGAAAGCAGCATTAAGAAATAGTAAATGTTCATGTAACTGGCAGTATTAACGCACAATTTACTTTTAAAATAAAACCCTTGAGGTAAAAGGATCTTTGAACCAGAGTAACAATCTACAGCCTGATAATGCAAGTGTGTTGCACATTCCCAAATTGTTCTCATATGTGACATAACTTCAGACAACATTTGCGAGTAATGTCCCCCATACACTTGTCCAATTTTGGCCTCTTTTCACTCGATCTGATGGATCGGGGCAAAGAAATCTGTTGAAAAGTTTCCAAATTGGAGATGTTTGATCTGATGTGCAGACCCGTGCGCACTGGTTTGGAGTTCGGACCGGCTGCACATCCAAACTCAAACTCCACCCCCCTTTCGGCAGCGGGAAATAGGATCGCATAAGATATCTGGGCGGTTAATGTGACATCTCCCCTCAGAGAAGTCATATAATTGTTTTTTTCGCCAGGTGTGAGGTAAATATTAAAAGCAGCACTAACATTAAGTGTAAAGGCCCATACACCCTGGCCGGCTTTGAGCAAACCTGCTGTTTTGAGCGACTTTTTGCTCTAAGCCGCCCAGGGTGTATGGCCCGGCGATGAGTGCTGCTCCCGCAACATCACCGGGAAAGCCGGTCATCTGCTGGTTATACCAGCAGGCGAGCGGCTTTCAGGACGGCTTTGCATAGCGCTCCGCTATGCAACGCCGTCCTCCCCCCTCCATCGGCGCCGGGCAGGGGGAAAGCCGCTCAGTGTGTATGCACACTGTCACATTTTAAATAAATCCACAGGTGACCTGGAAAGTGTGAACTGTTGGGGGTACTTGAGGATTGGAGTTGGAAACTACAAATATAAAACATATCCCTAAGGGGTCTATCCATGAAGCACTGAAAAGTGTTGAGAAGTGCCCAAGTGGAAAGGTTGCCCCTGGCAACCAACCAGCTGCTATTTATAACTTTATAGAATCCACTTGATAAATGTTACCGCAAAGCTAATGGTTTGTCATAACCAACTTTTACTTATGGTACTTGTGAATGATGCCGATTTTGTCCTTAAGTTTAGTTAACTTAAGGACACCCGACCGACGCGATGCCCGCGATCTCCCAGACAGTAATGTTAAAAGACGTGATGGACCCGATTTCCCATAGACAGCAATGTTAAAATAAAATGACAATGTGAAATTGGCCATTTCGCATTGGATATGTTTTTAAAAAAAATGTTTCATGGCCCCCCCACTACCGTTAACACCACCCCGCTATTGACGCCAACCCGAAGCGTGGCGAGCGCAGCAAGCCCGCGAGGGGCGGCGGTACGCGTCCTCCGACCTTTTCATACCCCTACTATCCACGTCGGCGTGGAGTTGAGAATAGAATTGTGTGGCGAGCGCAGCGAGCCACCGATCCCGAAGCGTGGCGAGGGGACGCAGATACCTTGCGGGCTTCACAGGTGTCAGCGTCCCCTCGCTGCGCTCGCCACACTATTCTATTCTCAATTTGAGATTGGATTTGTATATAAATATGTTTGCAGACCAATGTCAGCGGGTCAGTGCGGGTGCAAGACCTGCGGAATGGGAGTTACTAGATTGCCCGCAGCCCTATCTTAGCAGCAGCATGGTTGACATGTTGCAGGGTTTGGTGGGCTGCAACCAGCACCATTCTTTATACTGATGGTATGTCACCAGTCTGAGGGCACATTGGGCCCAGTCAGCATTGTTGGGTGCAGACTTCCTTGACTCCTCGATCTAGACCAGTGGTTCCCAACCTTTTTTCTCTCCCGTACCCCTTGATTAGGCTTTTCATTTTTAAGTACCCCTCCTCTCATTTGAAATATGGACAGTACTTAGCGGTATGCGGATCCTTATGCATGTCCTTATATTAAGGAGGAGCGGAGGAGTAGTATACAGCCAGGAATCATGCCATTCTGTGTCTAGACACTGGTTGTGTATTATCTCCAGGATTCCCGCTAACACCTTCACCTTTGTCAGTGCTGGGCAGATGACTGCTGATGTCTGAGGGCAGTATGGGAAGCTCCCAGTGGATTGCTGGTCAGGCATATGACACAACATGATTTGTCTCCATGGCAATGGGTCTTCTTCAGCCATCAAAAGACCTTTTCATCATCCGCCATTACCAATATTATTGTCAAGTACCCCCAACTGGTCTGCAGAGTACCCCCAGGGGTACTAGTACCCCAGGTTGGGAACCACTGATCTAGACCATTGGGCTTTTGCTTGTACAGACAGACAGTGGTTTACGGTCATCATGAGTTACAACATGGTGGGGAGCCATATATGTCCTACAGCTGCCTCCTTTATTCATATGGAACCGCATAGCCGCTTCCCTCTTGTGCAATTCTGTATAAATAAGAATTAGGGGTCCGATTCTGGATCACACTTAGTAAACCAAATCCGGCCCCTGCCCCGTTGGTCTGGGTTTGACATGCGCATTTCTGCACATGTGCAAACCCCGACTTAGAATGGCCTTCCCGCTTTATGATGTCACTGGGCCGTTCGCAGCGGGGAGAGATGTGGGCAATGGTGGCGTTGGACCATGGGAATACCCAGCGGTTCATGGGCCTTCTAATTGGAATGTGGGTGGTAAAAAGTCCTGGCACCAACAAATGTCAGTCTCCACTGACTTAAATTTGCAAAAGCAGGAGAAGCCATTTGATGGTCGGCAACCCATCGAATGATTTCTAATGCTGTGGCACATGCGAGGGGGTGTGTCTTCTTAACACATCCCCTCCCATGGTTGCAAGGGAAACCAGGGGGCCGGGAGGTATTTGCCAGGGCGGCCTCACAAGAACTTAGCCATTACTGACCTAGGGGGTCAGTGATGCCAACCTTAACACTCCAGCTGTTGTTGAACTACACATCCCAGCATGCCCTGCTACAGGTTTACTATGTGGCCATGCCAAAACTGATGCAGGGCATGCTGGGATGTGTAGTTCAAGAACAGCAGAGTGTCAAGGTTAGCTATCACTTCCCTAGGTCCATAGAACGCAGCATACAGCCCACGTAGAATCAGGCATGTTTGTAGTGTGAAAAAATACACTTCTGTATGGTATGTGCAAAGCAATTATGTATACACACACATACAGCTGATGCCTTTTTCCTTACACGCTTGATACCAGGTGAGGAGCAAGGGCTGGTAATGCTGGCACATTAGATTATGGTCACATAACTCAGCCCAGGACAGAGGCACATATATCTGTGCCAGGATGCAGAAATGATCCATATACTAAATATCATATGTATAATGATACAACACACTGCATAAAGCATTATCAATATGTACAGACAAACAATATATTGTTCAACTAATCTGCACATCAGCTACAATGAGAGGAGCAAAAACAATGTTAAATTAAATTAAATAACTGTATGCTGAGTGACACAGAACACCTGTGCAGTGTTTGTATGACCTCCCCGTACTCGCGTGGGTTTTCCCCGGGTGCTCCGGTTTCCTCCCACAATCCAAAAATAAACTGGTAGGTTATTTGGCTCCTAATAAATTAACTCTAGATAGAATGTCTTTGTGTGCGTGTACATGTGGTAGGGAACATAGATTGTAAGCTCCTCTGGGGCAGGGACTGGTGTGAATGTTCTAATATTCTCTGTAAAGCTCTGCAGAATATGTGTGCGCTATTTAAGAAACTGCTAATAAATATATAAATAAATTACCCTGCTTATGTAGTAAGATGATGCACGAGCTAAGCTGACTAATCAGATTTGGTTGTAGACACACGTGTGCTTTAATCTCAATGATTTGGCTGCTTAGTGCTTAGGTTAAACAATTGGAAGTCACAGGAATTGCACTGCAATCCTGTACCGGCAGATGCCAGAAATGTGTGAGCAGTTTTACCATCTGTGCCAAGTGGCATTTGGACAGAGCAGATCATATTAATTTCCTCTACAACTAGGTGGAACTATTTTCTTTTTCCTTTTTAAAACTTCGCTCAGCACTTCTAGAGTGTTTCTAAAACACTTGTGTAACACAGACAGTGCGTGTTTTCCATGTACTCTAATATGACAACGTAACACACCTGTCCTACACCTAAAGACCTCAAAATATTCCCAATAACTGGAGTCCCAGCATTTCTTATGTCTATACAAGTAAATGATCCATTTCATGTGTGCGACACGCTCCATACAAAGCTCATGAGTAAAATATTAAAGAAAGATCATTATCCCTGAGATAAATAATGCACCATCCCTGGCAACAGATTTATGGTCCTGTTTTGCTAGTTATTTATGCCATAGTGGTACTGATGTTACTATTCAGAAGAATCAACAACTTGGTGCAGTATTTGAATTTGGTAATATCATCCAATTCCATATTCTGCCCACTTTGGACAGTGCTCAGATATAAGAGCTTTGTAAGTGTACTGTATGTGACAAGTTCAGACACAGATGTGATCAGGCAGATGGGAACAAAGTTTAAAAAGAACAAGGACTAACTGTGCCCATACACTGAGTGGGGCAGATTTTGCCCAATTCCAACGGATCAGGCATAGAAGTCGGCCCAAATCGGATGTATTTGACATCCCCTCCAACCCGATACGCGGTCCCATGCGCATCAGATCGGATTGGGGAGGTTGGACAGGTTGCACATTACATTTATCGGATCGTTCCAATCAGTGGCACATCGCGGGTGCTTTTTAAGCACCTGCAATGTGTTGAGTCCAACCCTAGGTGGGTGCCAGCAGCGCTTCATGTGCAGCGGTGGGTCCATGAGGTGGGGAGTGTGGTCCATGTGCCGGCTAAGAGCTAGTAACAGCATTTTCCGGGAGGTGGTGCAGGAAATGGCTGGTGGAGTTAAAAAAATATTTTGAAAAGACTGGCTGGCTGGTTATTGGCTTAGAGAATTCTATCAGCCAATCAGAGTCCTTCCAGTCTTTATTATATTATTTCAAATTCACCAACTGCTGCTAGCTCACAGATGCCATTCCAACCCCCAGACGCCGCTGCCCGCCCTTGTCAGCTCCCTAGGAGTTTTTATTACATGCAATTAATTGCATGCTCACAAACAATGCTATTTCAATATTAATGAACCCTCCTGGAGAGCTCAAGGGGAAAACAGGTCTGACTTGTCCAAAGGACAAGTCTGACTAGTGTACGGGGGCCTTAAAGCCCTGTACACACGGGGCGATTTTAGCCAATATCGCTGAGTGACCTTATCACTCTGTGTGTACTGTGTGATAAATCACTAGGTGCATGCTCCCGTCGTCAGCCCTTAATGGTTGCAGAAGCATGCAACTATGGCTAAAAACCGATGGTCGCTGGTGCACAATGCATTGCACCAGCAACCAGTGATTTGTAATCAAAATAGGATAGAGGTTAAAAAAAAAAAATTGCTTGCAATTTTCAGCCAAAGTCACTGGTTGCTGATGAAAACGGTACATTGGTCGCTGAGCAATATATTGCTAAAGATATTAAGCCAAAATTGCTCAGCGACCATATTGCATACCTAAAAGAAATATTTCAGAAAGCAACAACACTACCAGTTATTAATAGAAACACTTTCCTATCAGTTTCACCATAATAGTGGGCTTCATTCTGAGTTGAATATATCTCTTAGCACGGACGCAAAAAGGGAGTGTTTGTATACAGCGCGTGCGTCTCTGTTCTATGCGGTCACACAGAACTTGACTGGATCCATCTATGAAATAGGGCAGTGGTTCACAAAGATCAGGATCTCACACAGTTCACATTTTCCAGGTCACCCGGCTGATGCACAGGCGCACTCATTACTCACTGACACATTTTGAAAAAGAGCCACAGGTGGAACCAATTATTTCATGTACAATCCGTGGCTGAGTTTGAGAACCTGTGAAATAGGGCAGATCAGGGCAGGAACTGGGCACGGACAATATGACTGCACATAACAAGATGTGGGAGTTTTATGGGCAGGTCCTCAGCATGTAGGAAAAAGCCTACTGAGCTTCCAATTCATGCACACAGGACAGGGAAGTCAGTTTCTGATGGATACACCTAATATAGGACTGGTACAAGTGCCAATACAATAGATGACAGTTGCTGCTGGTGTTAAATAAACGTGCAGCACTAGTTTCCCATTGTACGCTCGCATTAGCAGAGGGTAGTAATCCTGGTGTCAGTGGCTGTACACCGCTACAGTAATTTTGCATGTGCAGAATCAGCCACTGTGTGTACTTGTCAGGGAGTACATTTTTTGAGTCACACGAAATGATTGGAAGTATGGAAAAAAGCTGCTATGTTGTGTCTACTGAATGCAATGTATTTCCACTTGACTCCTGCCAAACATATCTCTCTCTGTTGTCTAGCAGTAGGCATGCAGGCACACACAGGCATCACAACTGAAAAAGAGTACAACAGGTAGGCAGTGTAAAATTGTATTAACCTAAGCAAAAGGCTAGAGCCCCAGATAACACAGATACACGCTATTGGACTAAATGGAAACAGAATGTACAGACTCTTCCAAAACATTGCTCTGTACAGGTCATTTCTATTCTGTGTGACAAATAGGATGGAAGCTAATAACGAAAATAGAACTGTCTTTAGGACTGCTGATCCCAGTGACTGCCCGGGTGCTGGATAACACTCCAACAGTCGGGATCCAAACTCACAGGGGCTATACGACCCCCCCAAACACGGAGAATAGAACCTGTGAAGAGCCCCGGAAGCAACCAAGCCGGCTGTGTGGCGAGCGCAGAGAGCCCACAAGGGGCCCTTTCCGAGTCCTGGCAGAGGGGTCCAGGGCCACACATCAGTTAACCAGGTGCCTTCTCCATAATCGGATCAGCTCACTCTCGGTGAGCCCAGAGAACAGCAGCAATGCATACTACAGCAGCTCTATTATAAAGGACACTCGAAATCAGACCAAACGAGTGGGATGGAGCAGCCATCACACCAGAAGCCACATTCACAATTGGGAGTAATTTCAACTACAAAGTGCAACGTACTGTATTACCCTACAGTACGTACTGTATTACCCTACAGTAAGTACTGTATTACCCTACAGTATGTACTGTATTACCCTACAGCACGTACTGCATTACCCTACAGTACATACTGTATTACTCTACAGTACGTACTGTACCCCCCTACAGTATGTACTGCATTACCCTACAGTACGTACTGTATTACTCTACAGTACGTACTGTACCCCCCTACAGCATGTACTGCATTACCCTACAGTACGTACTGTATTACCCTACAGCACGTACTGCATTACCCTACAGTACATACTGTATTACTCTACAGTACGTACTGTACCCCCCTACAGTATTTACTGCATTACCCTACAGTACGTACTGTATTACTCTACAGTACGTACTGTACCCCCCTACAGTATGTACTGCATTACCCTACAGTACGTACTGCATTACCCTACAGTACGTACTGTATTACCCTACAGTACGTACTGTATTACCCTACAGTACGTACTGTACATTCAAACGAAAAAGAGCAGCAGAAATGTATGAAAAGCTTTGCAATCTCCCAAGCAGCCTTAAATACTACTGAATACAGATTTTAAATGAGAAGTATAACATAAAAAAAACACCTGGTTTAATGGACACGTTGCTGATCAGAAATAAGGGAATGCGGACAATGCGGACCTTAATGAGATCTGCATAGAGCTACTGGATGCATGGTTTAGATTACAGAATGTTACAGCTTTGTTTGAGCCCAGTTTTTGACCCACCTCTTGTAGGCAAATCACTGCATATAGTCCGTCTATAGTCTATACAAAGCACTGGATCTTACAGCCAACGCTCCAAATGTCATTAAGCATAAACAGCTGTAAATATATATATATATATATATATATATATATATAAATATGATACGTCATTATGTCACGAATACCTCCACTTGTAAGGATTTTTGCTATGTAACTTTGAGAGGGTGTGGTACAACTGACAAATGCCTAGGTCAGGGGTTCTCAAACTTGGTCCTCAGGACCCCACATAGTTCACGGTTTCCAGGTCACCCAGCAGGTGCACAGGTGCATTCATTACTCATTGACACATTTTAATAGATCCAGAGGTGGAGCTAATTATTTCACTTGTGACGAGACCTGGAAAACATGCACTGTGTGGGGTTCTGAGGACAGAGATTGTCGACCTAGACCACAGGGTCTCAATTAGTGCTTCGGCCAGGTGCCTTGCTCTGCTCGCCACATTGTACCATTCCCAATGGGAGCGCACATGGATGGTACAGTATGAAAAAGTCCAAAAACATGAAAAAAAAAATCAGGAAAAATCTCATGTACTGAGCGTCACCATTTTGCTGGTCGGCCTTTGTTAATGTTGACCTTAGACATGCATGTCAGCCATCTGGATACCACTCTGATAATGGCATAACCTTGGATACAATCAGGAGCTCCCCCATTACTCCAATCATTTACATGGGCACAGTACAGCACCGCAGATATCAGCAATGTTTAGGCAATGGCTGTGTTGGTGTTACACAAGCTCTTCCCCTGCACCCGCCAAACTGTTTACAAAGCACGGTACATGCCATCAAGTCATCTTTCAGGAATAAAGTCAAATAGATTATGCTTAAAGCAGCATTGCGAGACAGCTGTTGTGGTATAGGCTTGTTGCTAGGATACATTGCAAGCTATTAGAGACATGTTGTTCTGGCAGAGAGCTTCATAATAAAGATAAACATGTAAATATGTAAAAAAAAAAAATATATATATATATTATTATTAATATTTATTTTTTATCAGTTGACAAAAGTCCCTTTAAGGTTCAGCCATTGCTTATAATCAGTGGAAGCAGCTATTTTGTGAGCTGAACCAGTAAGTCACAATATTAGTCAGAGAATTCCTAGCGGCCCGCTTCTTCTACGGCACCAAGCTGTAGAGTCAGGCGGCTGGCTTTGTACCAGAAGGGGCAATTCAGACCTGATCATACAGCTGCAAATTCGCAGGCTGGGCGATTATCGGTAGACTGCTCATGCCTATGGGTCGTAGCGCACATGCGCAAGGCTGTCCTGTTATAAGTACGTTAATTGACAGAAAGTCAGCGTCTGAGGGTGGTAACCAGCTGCTTTCTGGGAGTGTCAAGGAAAAGACAGGCGTGCCCAGGTGTTTGAGAGGAAGGTGCACGACACCAGCCCCAATCCGAATACATCTATCACAGGAGTTGTGCGCAGACTGCACACACTGGTGAGCGGTTTGTGAATGGGTTCTCAGCTATTGCCGATCCAGATAATTTAAGCAAGTGCCGCTAAACAATTCACATGGGGTGGCATTTCTCTCCAGCAAGCCTCTGCAATTTAGCAGAGCAGTGATCAGGTCTGAACAAACCCCCAGAGTCAGGAACATGGTGCCTGTGCCTTGTTCTCTGGAACACCTGCAAATACCCATTTTCTTGGGGATTCCTGTATGCAACACTGGTGGGAGTAAGTATAACTGTAAGGGTGCAGGGTGTGCGGTTGTGGGTATAGACAACTCAAGGTCTCTTCATGTTGCTAAGATGCCAGTAAGTACGGTAATACTGAGGCATGAATAAACTGTAGATCCATTAATTTTGGTTCAATTCTCAAATTGTCCACCTCCACTAAGTTTCGGCATCAGGACCATTTTCACAAAACCAAAATGACCGCATACGGGGTTAGCCAAGTAAAGATACTGTGCGGTGGTGCTTATTTTTGTTTTTGTTTTATACGCACACAAAACAACCTGTGTTGGTCACATGACAGTCATTGTAAAAAATAAAAATCATTTGTACAGTGGCCCTTTAACCCGCTTACAATATACAGTATATAGATATGTACATACACACACGGGCTTAAGCTTCCGCTCTGGTTACCCATAAACAGCAGGACTTTGTAAAGATACATTTTTCATTTATAATCTCTTACAAAATATAAATATTTTCATCCACCTAAATAACCTATGCATAGACACACTTTGCAATATGTCAGTATGTACTATAGGGAGGGGGTGTAATGTCCTGAACTGTACCAGGAGAGAATGAATGACCTGGTCATATTTCTGCTGCAGAGTTGGTCATTTTAGGTGTCCGACAGTCCCTCGGTATGTGGGATCTGGTTAGAACATCAAGGTGATCCAGCACTTTAATCCCTTCAGGGGAGAGGACATGCAACGCATTCAGAGTCCACCAGTCCTGCGATCTGGTCCTCTCACTAAGTCATGAATCATCCAGAGTGAGGAGCAAAAGGCAAAATGGAACGAGTATAATGTACAGAAGTAAGAATATGTCTTCAGCATGATTTTAGTCATTGTGGTAGATCTATAGTAGTAGCCACTCATATCCTGGATCCATTGAGATGGTACAAGTTCCAGCCTGATGACATAGGTTTCAAACATAGAGGAGAGGATATGAAGTCTGAAACATTAGATCAGTAGCAATGTTTGTCATACAGGGGGCGCTAGGAGACTCTATGCACATATCATAGCAAGAATAGTGCGTCTTCAGTGTAAGAACATCGGTTTAGCCAGTGTTAGTCGTAATCACTCTGGGAGCTGATCTAAACCTGGATTTAATGTGCATCCATCACCTACCCACAGTGGGTGCCGTTATCTATGGGTCTTACCAATAATTATTTTAAATATTGGTTCATATATGAAGAAATTGCTCCCTCTATTGTGCATAGGCGACAAATCCACTTTAAATACTTTCATGACAAATAGACAAACAAACATATATAGCTATATACACTGAG
Organism: Crinia signifera; assembly: GCF_055691185.1. NCBI lineage: Eukaryota > Metazoa > Chordata > Amphibia > Anura > Myobatrachidae > Crinia > Crinia signifera. The sequence continues at coordinate 215,960,556 of NC_139222.1, read as the reverse complement.
CATGTATATACCAATTCATTAAAATTGCACACACATCCGCATTCAGTAGTCCATGATAAAATAAACATACACACATAAGCATTCACGCACACAATCCTATAGACACATTGGTACAAGTCCAAACCTTGAGTGCAAGCAACGGAAGTGTCCCCATGTAAGAAAACACCAGTCACGCAGTGCGTACACACAGCTGACTGCATGTGTGGTTGTATCAGGGACAGAAACCCTTCCAGCAGCAGAGTAAAAAAAAAAAAAGGCTCTCAAAAAACTTCCAGCTCTGCAGTGTGTTTTCCAGTCCTGAGCTTCAGGCGCTCATATGTGAGCCCGAATCAAAAGGGAGTCCAGGAGTCATGCGGCTGTCCATTAAACGTGCTCTCCAGTCGGCACTTTCTCTACATGGGGAAACAGAATGCAAGGGTTACTTACCAAGACTGACAAACCTGCTCTGTCCTTACAGCTCTGTTACATATACTGAAATATGACACAATTGAGGGAAAGAGATATGTCAATCGCACAGGTCAGTAACGTTTTTATATGGCTTCAAGGACCCTCCTAAATACAGGTATAATTTAGAATAATTTCGTGTAACTAATGAGGGTGTGCTACCATAGGCATGGAGTTAACAGGGATAGAAAAACAGGAAGAATGCCTTTCGCTGGTGCACCTAAGAATAAATTGAACTCATAATACATAACTTTTATTAGGTATACATATAAAATTTCTGCGAAATAAAACCAAGACATACAGCAATCACACTAATAAAAAAGGGGAGGACGTTTCCCTGACTCAGTGTGACCCCCTGATCACCACAGCCCCTATCTGTAAGTGTTATTTGTACCATAGGCAACAGTAAAAGAGTGGGTATTCTCTTGTGTAAGGTGGATTAGCGGTGAGGTTTCTTTTAATAAATAAGTTTCTCACGCACTGGGAGATAGTCACATAGACTCGGGTGAGGCACGCAACTATTGAGGACAATCCTCCGATAGTGCTGCAGTCAGCCCTGGTAGCCGCTTCCGTAACTTTAAGACTAAGAGCTGGTGAACCATGTATGAGGTGTACAGGCTTGCACTTGCCTCGTTCACCCAGCTCACTCAGATAACGCTGAGTCTGGCGCCAGACTAGCGTGTCAGTCACCGGGTGGACCGCTCACAAAGGTTGCGCAGCAGTACAATTCAAAATTTCAACATTGTATGTGGGGAGGGGAAGAGGGGGTTTTACAACACACTGAGTGTGTTAAGACGGTCAGCGTACGCTTCGCAGTGAACGCTTCCTCAGGACTTCAGACACCCAATTACTTTTGTGGTTTATTATAAGCTTAGACATTGACTGAAGAGTATAAATACAGTATAAGCAGTTCAATGGGATGTCACAGGCCTGCTACTCTCTGGTGATGCCCTGTACATTAACTCACAGATACTGTATGTAAGTCAACCACTGAAATTCAGACTTTAGCTATGCTCAGTGATGTAAGATAGAGAAGCACCTCACTTCCTATATACAGAAAGCAATGGACACAATCTTTTCTCATGGTCTTTAACATGATCGACAAACTGAACTAGGACTATTTACATATTGTAAGTACAGGGTCGATTTTCACAACATGCCTCCCCCTCATTAACAATCTTTTGCCTCAGTGTCACCCCTGTCTATTTCCCCCTCACTCGCAGATTGTAAACTCTCCCTCCCTCACTACTATCATCTCCTACTCACAACAGCATATAATCTTCTGTGTCAGAAGCCGATGCTACAGTCCTTCTGTGGATGTTAGAACTGCAAATGCCCCAGTGTTTATACAACTTGCAGGTCTAACAGTGTCCTGAGCATTGTTAATAAATAGGCCATCTAACTAATGGAAAGGGATGAAAAGAAAAAAGGGCCAAGGGCCAACACACAAGAATATGTATTAAGCTTGGTGATGTGATAAAGTGGCCAGTGACAACACAGCAGCCTATCCGCACCTATCATTTTTCAAACCCAGCTCTTAACGTGACAATAAGGAGCTGATTGGCTGGTGCATTATCACTTTCCACTTTATCACTTCACCAGGTTTAACAATCAATATCCAAATGTTAGCTTGGCCACACAGTAGAATGAGGGTACTATGCCAGGGTAGATTCAAAATATCTAGTACTGTAACTACACTGAACCCTGGCGTGTGAATATATGTTCTTCATTAGCAAATCCCTCCCAGTGTCTTAATGTCAGTTTTCCATGAAAAATACATACTTACTGTGAAACAATGGTGTAGATGTTTTTGCAAAATCTAAAACCACAAGCCCTGCCGCACCTACTTTCTCCTCACTTCCTCATATAAATCAAGTGACTGAATAACTGACTCTAGCTCAGACAGGAAACGTCTCTACACATTCTAGTTTATTGGTCTCGTGATGTACCCGGACACAGGAGAACAAGTGCTTCTTTTGTTTAACAAAAAGAGAAATTGGCTAGGACAATGGCATTACGGACGCTTTGTGGTGCCATATAAATAAAGAAAAATAAATATTTTGATTGTTTTCACTTACCTTCCAGTGATCCCATGGCATTATCTGCCACATGTGTTATAGAGAATCGGGACAAAGAGGTTGGAGAAACACTGAACCTAGACAGCTGAACAGGCAGCACAGGTTTCATGGCAGGAATGGGTATGGGCTCAGGGGCACTCTTAACTTCAGGATTCAGCATGGCTGGAGTGAGTGAGGTTATAAAGGAGGATTTCGCCGATTTAACAGGCAAGGCCTCATCCCACTGGAACTCATCTCCATCTGTGACGTAAGAGAACAAGTATGAGTGATCCTATGGGTTTGGTGTTCTGTTATCAGATACGTACACCCATACTACAAGTATATGCAGCAGTATAAATTGTGGGATGACAAAAGGTAACCAAATTAGCATCATCTACCCATCTCAGACACCCACAACTCCCTCTGCCCTCCCCAACAATGCTACTCTTGAGAAGAACATTCACTATTGGGTACAATATAGGCAGCTCACACTCTGTTCTGTTCATAGTCTGATTTATTTTCTGTTTTGGATGTGTAGAAAATATAATAAAATCGCCACTCTGCCTATCATTACAGTAGCAAAATTAATTCCCAACCTCCGATTGACGACCTGGAGGGCATGCGGGATCGCCTCCCTGGGCGACGTCCTGGATGCTCACTCCTTGGTCCCTTTCTCCTCCCTCCAGAAGCAATACTCACTCCCCGAATCGGAAATATACCACTATATGCAACTTGCACATTGGTGGAAAACCCACTTCCATACCTACTCCTCACCAAATGCCCTCTCCCAGCCAGCCCTCTCTAGACCTAACATGGTAGGACATTTCATTTTGGTACAAAGGGGACATTTCATTTTGGTACAGGACCTTGGTGACCCCCTCTGTCTTTACCAAGACCACGGCCCATAGAAAGTGGGAGGCGGACTTGAGCGGCCCTCTGTCCCCTGCCCAGTGGCAAAAGATTTTTTTATCCGCCTACACGATGTCCCGATGCCTGAACCACACTGAGATGCACATCAAACTTATTAACAGACTCTATTTAACCCCCGACCGCCTCCACACTTTCTGGCCTTCATGCTCTAACCAGTGCTGGAGGCAGTGTGGCTCTGTGGGCACTATATATCACATCTTTTGGTCCTGTCCAAAACTCCAGGAGTACTGGAAGGGGGTCTTCAATTTGATTTCTACGGTCCTCCAGATCGATATCACCCCCTCCCCGAGCATCGCCTTGCTCCATATATACCCCCAAGATGTTTCAACACAGAAAACATGTCCTTGGGCATATCCTCATTGCTGCACGTGCTAACCTGGCTCAGCAATGGAAACAACCCTCGCCCCCATCCCTCCTCAAGGTTAGCCTGAAGATCAACCACCACTACCATATGGAAACCAACACCCTGCCTACCTCACCCAGCCCTTCCCCCCTCACCCCCGTTGGTCTCCTTGGTTCAAGTACATCACAGACCGGGAAGGAGCCAAACTTCTCCCCTCCGGAGCCACCCAAGATTTACCACAGTTCAGTCTAGTTGAATCTCCAGACGCCCCCCCCCAAGCCCAATGTTACAGTCCAGCTCCCTCCACCCCGTATGAATGTGAGGACCACTGAACTGAAGCGTTAGACAAAACTGTCTGTTGTATAACCACTGTTGGTTGGAATATCATACTCTACCAAATTTTGCATTGTTTATGCCTATGTTGCTTTATTTGGTCACTGCGCAGTGACGTGTTATGGGTTATTTACCAATCTGTATATTATTTGCTTCCGTTTGCTATCCATGTCCCCCCCCCTCTTTTTGATTGTCCCCCCTCTTCTTTTTTTGTACCCCATAAAAATTTCTGTACTAATAAAAATCTATTGATGGAAAAAAAAAGAAAATATAATAATTTTTTTTTTAAAAAGAACATAGATTATGTTACTATGGGCCAGATTCTCTAAGCTTCAAAAGTGATAAAATGGAGAGTGATAAACAGCCAGCCAATCAGCTCCTGTCTGACATTTTTTCTAACACAGTCTGTGACATGGCAGGTAGGAGCTGATTGGTTGGTGGTTTATCACTCTCTATTTTATCACTTTTGAAGCTTAGAGAATCTGACCCTTAGTAACATAGACAGCCAATGAGCAGGCAACGTGTTAGAGAGTATATGATAGTATCACTATATCCCATCTCCAAGCAACTGCAGCCATAGAACAGGGACATGTCCTGGCTAGAAACAGATGCTAATAAGGGTAAAAACTAATTATATTATCTGTTTGTTAGGAGGGTGAGAACAGGCAACTCTACAAAAATCATTTCCTGAATACCTTATTATGCATCTTGCAGCCAGTGGTAAGTGATTGCAAGTGAATAAATGGATGAATATAAACACACACACACACACACACTAAAGGTTTTACAAATAAAAAGGTCATGTTACCCACAGCAACCAATCAGATTAGGTCCGTGGCTTTGACCCAAGTTTTAATTTCTATACCCCTTTCACACTGCACCTTGGTCCTGGGTTATTTCCAGGTTCATCACCTTCACACACAGAACCCATGTCTGCCCTCCATATCACTGCAGACCTGCCCTTGAGGCGGGCCTCCTGTTACACAGCCATACAGCAGCTTTGAAAGGTAATGGGGGGAATGAATAACCCGGTTATACTATTCACACTGCAGCCAACCTGGGTTGGACAGAGGACAAACCATGGTAGCGACCGAGTTAAGACCCTTTAGACTCGTGTAGACTCTTTCACAGAGAAAGTACCTGGGTTGACCCATTTTTCCCTGGCAATATCTCTGGGCCAACTCTGTGTGAAAGGGGTATTATTACCAGGTTACTATAAATAATATCCTTACTTTTACCTAAGAGGTGGTTTTCAGGTTCCTTAAATGACATTTGTTCTACATCCAGCAGGACAGTAGGCATTTCTGGGAATTCTTGCTCTGCCAGATCCAGTGTTGGACTCTCCTATAACAAAAAAAAAAAAAAGGACATGTCCAGAGAAGTCTACAAGTCAGAGATCACAAGGCCCTGCACTGTTTGCATCTTCCAGTTAAATACAGCAATATCCAATTTATCGTACAGGGCGGGATGTATTAATATACATTGCCGCCCAGCCGCCGCGATGCTACCGCATATGTACTAACATATGCGGCTAGCATCGGGGTGCGGTGACAGAGACCCCCACGATACCTGTAATGTGGTGTGCGGGGGTCTCCTTCACATCCCGGTGGCTGTCAGTGTCCCCCTGCGTCTCCTCCTCCCCCTGCAGTCAGATGTCCTCCCGGCTGTGACACCTGCTGGGGGAGGAGATCGATGGAGGGGGGGAGGGGGGGGGGGGGCACACGGACGGCGGGAGCGGGCGGCGATAGAAGCCCATAGGCTTCTATAGGGTATCGCCACTCAGAGATGGCGATACCCTGCCTGGCGGAGACGGGGCGGAAGGGTAATGGTACATAGGAAAATGCAGTAAAACCCCTGTTTTACCACATTTTCCCTTTAGTACATCCCGCCCCCATTCTGCAATAATGCAACATGTTAAATCATACGTAAATGCAAAGTCTTCTCCGGGGAAGTGGTATCTACAGTAGAAGGTGTAAATTTACAAAAATGGGAGTTCTATTTACGATGCCCATAGCAACCAATCAGATTCTATTATCTTCTAAGTGCTAAATAAAGAAGTATAATCTGATTTTCTGGAATGGGCAACATCCCATCTTCAATAGAACTCCCATTTTAGTAAATTTACCCCAAGAATCCAGATTAAGGGGGGTATTCAATCCCAGCCAAAATTTGCCCCAGGTGAAAAAATTCTTCTTTTTAGTATTCAATCACAGGCATTTTTTAGTACATTTTCACCCATGCCTTTTCACCTTTTTCCCCGGCAAAATGACATGAGCGAAAATGGCCACGAATTCGCCAAAACCACGTGAGTTTGCAACAATTTCAGCGACTTTTCAGTGAATCGAATCCCCCCCCCCCCCAAAAAAAAACAAAAAATTCCGCCTGGTTTAAATGAGAATTTTTACACTCATGTTGTGCAGATGGGCTGTACAGTGCAATTATATGGAATCACTATAACATAATATGGTATGTTAAAAAAAATCATGACTACATAACAAGCAAAACATTGTGGGGGTTATTCTGGTTTACTTGCAAAGGCAAATTCACTCTCTAATGAACTAAACCATGTGCACTGCAGGTGGGGCAGATGTATCATGTGCAGAGAGTTGGATTTGGGTGGGGGGTGTACTTCAAACTGATCTATATTGCAGTGTAAAAATAAAGCAGCCAGTATTTACCCTGCACAGAAACAAAATAACACCCAAATCTAACTCTCTCTGCACATGTCACATCATCCCCACCTGCAGTGCACATGGTTTCGTCCATTAGATAATTAATTTGCCTTTGCGTGTGAACCAGAATAACCCCCTATGTGTATTATAAAAATTTAGTTTTACCCCTAGACCACTCATATTCATTACTACAGGAGGAGGATGTGGAAGAACAAAGACGACTATTAGAGCAGAAGATCAAATACACCAACACAATATTAAATATAAGTTAATGCACAAGTTCAGATTTCACCTTGTATTATTTTTACCATCTTATTAAATAATGCCAAGAAGGATTTTCAAAGCAGATACATTCTTACAATGGACAACTGTCTCTTATGGAAACATACCTGATCAAATAAATAGACAGTGACATCATTATAGAAAGACACAGCTTTTTTCTTTCTGTCTAGGTCATTTGCTTCAGCCTGCGGCAAAAAGTTTGGTGTCTTTAGGAGGCTTCGGAGATTTCCGGAGCTGCCGGTATCCGTAATTACAATGGGTATGGTAGCATGTTCCTCCTCACTCTCCTCACTGTGTTCTTGGATGTTATAGCAACGAAGCTCCTCATCAGATTCATCGCTGTCCTCACTCTCTTCATCCTCATCCTCTTCTGGGGACTCGCCTACTCTGCTTTCCTTCCGTATAAGTGGAGGAGAGAGGCATTTAGGTAGATGGGAAGCTCCTAGTGCTTCTCTATTGCAGGATGATTTGTCTTCTTCCTGGAGCCCAGTGGTTAAAGTGATACTACCTGGTGCACCTTGTTTAACTGTGCAAGCTTTAGTCAGACACAACTGGACAGGGGATAGGGTGAAGGTCCTGTGTGAGGCAGGCTCTATCGATGAACACGTATCAGGTTGTTTTTCAACAGAAGAATCTTTATGGCAATCAAGGCCCAAGCCTTCATCCACTGACTCCTCCCTTAATATAAGAGGCGGTTGCAACAAAGAAATATCTATTGGTGCTGGCAAAGAAGGCTGGTGAATTTCTTTCTCTGTATCTGTGACAGAATGTGTTTGTTCACTATTTAAGTCCTCAACACTTTCTGATAAATCTGATCCAGTCGCTTCAAATTCCAGCTTTACACACTGGGAATTCTCTAATTCTTCCTGTTCTCTTTCATTTCTCTGGTCAGCCTCCTCTTCTTCACGGTTGAAAGAGTCATAGTCTGAGAAGTATGCAGAATCCCGGTAGGGATTCTTGGCATCTAGACTTTGTAAATCACTGCTTACTGACCGGGACATTGGCATTTCTCCAGGGTCTAAGCTATGTTCTTGAGATTGAGTCAGCTGGTAATAATCATCAGTCTCTCTATTGTCTTGTGGTTCTTTTAAAACAAATTCTGGAGACTCGTAGTTTTCAGTGTCATAGCCACTGTCCAGAGCTTTGTGCTGTACAAAAGGAGTGTAGGTTCCAAGGCTAAATGCATCACATGAACTGGCTGTGGAGGGCATGTCTAAAGAATCTAAGGAGTCTGGAGTTCCTACTTGCTTCTGCAATGATCTGAAGGATGGAGCGGTGTCATTTCGCTCACTAGAGAGGTCGGTAAACACCCCTGAAGTCAACTCCATTGTGTCTTCATCGTCACTGTAACTGTGCACCTGGTAAAAGTCTTTGGGAAACAATTTCTTAGGGCTTTCACTCTCCTTATTGGGTGAAGCAGAGTTGCTACAGTGATCCTGTGATACGTTTTGTGGAGAAACCTCTTGCGAAACAACAGATAGGTCTTCTATGATTTGAAGGTTGTGTATAGGTTGTGACTGAATTGGGACTTCACAATGTTCTATTAAAATGACACCAAGTGGATCCATTTCCTTTCCAGTGCCTGTGCTATCTGGGGATTCCAAAGGATGGTGAATGTGATCAGAGCTTGATACAATCAGGTCAGTTTGTATTGCCTCTGCTGTCAAAGGGGAGCAATGGCTGGGTAACATATCTGAATTGGTTTCTAACAAGATAGAACATCCTTGTACCATAAGTTTCTCCGCTTTGCAAAACAAATCATCCCTTCTTTCAGGAAGAATGCTGACATGGTCTCCCTCCCCAGAGTCCATAACCTGCCACGATTCAGGACCATAGGGTTCAGCCTCAGTATCCTGGGGGTCTTCAGAGCGGCGATTGCACCAGACACCAGAGTTGTGTTGTAGAGGTTCATTGGAGATGTTATTGTTTGATGAGATGTTTGACGCCCAGTGTGGGGAAAACGTATCAAGGTGAGGGGTTCTCACTGACAAATCTTGTTGATCGTCACCATGCAATAACTGCTCATTTTCTGCTTCAGATTTCATTGCAGTAATCTGTTCTGTACAAGCCTGTTTACGGTCCTCACTTTCTGACTTATTTATCAGTGCTGTCTTTCCCATGCTTAACTGGGCCTGACACAGCTGCATTAAAGATGGCGATGCTCCAAGGGGATCGGCAAAGCCACCCAGACCACCAGTTTCTTCTTTTAAAGAGACCAACTGTTTTTCTTCTGTCTCATCTTCATAAAATGAACAATCACTTTGATTTTTGTCCTCAATGAGTAGACTCTCATCTTCTGCAGAAAAGTCTACTTGTGCCAGCAGAGGCTCCATGGAAAGCTTTACAGATGGACTTTTTTCACTTGTTTGAGTCTCTATCATCGGTCCCTCTTCCTCTTTTACACTGTGCTCTTCATGCTGCGGGCTGTAATCCTGCTGGAGATTGCTGCCCAAAGGTTCCTCAATACGTATGTAATAGTCTCCTGCCACTGAGGGACTACGGGCACTCAGAACAGGCACCACCTCAAGCGGTCGAGACTCAAGGTTGCCATCTTTATTATCAAAGCCAGATGGGGACACACCCAGACTAAGCCTGTCACCATTATTTGTGGTGTAGTACATCTCTTGGTATGGTTGGCAGCCTGGATTCAGTGGGTATTGGTCATGCCGCCCACGCTCCCATTTATACTCAAAGTTGAGCCCCTGGCTAGTTTGAGTCACAGTTAACACATCATCACCATCAGTGTGGAATCCATCCGCAGAGAAGTGCTCCAGTAGAGGGTAAGAGGAGAGTTCGGTCTCATGATGTCCCACACTATCCGTCCCACTTGGTTTCATAGAGTTCCACCGCTTTTCAAACTCCTCCTCCAGCTCGCCAGCTCCTTTGACATTCAGGTAGGAAAGAAGAAGATGTACCTCGTCCACTGTGGGTCTTTGCTCAGGCTGCAGCCAGCAGAACTGCATCACCTCATACCTGAAAGAAAATGCAAAAATGATTACGTGTAACGGTTGTTCATTCAACATTTTGTATTCTTTTTCTTGTTAATGAATAGCTTTCACTAGACCCTTAAAACCACTTAAAATACATATGACTGGACAGCCAATGCAATTCATCCAACTACTGTAGCTCTTCATTCTGCACCTTCCTAATACCGACAGTAATGCATACAGGGATTTTTTCTTATTTCCAAATTACTAGAATGACCAGAATACCTGATGAATAGGGGGGACACTACAACCAGCTGCATATAATTTATGGAATTAGGTCTAAAATGTAAAGGTTCTCTGGAATTTTTTTTATTTTAGAGCAATCGTATAAGAGAGCAAATCCGCTAAATTATAGGAAGTTTAACACATTAAAATCCATGTTACAGATGTTTCTCTGAGCCTGCTTGCAAGTGGAAATGCTTGTTTGGATAGGGTCAATATTTTTGGCAATCCTACTTGAACCTCTTGGAACTAAAATTATACATTTCGTAATTTATTTAATGTAAATGCAACTCAGATACTTGGAGCATATTATTATATCATTAGTCAAGTTCAATTGAAAAGCCATAACAAAAATCCATAAATGATCATTTGAAATGAAAACCACCATTGTACATAGAACCTTTACACAATTGTACCATCACTATCAAACTAGTAAAATTTAATTTAATTTTAAATGAATCCCACATTTCTGAGTGTCTGTGCTGTTGAATTTACCAGTCCCTTATCTGCATAGTATGCCAGGTAAAATGTGGACATAAACAGTCTAAAGGAGCCCATACACGCTCCGTTTTGCGGAGGCTCCGTTCTGTACTATGAGATGCACGCTCCCACGCATCACATAGTACGGTACAAAAAGTATGTGCTGCACATACTTTTTGTACTAGCTACACATCGCATTGGATCGCATTGCATGCACAAGGCATGCGATGCGATGTGTACTATTTAAGTCCCAAATGGATCCGTTAAACGGACCGTGTATGGGCAGCTTTAGACTGCTTAAGAAGGTTAATCTCATAGGCCAGACTGGAGACCCCTTTCTCCTGTGATATCTACACTGGGAACAGCTAGATCTAGTGTGCAGCTGTACATAATGTACCAGAATGATAATAAAATAAAATAAAAAATTGTTACAATAAGAACTGACTGTTTGATAAAGTCAGACTTCTCCAGAGTAACCCATTTCCTGAATACGATCACAATCTGATTGGATGCAAATTGCCATTAGGATCCAGATAGAACATCCTCCCAGCAGCCAGTAACAACACCGTATATACTCGAGTATAAGTCGACCCGAATATAAGCCGAGGCACCTAATTTTACAACAAAAACTGGGAAAACTTATTGACTCACGTGGGACCCTCACTCGAGTATAAGCCGAGGGGGGCTTTTTCAGCATAAAAAATGATCTGAAAAAATATGCTTATACTCCAGTATATATGGTAAGCCTGTTTACAGTCTCACTGGACATTAAAAAAAATACTATGCTCTGAACATTGCGAATTTACTGCTTCTACAATGTCATATCTCTGCCGTAGAAGGAATGCTGGAACTTTCCACTGCGTGTGCATTTTTGCTGCAGCTATATTTGTGAGCATGGTGACTGACCTTTGCCATGTTTCTATGGTTTATAATCCATGATGTATGTTTCTCTAGTGACATATCCAAGCTTCTTGGGTGTTTTTCTGCCAAGAAAATCCCAGATGGTTACTAGTTTCCATGTGGATACGTTTGTTGTGTGTATGCGTCCTCTCCCAGATGTATGTAGCGCACAGTGACAATTTAATCATTGCAATGGAAGAACCATCTTCTGGCAATAATCTTCAGCAGAGCCCATGAGAAGGACTGATAGTTCCTATTATTAAATAACTCACCGTGCTGCTATTTTTAAGACCTCTTATAAATGCAGAGACACACAGTTCTCACCACATGGGCAAACTAGAGATGGGATAAGGCCATTAGGTCGACATGGCTTATGTTGACACATAAAATATGGCAAAGGTCAACAGTGTTGTAAGGTCAAAAGGTCGACAATCAAAAGGTCGACATGCATTTTTCCGGTTTTTTTTTTTTTTAGCGGACATGTGCCAACAGGCGGCATTTCATACCCCATCATCCAGTAGGGGGTGGAGGGAGAACAGAATAGCATGCCGAGCATAACGAGGCACCATGCCCGGATCATGGCAAGTGCAGAGGGCAATGTGAGGAGAACGCAGTACACCATAACTGTGTCCATGTCGACATACAATTTAGATAAGTGATGGCACACCTCATACAGATCTAAATCGCTGCACATTTTATATCTGCCCCATCTGCAGTGCAACATGGTTTTGTCCAGACCCACAGTTACACAGAAGCAGGCCCTGTACAGTATGTTGAGCATATGAGGTCTCCGATGTTTGCAGGTCTCTTACCAGCGGTCTGAAAGCAGTTGCTTGAGCTGCGGCTTAGGTAGTTTAAGCTGTTGTTCCTTAATGACGTAGCTGAGGACCTGGCGGTCAGAGTAGGTGTCATAAGGCTGCCGCCCTAACTCGAACAGCTCCCAAAGTGTAACTCCCAAGGACCTTTGAGGGACAGAATGCTACATATTAGTCATGGACAGTGAGTGACAACAGCTGATTCAATGATTTACATACAATAAATCCCTACTAGTCACCACTTCAAAAAGTCATTGCACTAAATTCTATAAAGAGCAGACCGCAGTCTAAAGGAGATATTCACATGGTTTTTTTTATTGGGGTGCCCAAAGTAGGTGCCCATTAGAGCTATCCAATTGCTGCTCTAAACCAGGTGCTTTATATTCACTGCTAATAACGGCTAATCCCATCTATAGTCCTGGTAAAGTGGCCACAACTCTCATTTAGGGACCTAAACCTGACTGTGAGAAGCAATGTCACTCCTGTGGCTAATGGGGATAACTAAGCAAAGAGATAATTAAATTGCTATGTTTTGCACCCCTAGTCTTAGCCCCAGAGAAAACAAATAATTGTCCCCTTACGTCATAAGTTAACAATTAATCTTCAATCACTTAAGTGAGCAACCGCTACAAGAAACTTGTGCTAACTGGTGACTTGACAGAACTAACTGCTACAATAAAAATGGATTCCCTGTAGTGTCAATAGATCAACATTAAAAGGTTGCCATTCATTAAAAAGTGGCAAGCACAGGGTTGACTGTTCATCATCAGTGCACGCTATTATAGAGGCAATGTCCATCAGTGCACGCTATTATAGAGGCAATGTCCATCATCAGTGCACGCTATTATAGAGGCAATGTCCATCATCAGTGCACGCTATTATAGAGGCAATGTCCATCATCAGTGCACGCTATCCTAGAGGCAATGTCCATCATCAGTGCACGCTATCCTAGAGGCAATGTCCATCATCAGTGCACGCTATCCTAGAGGCAATGTCCATCATCAGTGCACGCTATTATAGAGGCAATGTCCGTCATCAGTGCACGCTATTATAGAGGTAATGTCCGTCATCAGTGCACGCTATTACAGAGGCGATGTCCGTCATCAGTGCACGCTATTACAGAGGCAATGTCCATCATCAGTGCACGCTATTATAGAGGCAATGTCCATCATCAGTGCACGCTATTATAGAGGTAATGTCCGTCATCAGTGCACGCTATTATAGAGGTAATGTCCGTCATCAGTGCACGCTATTATAGAGGCAATGTCCATCATCAGTGCACGCTATTATAGAGGCAATGTCCATCATCAGTGCACGCTATTATAGAGGCAATGTCCATCAGTGCACGCTATTATAGAGGCGATGTCCATCATCAGTGCATGCTATTATAGAGGTAATGTCCATCATCAGTGCACGCTATTATAGAGGTAATGTCCATCATCAGTGCACGCTATTATAGAGGTAATGTCCGTCATCAGTGCACACTATTATAGAGGTAATGTCCGTCATCAGTGCACGCTATTACAGAGGCGATGTCAGTCATCAGTGCACGCTATCATAGAGGCAATGTCCGTCATCAGTGCACGCTATTATAGAGGTAATGTCCGTCATCAGTGCACGCTATTATAGAGGTAATGTCCATCATCAGTGCACGCTATTATAGAGGTAATGTCCATCATCAGTGCACGCTATTATAGAGGTAATGTCCGTCATCAGTGCACGCTATTATAGAGGTAATGTCCACCATCAGTGCACGCTATTATAGAGGCAATGTCCATCATCAGTGCACGCTATTATAGAGGCAATGTCCATCATCAGTGCACGCTATTATAGAGGCAATGTCCATCAGTGCACGCTATTATAGAGGCAATGTCCATCATCAGTGCACGCTATTATAGAGGTAATGTCCATCATCAGTGCACGCTATTATAGAGGTAATGTCCATCATCAGTGCACGCTATTATAGAGGTAATGTCCGTCATCAGTGCACACTATTATAGACATCCATCTGGTAGATTACTTACAGGAAGTGGTTGTGTCGAAGTAAAACTATTCCCTCCTATGATCATAACTTCTACTCTAGAACCATCTTCGGTCATAATATACTACAGTAACTTTTGCATATTTCAAGTGTGTGTGTGTGCTACAGTTTAGTGTTATAGTAGTGACCCATTATGTGTTTTTCCCTACCATATGTTGGTTTTGTACAGTTATTATACACCTGTGCTACGGGGAATAAAATGAACATTTAGGTTATTTAAGTTACATTGTTGGTGCGTTATGTAGTTCCAACACTCTACCTAAATTATTGAGAGGTTTTATTTTTCTTTCCACAAAGTCATTGGCCACAAAGTATTATTTACAAGTGCCACACCCTTGTTCCATACCCTACTGTGCTTTGCACAATGACATTACCCTGCACCTGCAACAATGGTTTATTTGTAAACATCACACAACACAGGGAAGTGCATTGAGACACACACTCACATCACTGAGGATGGGCAGGCAGTGCTCCACCCAGGCCAAGGCAATGACAGAAACTGTTACATGGGTGACAAATAGGAGAGGGAGAAAAAGATAGCTTCTTACCAGATGTTACTGGCCTTGGTCTGATCAACCACCAGCAGGTTCCCATGTACTTCATCAATGAGCTCCGGTGCGATCCATCGCAGAGGAACCCACAGCTGGTCGGACGTCAGAAGGTAATCATCCTGCAAGGTACAAGTACAGCTGCCCGCTCAGAGTCAGACACACTTTCAAGCTTCGTTCCCTGCTGCTGCTTCCTCCTCCACCTCGCCCCCACCCTCCCTGAGGATCAGCAGACGTCTGACTCACCCTGACGGAGAGGTTACAGCGAAGTCCCCTCCTCCCCCTTGAGGCAGAGACGTGCTCTGAGATGGGAGAATGCCTACTCCCCTCCCTTAATCCGGGCAGCGGAGTGCCTCCTCTGGCACAGGCTGGGGACACCTGGCAGGGTGCCAGGTGCTGGCTTACACAGTCATGTGTGTAACACAGTGTCTGAGTGCTCTCCTGTCATACATGATGCAGCAGCTCCGCAACAAGACAACTGATGCTATGGGAATGTGTCCAATCCCTGCCTTTGTCTGCTCTGCAGCAGGTGTACTTACATTCCAATACAAAAACATCAGTTTAAACATAAAATTGAAAGCAATCTTGTTTACAAATTTACAAGAGTATACTGAAAAGCATATTGTAAACAATTCTACTGTATGTTCATTTAGGTTACTTCTTTGTTGTAGAACCACAAAAACCAGCATGCCCTGTCAGATACGGGTATCATATTGTATAGATACATTTTATTGTACAGGTAAAATACAAAATGATCAACATGTGCATTTAAATGGACCATTCTCCTCTTATCCACATCTATAATTTATCCTGTGTCTAGGACAGTGCCGCTGGTGTAATAGCATTACTGCCTAACATGGAGGATATCCACCATGGCCTTAACTGTGTGGAGTTTGTATATTCTCACAAACTCCACACATGCTGGAGTGGCTTTCCTCCAGGTATTCCGGTTTACTCCCAAAATATACTGATATATTAACTACAGTAGGTCCCGATAAAAAAATAATTTAAAGAACCTAAAGTGTTTGTATGTACATGCCTTTAGGGCAGACTAGATAGTCTAAGTCAGGGGTGTCTAAACTTTTTGCGACAGGGGCCAGATTTGGTGAAGTGTAAATGTGTGGGGGCCAACCATTCAGCCTGACATTCTTTGAATCATTAATCACATCAGAATGGTCCCCCAGCCTGTCCTCATTCACTGTATGTCGCCCAGCCTGCCCCTTCACTGTATTTGCCCCAGCCTGTCCCCATTCACTGTATGTCCCCCATTCACTGTATGTTTGCCACTCTGCACCCATTCACTCTGCCTGCCCCCCTTATCTTAATGTCCATCAGTGCCTCCATTCATTGTATGTTCCCAAGCCTGACCCTGCTTCACTCTATGACTCCCATTCACTTTATGACCCCCATTCATTATGTACTCCACTCTGCCCCTAGTCACTGTATGTCCCCCAGCCTGCCCCTGCTCCCCCTTCTCTGAATAGCCATCACTGCCTCCATTCACTGTATGCAGGACCGCCGAGAGGCAGGGGGGGCGGGTACATTTTACCGGGGCCCGGGACTATCAGGGGGCCCGGGCCCGAGGACACACACACACTCTTTTTTTAAAGGCAATTGGTGCGTGTGCCGCGCAGTTCTGTGTAGCGGGACTCGGGAGCGCGGGCGGTGGTAAATTACTAGAGGAGAGGCGAGCGGGTGTTTAATATCTGACTGTCACTGTCAGTGAGGATGTGCAGACACTGACAGTGGCAGAGGCGTCCGGTCCACCGCTGCGGAGCTTCCGTGCAGACTGCAGAGAGAGACTCTCGCGAGATGATTATCATCATCTCGCACTCGCAGGTCTGTCTGTGTATCTGCAGAGTGCAGACGACAGCAGCTGGGACCGTCCGGTGCTAGTACACTACTTCTACTACAGCCTGCACGTGGGTGACCAGGGAGGGGAAGGTGCGGTGGAGCCAGAGGATCTGAGAGCCTGAGGTCACTGTGCACTGACCCAGAAAATTCAGACAGACCCAGTAAATTCTAAAAACGCTGCAGTGCTTCCTGTAAGTACATTTGTCTGACCTGCCTGGCTTAATATATAATTTATATAGGTTCTGACTATCTATGATTGATCTGTATGTGTATATATATATATAGATATATAGATATATAGATATATAGACATCTATATAGATATATAGATAGATATATCTATATAGATAGATATATATCTATATATACAAGCCATTGAAAGGAAACCCACGAGCTGATGTTTCAGTGCTTCTAGGACACCTTTGTCAATGGTTGTGTCCAAATTGAATTTTTTTTTTATATATATATATATATATATAAAAACACACTCCAATTCAATATCTCATTGTGGCCTTGTGGGTGCATATATTTGTAGTGTTCACACTAGGTTTGTAGGCTGTGCCCTGCCCATTTTTCTAACTTGTGAATGCGCCCTGCCCTTATTTTATTACGGTAATGTGCGCCCTTCCACAATCCCCCACCGCGACAGGACTTTGGGGTTTATTCTAGTTCATTCTTTCTGACAAAATCCTTCTTAGATGGACAAAACCATGTGCACTGCAGGGGGGCAGATGTAACATGTGCAGATAGAATTAGATTTGGGTGAGTTATTTTGTTTCTGTGCAGGGAAAATACTGACTGCATGATTTTACACTGCAATATAGATCTCACTTTGAAGAAAAACCCCACCCAAATCTAATTCTCTCTGCACAAGTTACATCTGCCCCACCCGCAGTGCACATGGTTTTGTCCATCTAAGAAGGATTTTGTCAGAAAGAATGAACTAGAATAACCCCCTTTGTTATGTGCAGCTCTTCCTGCTGCCACTGTGCTGAAAGGCCTGCCCCTCTCAGCCCTCTGGTGTCCCCCAGCACCTCCGCCGCTGCAGCTGCAAGTGTATGAGAGCGGAGCGCAGCGCCGAAAACTTCCCCCACCCCTCAAGTGGCTCTTGGCCATTTAAAATGCTGTGCAACTCCTGAGCCAATCATAGCTTGCGTAGCGGCAGCTGCAGTGATTGGCTGCCGGGCCGCAAGCTCCGATTGGCTCACTAGTCAGGCACCATATTTGAAGTGGCTTAGAGCCGCCGGACGGGTGATGGAAGCATGTGGCGCTGCTATCTGCTCTCATACAGTGATGGAGGGGGAGGCCAGACCCAGACTACCGGGGTGAGTCTGCACTACAGGAGGCACTAGAGGGGGCATTTAACAGAGGCATTACAGGGGGCATCAAGCAGAGGCACTACAGGGGGCATCAAGCAGAGGCACTACAGGGGGCATTATTCAGTGGCACTACAGTGGCATGATAGCAGCCTGAAATCAGGATACATATTATAGGTGGTTTTAAATGTAAACAAACTGGTTGTCTTGTATTTTTCTGCATTGATGCTGTGACTGGTGCTCTGCTGAGAGCAGCAGGTCAGCTATTCTAAGTGCCCCCCCATCTAAGCCTTGGGAGTGAACACTATATTTGTATGTCTATATTTGTATGTCTTTATATATACAGTATAGGGGTAAAAGCCGCTCCACTATGGTGAAATCCCACCTTGCGATTTAATGTGCATGCTGTGTACTGCTGCTAATCTTTTCGCAGCGGAGCAAAAATGTCTACAGTAAATCCATTTGTGAGACACTCCCTATGGAATGATTTTTTTCACCGGTCACCACTGATCGCAAGCTCTGAGTAGCCAGGGATTTACTCGGCGGCTGCGATAATATCAGCTTGATTGTGGCTGGTGCTGACATCAAAAACCTTTCTCTAACCAGCTTGGGCACTCCTATGCTATCTCTGAGATCACCAATGTTTTTTTTGGCACGGCTAGCACTTTCCTTAACACTACCAATTAATGGTCTACCAACCCCAGAAGCTGGCTTCTTATTAATCACCTTGTCAATGGATTGCTAATAGAAAACGTACTGTAGCAGGACTTAATCGCTGGATGGAATGGCACACACGCATTGAAGCCCATAGGCATGCACAGTACATCGATGATCGTCCACTGTGCAAATTTGCAGGGATGCGATTAGGTCTGAATTGGGCCCTATGTGAGTGTGTTTGTGTGTATAGATGTTTCCCTCTATGTTTTTTTGCAGTTTATCATAGCGGTATTGGTATGTGAAATGGGGGCCCTGGGAAGTTGTTGTACCGGGGCCCAGGATTTCTCTTGGCAGCCCTGACTGTATGTCCCCCACTCTGCCCCCCCCCCCCCCCCCTTCGCTGTATGTTTCCCAGCCCCTTGTGTGAGCCAGAGGAAGGAGAGGCAAAGCAGGCACTGCAAGGACAGGAGATGCTTGGGCTCCCGCTGCTGCCCTCCTCCGCTCTGCATGTTACGGGAGCAAGCTTCCCCCTTGCTGCCCCCCTCCCCAAACACTGCTGTCACTGATTGTGGAGTAGGGTGATATATACGATTGCAGCAGCAGGGGTAGGATGCCAAACACATCTGACTGTGGCGGCTGGAACCTCCTCACTGCAGCAGACAGCAAGGTAAAGGCGCGCTCACTGGGGCCCCACCTTTAGTGTCCTGTGCTGTGCTTCCCACATCTGATGCTCTTCCCGCTTCCAGCTGGAGGCCGCTTGAAATGACAGCACGGGCCGCAATTGCCCCCCGGGCCTGACTTTGGGATATGCCTGGTCTAAGTGGTTCTTCTATCTATGCTGTAAAATTCTATAAGGGTTATTTATCAAAACTTGCAGAGAGAAAAAAAAATTGAGAGATAAAGTAGCAAACAATGAGCTCCAAACTGCCAATTGGCTGATACTTTATCGCCTATAGTTGTATCACTATCGGAGCTTTGATAAATACCCCCTTATGTTTCTATGACAAGAAAAGCTAAACATTTTTGTTCCATTTCATAGAGTTGTGCCCGGGCCAGTTTAGGACTTAACGTTACCCTAGGCAACCTACTGCCCTCTCACCCCACACTGCCACCAACACCCACTTTCCAGGCCCTCAAGTGAAAGTGTGGAGGTGGTGTCTTGGAAGTTCCACACCTGCCATCCTAAATTTTGTGATAGGCAGAGACCTTGGCATCAAATTATGACAAAGAGCACATCGCTTAGCACGTCTCTCTGTTATAGTGTCATCAGCCTTGCATAGATTGTGCTTAAGTAGAAGAAAAAATGTTTTTGTTACTTTTTTAAACTGTACAGATACAGCAGTATTTCTCCACTGGCGTGTACTCCGACCACATCAGGGTACACTGATTCATATTTTGGTTTAAAAAATGAATGGCATAATTGTGGCCTAATGCAAATCAGGCCCAGGGGGTGCTTCAGTAGGGCCTTCATACTCTTCTTCATTGAGGTTCCTTCCTCTTGACAAAATCATAAGTATAAACGCTTGTGATTTGTAAGCCAAATATAATCATGTCCCATTCACATCCAAGATAATGACATGATGGTTGGACAACCCTTTTTCTGGTAAACAGCTAATATATATAAATACTTATTTATTAATACATACGTGTGGGTTATTCAGTAAGGATCTCAAAAGCAAAATCTTTCCCTAATGGGCAAAAACCATGTGCACTGCAGGTGGGCAAATGTAACATGTGCAGAGAGTTATGTGGCATACACAAGGGGCAACTGTAACCCTATTTCTAAAGGCCCATACACATTGGGCGACTTTGAGCTGAAAGCCGCTCAAAACAGCCTGTTTGAGCTGCTTTCAGCTCAAAGCCGCCCAGTGTGTATGCCCCGGCGGTGAGCGCTTCTGTGCGCTCCCGCATCATCCCCGGGAAAGCCGCTCATCTGCTGGTAATACCAGCAGATGAGCGGCGTTGAGGACGGCTTTGCATAGCTCTGTGCTATGCAACGCCGTCCTCGCCCCTCCGTCGGCACCGGGCAGGGAGAAAGCCGCTCAGTGTGTATGTGCTGAGCGGGTTTCCCCCCAGCGATGATTGACATCATTGCTGTGCATACACGCTGGGCATAGTCGCCCAGTGCATATGGACCTTAAGAGACCTGACTAGATTGCTTAGAAATTAAGCACGGATCACTCCGTGTACAGGTACCCCCGCGACGGCGGTGTGTGGTCTGGGTTTTGCTGGGCTAGATTTATACTGCAGTTTGGTTTTGCACAGTCGAGAAAGATTTTGCTTCCTAAAGGTCCATACACACTGGGCAATCTTGCCCAGCGTGTATGGACAGCGATGATCGCTATCGTCACTGGGGAGAAAGCCACTCAGTGCATACACACTGAGCCTCTTTCCCCCCTGCCCGGTGCCGACAGCAGGGGACGGACGGCTTTGCAAAACGCAGAGCTATGCAAAGCCGTCCTCAAACCCACTCATCTGCAGGTAATACCAGCAGATGAGCGGTTTTCTTGGCATACACACTGGGCGGCTTTGAGCTGAAAGCCGCTGAAACATGCTGTTTTGAGCGACTTTCAACTCAAAGTCGTCCAGTGTGTATGGGCCTGTACGGAGTTCTCCCCATAGTTGTAAAAGCCAATAATTACTTTTTATATAACTTAAATTTGAGTTTTATTATCCTTTAATTTCAAGGGGGAACCAATTATTTGTTATAGTAATTGTATAGTGTCTGGTGTGCACCTGGTCACCTGTGATGTGTGACTGTACTGTAGTTAGAGCAAATACTCTGCACTGCGCTACAATGATGGTGTCATGAAGAAACCAGGTGACTCAATACCCATCTCTCCGAGGCAATAGCACAAAAGCTTGATAGAAACAGGTACAGTGCAGAGTATATGCTGCAAAGGCATGTTCTGGCATAGCTGCCACACCATGACCCATCTCTAAAAACCACCATGGGTTACTGTTAATGGAAGGGTCTTATAAAGTTCCATCTGGAACATTCTTATAATGATCTCTGATAGACTCTCGCTGCAGAGTATAGAGTTGTTTATTAAATGCTGCTCACCGCAATGCACCACATCCACTATCTGCTACAAGTACCCTCCACATGGAGGCCAATAGGCTACAGTACACTTCATTATCAGGCACCTTATGGCTGACATGACCACAAAAAGTGACAGCTTCACCATGCCAGCATAGCAATATAACTGTAATATGAAGTTCGCTTTTTAGTAGCACATTCTTATACCATCAACCAAGCTCTGAGCACTTGTTTCACAGTTAGCAACAAGGCAAAAAAAAAGAAGCAGTTTGTTAAAGCTACAGTATGTTGCATTGCAGGTGGGGCAGATTTCAAATGAGCAGAGAGATCTATAGTCAGGAGGAAGTGTGTCCTAGCTTAATTTATAATTTCAGTGTACAAACATAGCTGCCCAGTATTTGTTAGCTACATGCAAAAGCAGCCAGTATTTTCCCTGCAAATAAATAATTGCATTTGCACCCCTTTTGTAACATGGGGTCCAAATTCGGCCCTGTGTCCGATAGTGGGGGTCTGCACATGTGCATATATGCGCAAGTGCAGACCCCCTGGTGCAAACAACTTCTGCGTGACTCTGACCTGAATCATGCCCATGGTTTGTGCCAGAAGCAAATTGCTTTTTTTTTTTTTTTGCTTACTCTGAATCAGACACTGAATGTAACATCATGGGCCACACAAATATACAGCATAATCTGGCACCAAATAATACAAATAAAACCCATTTGTTTAATGGAGAAATCCAGATTCGTTTCACACTAAAGATTCCTCCTACTGTAGAAGATGTCGCTTACCCGATACTTGGAATGTGCCAGGCCATAGTCTCCAATTTTCACTGTCAAGTCAGCAGCCAAGAGGCAGTTCCGTAGAGCGAGGTCACTACATATTAGACGGGAAAGAAGAACTGTCATATAGACTGCAGGGAAGATGTCATTTTTATTTTGTAGATTCCATTGAATTAAATTCACACACATATAGAGATATATCAGGCATATACAACCCAGCCAAACAGCTTCCAGAACCATGCCATTAGGGCCATTAGATAAGCTAAATGGCCCACCATAGTCACACCCAATATACTGATTTTTATTTTTCCATGCAACATTTCTACAGTGAGCTCCACATGCATTGGTGATTTGTGCAATGGGCAAGAGGGTTGGTGTTTTATAATGTAAATGAACTTGAGCACACCTTGCCTTGTGCAGCTATATTCCACACATCAGTGCTGCACTGCATAGTAATATCTCACACCAGCTGCCACCGACATTGAGGACCAACAGCTAGGAGCATCACTCATCCTCACCAACAATAAGACACTGCCCTGCAAGGGTCCTATTCTGACCAGGGAAAGATTGCTAAGGACCTTTCATGCTCTCATGTTTGTGTAGGTTTCCTCGGAGTGCTATGGTTTTCTCCAAAAGTGTAAAGGCAGACTGGCAGGTAAGGGCAGAACCGGATTAACAATGGGCCTGATGGAGCTACAGCTCCAGGCCCACTCTCTAAATATGCCCATTTTGTAGCTAAGGGTCAGGGCTTTCCAACGAGCCCAGCCTGCGTCTCTAGCCCCCCCGGGAACCGGAGATACTGCCAGGCAAAGCCAGAACGTTTTTCCCATAGGATAACATGAGACCCGCAAATTCCGACTCCCACCTGGTTCCAACGGCATCACAGAAGCTCAAGGTTGATCTCAGTCTAACCGAAATTGCTGGGCCTTCAATCTGATACCAGGCTGGTCCATATGGGTTCATTGGTTCTAGAGATATTTTGTGTAAACCGATTATTATTATTATTTTTTTTTTCATTTTTGAAATGTCATTTCATGGCTGTTCATGTTGTTTGAGGACAGATTTCTCTGGAACCAAATTGCCCAGTTTCACAGGACCAAATTCATTTGAAAATAATTTGAATCCCTCGTGTAAATGGGTCAGTTGGTTCTGAAGATATAGCTGGTTGTTTAAAGGGGGGAGGGTAGTTTTCTCTCCTCCTCACGCCAGAAAATGCAGGAACTAGGCTGGTGTAAAAGGGGCCAGTCCGGGAATGTCCCTGCATGATCCTGGGTCAATATTCCTGGGTAAATCCCTGCATTTTCTGGTGTGAAAGGGGTATTATATCAAATAGCTGGGACCTACATTGCTCTGAATACAGCCGGGCAGCCCCCTGCTCTCTGTCCGGCTGTCAATGGCTGTCATTTCTGCCTGGCGGCGGCTGTCTCTCAGTTACCACAAGCATGTATTCCCCCTTGGCAATGAGCATGTAATCCCACATGGCAATGAGCATGGAAACTCTGGCAATGAGCATATAGGTAAGCAGCACTTATGTAGCATAATTTTTAATAGGCATTATGGTGTTTGGCTTAATACGTAATGGACATTATGGTGTGTGGTTTAACATGTAATGGATATTTTGGTGTAATTTTTAATGCACACCTTTGGTGCGCAATGCCCGTTTATGAATGATAATGTGCATTATTGCTCAATCTGTTTGGTATAGTTTGTTTTTTGGCTCAATCCATGTGGCAGAATGTGAATTTTGCCTTAATCTGTGTGGCATAATGTGAATTTTGACTCAATCCGTGAACAATAGTGTGAATTTTGGCTCAGTCAGTGTGAATTTTTTTCTCATTCCATGTGGCATAATGTGTATAAATGGGGTGTGTACAGTATAAAGGGGTTACTATTGTGTTGCATGATTTTTCTAAGGGATATATGGGGTCCGGTATGATATGCTGGCGGTCGAAATACCGACGCCGGACTCCCGACCACCGCAATGCCGACAAGGGGGGGCTGTGGATCGCTCCCCCTTTCGGGCTCGCTGCACTCACCAAGCAGAGGGCACGGTGCCTTGCTATGCTCGGCACACTATTTTATTTTCCCTCTGTGGGACACCCACAGAGGGACAAAGTGCTGGCATTGCGGTGGTCGGGATTCCGGCATCGGTATTTCGACCACCAGGATTCCGACCGCCGGCATATTGACTGCATCCCGGTATATGGTGTGGTAAACTTAGATGACCACATAAAAGGTGCTGAAATGTTGTCTACCAAGTTTTGGCTTTCAGTATTTTTTTTATGACTGGAGTGCCGCCTCACCCCGCAAGTATCTTAGGATCTTAGGACATCGGCATCCTGCGGGTGCACCTTTGGATATCTCCCTGCATTTTTCCTATGTCAGCCCCCTGCTTTTTCCAGGCATATATAATTAGTTGAAAGTATTTACAAAAATAGAGACACACCCATGAGCAGACCACTCAACCAGAACACTGGTCACACACCCCACATTATTAGGTGCTGGCCACAACCCCTATTATTGCGCATAATAGGCCCTTAATCATTTTCAGCTCCAGGCCCATTTAGACCTTAATCTGGCTCTGGGTAAGGGATACAGTCATTAGGTCGACAAGCATTCTGTTGACATGCAGAAAGGTCGACATGGGTGTAGGTTGACATGTCATTAGATCGACACAAGCATTAGGTCGACATGGGCAAGGGCGACTGTCAAAAAGATCGACATGAGGGTTTTCACTGTTTTTGGAGCCGGCAGGTGGTATTTCATGCCCTACCATCCACTAGGGTATGGTGGGAGAATAAGATAGTGTGCCAAGTGCAGCGAGTCACCGTGCCCGAAGCATGCAAGGGGATGCGGTGCTACGTTTTAGTGTCCATGTCGACGGTGTCAAAAGCACAGTGAAAAACCCCATGTCGACCTTTTGACTGTCGACTTTGCTCATGTAGACCTACACCCATATCGACCTTTCTGCATGTCGACCTAATGGCGTCGACCCAATGCATGTCGACCTAACTGCTGTAGACTTAATGATTCATACCCAGAAGGTAATTGGCTTCTGATGACTATGTTTGTCTGTGCTTTAAACAATTGAAGACAATAAGGTGAGCAGGGATTGATAGGATGCATTAAACATTCGCCCCATCTAGTCTGCTCCTTATTTAACCATATTGTTACCATTATATCCTATCTGATCCTTATTTCTTTGTACGGATATTCTTAGGTTTAGCCATCGTATGTTTACATTTATCTACTGTATTTGCCTCTACCACCTCTGATGGGAGGCTATTCCACTTGTCCACTACCCTTTCTGTGAAGTAATTTTTCCTCAGATTTCCCTTGAACCTACCTCCCTCCAGTAGTACACAACATACCGGCACTCTACAAAGAACTTGTTAGTAACAAAAAAGTTATATCTTAAAAATAAATCTACAAAGGGTCAGGTAGGGTCTGTTATTACGGATATAGAAAGGATAAGCAGATGGGCCAGGTGGTTCTTATCTGATGTCACAATGGGGCACGTTGTGAGCTTACGCTGTATTATTGTGATAGACCCAATTATATGTGGCATGAGCCACCACCTGTTTTAACCAGCAGTCTATCAGTCATTGTCTGTGCCACACAATCTAAATATATTCAGTACATGACAGATTTTTTATCACAGAGGCAGAGCAAAATAATGATTTTAAATATCAGTGAACCAGTACAGAAGGGGTGCAGTAAGCGGTCTACATTCTATAACAGCTGCTTTCCTACATGTCAGAAACCAGTGTGAGGTCAAATGAAATATCAGCATCTCCCATGAAGTGTATAATGGATACCTGCATTTGATACACTGATATAATGTATCATTTGTGCACATATGCAAGTAACTTATCTGTGATTCTACTGTATTGTTTGACTTCCAGTGCTTTCCTGTAGCTCTGCATGTGGGAAATATGCCCAATGTTCTATATACAATTGCATCTCAGTTTCACATGTTGCAAAGAAATACTGTACAGTATAATAGCAGCTGAATCATTTCCATGAAATATCTGGAGTGTTTATATACAGTATGTCCACTATCCTCTCTCTCTCATTCCTCTGAAGTATGTTTTTATTTCATGACTGAGGAGCTTCTTTAATAGAGCAGACGTACAGTGACACAGTTGGGCCAGGATATCAACACAGGTAAAATAAGTGTAAAGCTTGCGGGTAAAGCAACATGTTTATAGTTATATTGCAGAGACCTTAGCTGCCTTTTTACTGTCTGACTGCTGCTTCACGCAAAAGGTAATGCAATCACTAGCAACAGCTACAGCAATACATAAAATGGTATAGGGTAGAGAGTGGTGTAAAAATGAGTCAGTGGGTAGGTTGGCCCTCTCCTGTATCTAGGTAACTGCACACTTGCAGTGTCATGTGACCCTACATTCATGAAGAACCTGTCATTACTATCTGGCTGTGATGGAGTGGAGCACATAACTTTGCAAGTATGTTTTCTATATACACACACACACACACACAAAAAATCATGTCATAGTCAATTTTCTACATGCTAGGTATGACTTGTGCCAAAGCTAATTTATCCAGGTCTAAAAATATATATCATACATGTTAGTTATCTGCCAGTGTATAAATGCATGTGAATCATGTAGCTAAAGATTAGCAGTTCTTTCCAACATGGTGGCTGTGGGGTAAATTGAGCCAGTATGAAATTATGGACGGTGGGGTCCGGACGG